>NC_092372.1:29397533-29707646 GCF_030028105.1 Mobula birostris | reverse complement strand
AACGTAACAGTGAAATGCATCCGTTGCGTCAAATCAAATCAGCGAGCATTGTACTGAGCAGCCTGCAAGTGTCACCAACACAGCATACCCACAACTCACTAACCGTATGTCTTTGGACTGAGGGAGGAAACCAGAGCACCCCGAGGAGACCCATGTGGTCACAGGGAGAACAAGCGAACCTTACAAGCAGCAGCAGGAATTGAACCCCAGTCTTACACCTGGCATTGTAAAGCATTGTGCCAAAAGCTACTCTATTGTGCTGCCCCAACAAACTCTATTTGTTTGGATAACTCCAGCTCCAACAAAGCTGACTATATCCAAGACAATGTGCTTACTTAAAGCCCCATCCATCACTCAAAAGTTTCACTCTCTCCAAAACTGGTACGTCGTAGCTACTAAACGTACTGCAGATAATGCTGAGCCTCTGTAAGACACTAGTCAGGCCCCACCTAACGTATGGTCAACAGTTTTGGGCCCCGTATCTCAGAAAGGATGTGTTGTCATTGCAGAGTCCAGAGGAGGTTGATGAGGATAATTCCGGGAATGAAGGGGTTAACATATGAGTAGTGTTTGGCAGCTTTGGACCTGTGCTCACTGGAATTTAGAATACAAGGAGATCTCATTCAAACCTACCAAATGTTGAAAGGACTAGATAGGGTGGATGTGGAGAGGATGTTTCCTATGATCGGGGTATCCAGAACTAGAGGGCACAGCCTCAAAATTGAGGGGTGACCCTTTAGAGCAGAGGTAAGAAGGACTAGTTCAACTAGTTCTACTAGACTAGTTCAAAAATGCGATTCCTCATCATACTCAAGGGTAGTTACCGATAGCAAGAAAAACAAAATAGATTTTCCAAAATGCCCTCACCATACACAACAAAGAAAAATAGCTGAGATTGAAGGGCCATCAAATAATTCATAGAGGTACTTAAAATTATAGTTTAGTCAATTAGTATTTTCTTTCAATAGCTGAAAGTGTCTGTAATCAGTGGATACAGATGTAAGATGATCAGTAGAAATACAACAAAAAGGATTCTGTTTCTCTTTAAACAAGAACATTTCTTTTAAGGATTCTGGATGCAGTTAGTGTTGGAAACATATTTATTTGAGCCAAGAAATGGAACTAAATGGAAAAGTTGGGAAAAGTCAGTAAACACTTGAGCCCAATTAACCAGCTGCAGTGCTGTTTCATTCTCAGATAATGCAAAGGAGAAACAACATTATGGAATACGTGATGCACAATTGCAAGAGTGCATCACACTTTGCTTAGAAATTATTTTCAATTTGTTTCATATTTGTTCTGTTTGTAAAAGCCTGGTTCAGGTATGAGAATTTTAGCTGTGCCCATTCTTGCCCGGCTTGTGAAACGGAGCGTCCGGAAATGTGAAACATCCAGAGCTGGAAAGGAGCGAATAAAACCAGCTCGGAGGCTTCTTCAACCACAATACACTATAGCTGGCCTAGTGCCACAATTTTACAATTTTAAAATGTTTCAACGATTTCCCCTCATAAACAGGCCAACTTAACAGATGGGATTGATTGGCAAGTTACAACTGCAGCCGACATTATGGAAATCAAATTACCAGTTTCTAAACTGTCTGAAAGCAGCACAATAGACCACAAGTGAAATCATGTGGATAATTTTCTGAAAGCTATGATGTGGTTGTGTGATATTCCTGAGGATTAAGAATTCACAGAAATGGGAAGCAACCACTTCTAGAGAACGCAGAGCAAGGCGGGTCAGGATCTGACTGCATGCGCTGGAGCCTGGAGAGCAGCAGGAGCAAGAAGGTGGACACACCAGCTTAGCAACTGCAACCTCATTCCCTAGCCTTCAGACCCATAAGACACAGGAGCAGAATTAGGCAATTCAGCCCATTGAATATGCTCATCATGGTTGATTTATTATTTCTCTTAACATTCTCCCGCCTTCTCCCATAACCTTTGACGCACTTACTAATCAAGAATCTATCAACCTCTGCTTTAAGTGTACCCAATGATTTCGCTTCCACAGCCACCTACAGCAATTAATTCCACGGATTCACCACCCTCTGGCTAAAGAAATTCCTCCTCATCTCTGATTTAAAGGGACGTTCTTTAATCTGAGGCTGTGCCTTCTGGTCCTAGACTCCCCCACAGTTGGAAACATCCTCTTAACATTACTCTATCTAGGTCTTTCAATATTTGATATGTCTCAATGAGATCCCCTCTCATTCTTCCAAACCTTAGCAAGTACAGGCCCAAAGCTAAACACTCCAAATATGTTAACCCTTCAGAATCCAGAATCAATCTCATGAACCTGTTCTGGACCCTCTCCAATACCAGCACATCCCTTAACACAAAATACTCTGCAGATGCTGGGGTCAAGGCAACACTCACAACACGCTGGGATAAGGGGTCCAAAACTTTCACAATACTCCAAATACAGCCTGACCAATTTCTTATGAAGCCAGATGGACGAGGCATCTATTTATTATAAAGAAAATGAATTGTGAATTCATTTTCATAAGGATTTGCAAATTAAATCTTTCAATGCAATCCATATGACCCTCTACAAACTACAATCCATACCAGCTGGAGAGTCTGGGAGATGTGGAAAATACCCTCACATCCTGCTGTGCAGATCCACCTACTAAACAAATCCCTTTTCCAATTACTTCGTAAGCTTGCTACATCTCTCTGTTCATTCACAAGTGGTATCTCCTTCTGTGTGTTCAGTGAGGATCCCCACTCTGTAGGGGTGAGCAGAGAAATACACACTTTGATATATTTTGTGAAACCATTCATAGTCATAGTCATACTTTATTAATCCCAGGGGAAATTGGTTTTCATTACAGTTGCACCATAAATAATAAATAGTAATAGAACCATAAATAGTTAACTAGTAATATGTAAATTATGCCAGTAAATTATGAAATAAGTCCAAGACCACCCTATTGGCTCAGGATGTCTGACCATCCAAGGGAGGAGTTGTAAAGTTTGATGGCCACAGGCAGGAATGACGCTCTGTGCTGCATCTCGGTGGAATGAGTCTCTGGCTGAATGTACTCCTGTGCCCAACCAGTACATTATGTAGTGGATGGGAGACATTGACCAAGATGGCATGCAACTTAGACAGCATCCTCTTTTCAGACACCACCGTGAGAGAACCCAGTTCCATCCCCACAACATCACTGGCCTTATGAATGAGTTTGTTGATTCTGTTGGTGTCTGCTACCCTCAGCCTGCTGCCCCAGCACACAACAGCAAACATGATCGCACTGGCCACCACAGACTCGTAGAACATCCTCAGCATCGTCCGGCAGATGTTAAAGGACCTCAGTCTCCTCAGGAAATAGAGACGGCTCTGACCCTTGTTGTAGACAGCCTCAGTGTTCTTTGACCAGTCCAGTTTATTGTCAATTCGTATCCCCAGGTATTTGTAATCCTCCACCATGTCCACACTGACCCCCTAGATGGAAACAGGGGTCACCGGTACCTTAGCTCTCCTCAGGTCTACCACCAGCTCCTTAGTCTTTTTCACATTAAGCTGCAGATAATTCTGCTCACACCTTCTTTCAACATTGCTTTATTCTGTAACAGCATTAATCCTGGAGGTGGGCTAGGGCTTTCTAATGCTGTGCAAGACAGATCTCCTGGACACCCCAATGCACTGATTATTCTTGCTGACAAGTGTTTCATTGACCAGTGACTTTTATACCCCTTGAGTGAATGTGTGAGCAAGCAAGAATCAGACTCACATCAAAACAGAAATTACTAACAAATTTTCCAAAATGTTTCCCTATCCAATAAACTACAAAAGGCCTAATATTATTTTCTGGCACCACAATAAAATTATGAAATGGCACAAGAAGTACATGAAGGAGCTCCCAAAGGGATTATAATTATTTACCTGTCCACAAGGTACAGTGAGGACTTCCATAAATGGTTGAATTCCAACAGTTTTATAATACTCCACCAAGTCTGGTAGTGATGAGTGAACCCTATCTTCTCCCAGTATCACATACTTCCCATTTGGCTGCATTTCAATCATATAGTGTCTGCATCGATCTACACCCCTGAAGTGGTTGGGGAAACAAAAATAATGCGTGATTAAGCAGCAGATTCCTGGCACAGAGCCTCAAACAATCCAGTTACAGAAACACACTTCCAATTCTTCCCGATTTACTGAATTATAAATCTGAGGTTAAAGTAGTAACAAAGTTTGACACGTTTACTAATTGCAAGCAAGCAACTCATTTCCCCAGGGCTCCCTCCCGTCTCTTCATTTAATTATTACCAGCAGTACCTTCATTTTTAGACCTCACATTCTGCAAACCCATCTCTTTGACCCCACTCTTCTTCGTCATGTGCTTTGCGCGTTACACACTTGGGAGATCATGACTCTCCACATCGAATGATCCCTTGCAGCGTCAATGATATCTCGCACATTTAGATTTGTTAGTTCTTTCACAGTGTCCATATATTTTCTTCTTTGCTGATATCTTCTTCAACCGCATCATTTGTTGGCGCATAGGCTTGGATTATGCTAATGATAAAAGGGTTACCCCTTAATTGAACTAAAAGCAGCCGGTCGGATATTGCCCAATATCCCATAAGACATTTTGATACTTGTTTATTTAAAATAATTCCAACTCCATACATATGCTGTTGACTTCCAGAATACATTATCAGAGAACTATTCTTAGTGAATTTGCCACTGTTGGTCCATCTAATTTCTGACAAGCCTAAGATATCAACTTCCAACCTTTTCATTTCATTTAATGTGTTGTCCAGCTTTCCTTTCTGGTAAAGTGTATGGATGTTCCATGTTGCTACCCTTAGCCTTTCCCTATTGCTTATAGTCTCTGGATGACGGTCTGGTGTCACCTACAGCCCACGACTAGCCCTACCGAGCAAGGTGTTGTTCTGTTGATTAGAATCAACCCCATTCACGCTGTTCTTCAACCGTATCCTTCTTTTGTTTCTTACATCTAGCCCAATTAACCGCATTAACAAAAGAAATTCTGCAGATGCTGGAAATCTCGCGCAACACACACAGCACAATCGATGTTTCGGGCCGAAACCCCCATTTCCCCCATGGGTTGTTAAACTCCTTATCACATTCTTTATCCTTGGTGCAGCTTCTGTGTCTTGATCACATTCTGCGATAAACACAAGTTTTGTTGGCTAAGCTTGTTGTGGACACAATGGCTCATTTCTAATTCATCAAAGTATCTACAGAAGGGGTATTAGTTGTTTCAAAGCTAATACACACAAAACTGTGTGGATAACTTCATTGACCATTAGCCTGAACTGATTCTACGATCTACAGACTCACTTTCAAGGCTTCTTTACAACTCTTGTTCTCAGTGTTATTTTTATTTGTACAGTTTGTCTTTTCTTTTGGACATTGGTTGATTGTCAATCTTTGTCCACATAGTTTTTTTTGTGAAATTCTACTGCATTTATTTTCCCCTGCAATACCTGCAAGGAAATGAATCTCAAGATAAATAGTAACATCTACATACTCGGAACTTTAAAAACATTACAATCAGAAACATTTGGAAGTTGATCAGAAACTCTTAAACCCGACACATGAAGCTTGAGCAACACACACAAGATGCTGGAGGAACTCACCAGGCCAGGCAGCATCTATAAGCCCTGCTGAAGGGCCTCAGCTCAAAGTGTCGACTGTACTCTTTTCCATAGATGCTGCCTGGCCTGCTGAGTTCCTCCAGCATTTTGAGTGTGCTGATTAGATTTCCGGCATCTGCAGATTTTCTCTTGTTTGTGACATGAGCATTGTTTGTGGTAAACATTTGGTTCGGCTGATACAGATCTCATTAATCTGTTAGTACATATTTAATGAAGGTCACACCGTTTACCTTGCTCATTTCTGTTAGTTGGAAATATTTAACAAATAATTGGCAAGCCCTTGGAATTACTCATAATAAAGCTGTCAAAACAGACTGACCACAGATATAATCACAGAAGGGATTAGTTTTGATCCATCCCACAATCTTTGATCCCCTACCATCAGGCTGCTGGTACCATAGCATTAGGACAAGGACTGTTAGGGTGGGAAACTGCTTCTTCCACAGCCTGTCAAACTACTGAACTCTCTACCACCAAGCATCACTGTTTACTTTTTAAACTTGTGTCGTAAATTCTCCTTATTGCAAATGTCAATCTTCTTTACTGTTTTTTTTGTTAATTTATTTGTGGTAATAATATTTAAGTATTGTGTGTGAGTTATATGTACTGTGTTATGCACTTTGGTCTGGAGGAATATTGTTTCATTTGGCGGTGTACATGTATGTGATTGCATGACAATAACTTTGAACTTGAACTTTGATTAAATTGCTTTAACTGCCAGCATCTTTGTTGGATCGCTGCGTTTATCTAGACTATGACCTCCTCTCGGTTAAAGGAATCTTTATGATTCTCTAGATGAATGATAGACCAGAGAAAATTGACGTGTTTGTGTAAAATCTCAAGACACAAGGTTCAAACACTTCCTTTGAAAAGTGGAAGTTGTAACAAAATGCATATCTGATTAATTGACTATATGTTTGAGGAAGGAAATTGTTCAGGACCAGGGAGGGAACAATTGCTATGTCAAATTCTGCCAGGGATCTTGAATTGCTAACTAAATAGAATATTTGCAAATGTCATTCCACGCTTTGAGAAAGGAAGAAGGCAACAGAAAGGAAATTATAGACCAGTGTAGCCTGACCTCAGTAGTTGGGAAGATGTTGGAGTCGATTGTTAAGGATGAGGTTATGCAGTACTTGGAGACACAGGGCAAGATAAAACAAAGTCAGCATGGTTTCCTTAAGGGAAAACCTTGCCTGTTGGAATTTTTGAGGAGATTACAAGTAGAATAGATAAAGGGGATGCAGTGGATGTGTATATTTGGACTTTCAGACAGCCTTTGACAAGGTGCCACACATGAGGCTGCTTACCAAATTAAGAGCCCATAGTATTTGCAGGAAAGTTACATGGCTAGAGCATTGGCTAATTGGTAGGAGGCAGTGAGTTGGTGGCCAGTGACTAGTGGTGTTCCGCAGGGGTCGGTGTTGGGACAGCTTCTTTTTATGCTGTATATAAATGACTTAGATGATGGAATAGATAGCTTTGTTGCCAAGTTTGCAAATGATATGAAGATTGTTGGAGGGACAGGCAGTGTTGAGGAAATAGGTAGACTACAGAAGGACTTAAACAGATTAGGAGAACAGGCAAGAAAGTGGCAAATGAAATACGATGTTGGAAAATGAATGGTCATGCTCCTTGGTAGTAGAAATAAATGTGCAGACCATTTTCTAAACAGGGAGAAAATCCAAAAATTTAAGATGCAAAAGGACTTGGGAGCCCTTGTGCAGAACACCCTAAAGCTCAACGTGTGGGTAGAGTTGGTGGTGAGGAATGCAAATGCAATGTTAGCATTCATTTCAAGCGGTCTTAAATACAACAGCAGGGATGTGATGCGGAGGCTTCATAAGGCACTGGTGAGGCTTCATAAGGCACTGGTGAGGCCTCTCATTGGGTATTGTGTACAGTTTTGGACTCCTCATCTAAGAAAAGATATGTTGGCATTGGAGAGGGTCCAGAGGCGGTTCGCAGGGATGATTCCAGGAATGAAAGTGTAATCAGACAAGGAACGTTTGATGGCTCTGGGTCTGTACTCGCTGGAATTTAGAAGGATGAGGGGGTATCTCATTGAAACCTTTCGAATATTGAAAGGCATAGGCAGAGTATATGTGGAAAGGATGTTTCCCATGGTGAGGGAGTCTAGGACAGCAGGGTACAGCCTCAGGATAGAAGGCCATCCATTTAAAACAGAGATATGGAGAAATTTCTTTAGCCAAAGGGTAGTGAATTTGCAGAATTCATTACCACAGGCAGTTGTGGAGGCCAGGTTGTTGGGCGTATTTAAGGGCGAGATTGATAGGTTCTTGAAAGTTACAGGGAGGAGGCTGGGAAATAGGGTTGTGGAGGGGAGAAAGCCATGATTGAATGGCAAAGCAGACTCGATCAGCCTAGTGACCTAATTCTGCTCCAATGTCTTATGGTCCAGAATATGGAATTTCTCTTTATTTTTCTCTCTAGGCTGACATTTCAATGTAGTTCTTTATTTACAGAGTTTCAATCTTTCAGACCAGGCAACAAGTGGCATGAGTCACAGAACAATGCAGCAAGCATACAGGCCCTTAAGTCCAACAAGTCTATACTGACCCCATTGCCCATCCAGCTGGTCCCAATTTCCTGCATTCAGCCATATCCTCTAAGCCCTGCTCCTTGCAGCAAATTCTCATGCGCTCCTAGTGTTGGACTTCTCTACCATGAGGAAGAGACTGTTACCATCCTCCTTATCTATACCTCTTACAATTTTAAACACTGAGGTCACCCCTCAGTCTCCTATGCTCTATAGAATAAGGACCTAGCCTGGCCAACAAAGGACCTCTAATCCTGGCAACATCTTTATAAATGGTGTTTAAATCCTTACAACTGATGTTTAAATCAGAGGATGTTTTCTTTAGTTGGAGTGTCTAGGACTAGAGGGCACAGTCTCAGAATACAAGGATGCCCCTTCAGAACAGATATGAAAAGGAATTTCTTTAGCCAGAGTGGTGAATCTGTGGAATTCATTGCTACAGATGGCTGTGGAGGCCAATAAAGCGGAAGCTGATCAACTCTTAATTAATAAGGGTATCATAAATTATGGGGAGAAATCAGGAGAATGGAATTGAGGGCTAATAAGTCAGCTATGATGGAATGGTAGATCAGACTCGATGGACTAAATAGCCTAATTCTGCTCCTATTATCTATTACCTAAATCTTTTCTGTACTGCATCAAGTTTAACCACATCTTGTCTATAAAAGGGTGGCTAAAACTGTACACAGTACTACAAGTGCAGCCTCACCAGTGACTTAAACAAATGCAAAATAATGTTCCAACTCCTATACTCAGTGCTCTAACTGACGAAGGCCAGAATGCTAAATGCCTTTTTCAGAACTCTGTCTACCTGTGACACTTACAATGAACTATGCACTTGTATCCCCAGACCCTTCAATTCCATTGCACTCCCTAGTGCCCTACCATTCTTAGTAACTGTAAGTCCTATGTTGGTTTGACTCTCCAACATGCATCTCCCCACTCATAGCTGTATTGAAATCCATTTGCCACTCCTTAGCCCAGATCCCTAACTAATAAATATTTCCCTGTAATCTTTAATAATGATCTTCCTATTAACAACAGTTCCGAAGTTCATGTAATCTGCAAACTTCTTGATCAATCCTTGTGCTTTCAAGTCAAAATAATTTCTATAAGTAACAAACAATAAGGGTCCAGCATTGACCCCTGTGGCACGCCACTGTCACCAGCCTCCAGTTCAAGAAACGGCCTTCACTATCTCCAAGCCACGCCCTCTGCTTTCGACCTCAAAGCCAGTTTGAATCCATCTATCTAGCTGTCCCTGCATTCCATGTGACCTAACCACCCAGACCAGCCTACCATGAAGAATCCTGTCAAAGGCTTTTCTAAAGTCCAAATAGACAACATACACTGCCCTACCATCATCTAGCTGTTTCATTATCTCTACAAAACAAAACTATAATAGGCTTGTCAAGCACAACTTTCCATGCTCACTCCTCATAATCAAACTCTGATTATTCCAGTGTTGGTGGACCCTGTCCCTTAGAATTTCCTCCAGTTTCTTCCCCACTAATACAGATGAATACTAAATGTTTTAAGAGACCATAAGGACCTTAATACTAACTTCTTAATTAGCACTACAATTTAAAAATACTTATTCACCTCATCCCTTGCTGTCTACTGTTGTGGCCTGTGACTACGTTGGGTGTAGTTCTTAGCTGCAGTGACTCTTGGCGAAGCCCCAAGAACAATTAAAACAAACATGTCAACTTTTTTCTTTAGAAAGCAAATGGGACAAAGCCTTTCAGAGTTTTATCTGTGCTGTGTTCCGATATGTCCAGCTTTACCAACATAAGCTGTAGGCTAGAAAATATTCTCTTAACCTCACCACAATGAATGCTTGACTTCCGTGCTAAATGCTTAATTTTCGCACTTGGACCAGCACTTATCTGCTAGGTTAATTAAAAAGAACAGGAAGTGACTAAATGATCATAGAACATAGAACAGTTCAGCACAGTATGGGTCATTTGGCCCACGATGTTGTGCTATTCCACAATCAATCTAAACTTTCGCTCCTACACAGCCCATAGCCCATGTGTCCATCTATGAATCTCTCCACTGCATGAGCCTGTCACCACCCCTGGCAGTGCGTTTCAGCACCTGCCACTCTGTTTCAAGTTTGAAACCATTGACTTAAAAGACCCTTTTATCTTTATACAGCTGGACATTTCTAATATCCCCAGAATTCGTTAATTTTTGGAAAAGAACCCGAGAATTTAGGAGCAAGATGATGTATTAATGAGCGGAAAAGTGAAGCCAAAGTTCCTATACCATTATACAGAGTAAAAAGACAATCCAGTGAAAGGGAAGGGAAGACAATTGATTATCGAGCAAAATGTCTGTTTAGCGGCAGCAGGAGGAGAGCTGAGAACGTGAATGGATAGTCTGGATCCATTTTTGCTAAAGAAGCTTCTGTTAGTAGGAGAGAGTTAGTTGAAGAAAAGGTGGGTGGAACTTAAAAAATCATCTAGTCCTTGCTGTGGGAAGGTATAGAAACAATGACTAATCTAACCACAAGTTTTTAATTCCGATACAAAGGGACTGATGCCAGACAATTCCTTATATTGCAACCCTGCTTCTTTAGTAAGGGGCAAAGGACAAATCCAACAACTTCTGGCTGACAATGGAGGGTAAACTCTGTGAGACAACTGGAGAGAAAAAGAAATGGGACTTAGAAAATAGTACTTAAGGCTGCGAGTTAATAAAAAGAAAACTGGCTGGATTAAAGACAAATCCGAATAACCTGAAAGGAAAGACTTACTGGGCCACAAGGTGAAGGAAAGGGAATGGAATTCATTGTATAGCTCTTTCAAAGTGGTGTCCCATTTTAGTGTGGGCTGAGCAGCTTCCTGAAATGTATTATTCTGTAAATGTCCAGCCATTTGTACGTCCACTGCAGCGCAGTGGCTGGTGTGACACTATTACAGCTGGGGGTGTTGGAGTTTGGGATTCAATTCCGGCCTCCTCTGCACAGAGCCTTTGTCCATCCAAACCTGTGCAATGCATGGGTTTTCTCCGAGTCCTCTTGTTCTCCCCCAGTCCAAAGACGTACCAGATAGGTTAATTGGTCATTGCAAATTCTCCTGTGATTAGGCTGGGATTAAATTTGGATTGTCAGGGGCAGCACAGCTCAAATGGCTGGAAGGGTTTATTCCCCGTTTCATCTCTAAATAAATAAATGTTTCTCACTCATTAAAATATTTCCATGTGGAAAGCATGAGGGAAAACAATTTAGTAACAATTTGTTAATGACTATGTATCAATAGAATTATGTATACATATGAATTGCTTATTCATAGGTACTTAATGTTTCAGTGATCTCCAATTTGGAGAATCAGACAACATATCTTTTAATTGATCTCTCTTATTTAAATGGTAAAATTAGTTGTGTTTCTTTGACTCTTGCAAAGCTGCTAATGTGATGACTACAACAGATACAAGTTCAGAATCAGAATCAGGTTTACTGTCACACGTTGTGAAATTTATGTTTTGTGACCATAACGCAGGCAAAACAAATAAAACAGTAAATCGGTCTTCATTCCGTGTAATTTATGGGTATTTAATTTAAGTAACAGATTCAATAGTCACCCACCAAATGTTGGAAAACTTTCCCAAAATTCAGTGAATTAAAAAAAGAGAACAAAATCCATTATTGCCCATTTTTATGTCAAAGTCCCAACTGAATGAAAGAATAACAACTTATAAAGAAACTTCCTAATCACAACCACTTCCTAGATTCACTTATTGCACCAAGACAGACCACGTGTCTCCTCCCACTTCTTTACTACACAGTGTGAAAACCAGAACAAAAAAATGCAGCCATTAATTTCCACCAGTCTCACCATTTTCCTTACAACTATACTGCTTAACAGGGGGGGGGGGGGGGGGGGGGAGGGGAGGGGGAGATATACACACACTCACACACACAGGTCATATCGTTAGAGAGCTAGGGTGCCCAAGACTTCTGCACAGTAGTTTATATTTGTCAACTCAGAGCGAGAAGGACTTTGTAGATCTGTTGGGAGCAAAGGATGTTGGGAATGGTGAGGGCCGTGGGAGTGGAGTGGGATAGGTGACCGAAAAGGAGTGCCAGGGGTGGGGGATGGCATGGGTGCAGACACACTCAGCTCTGAGACACCAGGCAAGGTCATTTGATTCCAAACAATTGGTTTACTGATCATTAACAGAATATCTCCATGGTGCTTCCTGCTCCCTTCTCTCTCCCTTCCCCTTCTTACAACCATGATTCCCCTCTCCTTGCCCTCTTCCCCCTTTCAGTCCACAATAGAGACTCACATCAGAATGTGGTTTATCATCACTTACATATGTCGTATGTTTTTTTTTGCAGCAATACAGTGCAATACATAAAATCATTAGAGTGTACAAAAGTTCTCGGCACCATACCTGCCTAAGACTTTTGCACAGTAGAGTGCTTGTTTACGGAAAGATGTCATCTGTTGTGTTAAATACTATGAAGAGGATAAGGAAGGTTAATTATTTCTGAAACCAATCACAACA
This sequence comes from Mobula birostris, assembly GCF_030028105.1. NCBI lineage: Eukaryota > Metazoa > Chordata > Chondrichthyes > Myliobatiformes > Myliobatidae > Mobula > Mobula birostris. Next base: position 29,694,932 of record NC_092372.1, on the reverse strand, counting down.
GACGATACTGGTAATGCACGCCAGAATGGTGTGGGTGTTGCCTGGTGAATAAAGGAAACTAAATATGAAGGGGATACTAAACAAACTTCAGTGATTATAATCCATCTGATCAAATAGAAGTTAGAGATCAGTGCATATTGGAAGAAACATCACCTTAAAGAGTTTTCAAAAACAATTAAATTATCAAGATTTAAATGGAATTTGACCCGAGCGGTCAAGGGGTTTGTGGGGGCAGAGGGAAGGTGGGAAAGAGTGCATAACGTGAGGGTCTGAAAAAAAATGCAAGGGAAAGAGGGAAAGAGAGAAGTACAAGGGAGGGAGAATTTACACTGATAACTAAGCAATTTCAGGCAAGGCTAATGATTTTAAACGACAAAAATAGTTACCTGTAAGTTAATGTGTACCCCTCCCTGCTTCCACTGACACGTATCAAGAAGCAACCTAAGGGTTGGTTTGCCAACAGGTTTTCACTTTCACTGCAATGCAAAGTATAAAAATTAATTTTTGTAGTACACTTTCATAAATAAAGAAGAAATATCCGAAAACACTGGTGCCCCAGACAGTACTTCCTCAGCCCCCTACGGTACTCCTTGTACACGCATGACTGCGTACCCAGGTTCTGTTCTGGCTCTATCTACCTTTCTTTCTGTACTTGCAAAGTTTGTCTTCTTCCGTACACTGGCTGTCCGCCCAATTGGTGCGGTCTTTCATTGATTCTGTTATGGTTATTGGATTTATTGAGTATGCCCGCAAGAAAATGAACCTCAGGGTTGTATATGGTGACATTGATGTACTTTGATAATAAATTTACTTTGAAATTTGAGTAATCAGTGATTGAGATTCAATTCCCACCTCTGTCTATAAGGAGTTTGTACCTTCTCCCCATGACTGTGTGGGTTTCTTCCAGGTGCTCCAGTTTCCTCCCACATTCCCCAAGAAAAAGGTAATTTGTGGGCATGCTATTTTGGCACTGGGAGGATGGCAACATTTGTGGACTGAGCCCAACACTTTCCAAGATTGTGTTAGTTGTTGACACGAATGACATATTTCACTGTAAGCTTTGATGCACATGTGACAGATAAAGCTAATCTTTTAGTCTTTAAGCAAGATATATATATATATATATATATATATACACCGTAGCATCCAATGACATATATCACACATTGAGGCCCTTCCACAGATTTCAGCAGAACATGGATGGCCCGCAGTTTCCACATACTGGTCTCATAGAAGCAAGCTTTTTCTGTAGCAGTTGAGTGCTGTTTCAGCACAGTTGTCACAAGAAACCGGACTCAAGTCAGTCCAATTTGAATTATTTACTTTCCTGCCCCTCCCATGACCCACACCAATTCTCACTCTCTGGTAATGATAAAAGTCCCGGCAGTGGACATCAAACATAAGGTACGTAATCTGTCTGTAGCTACTGACAATGCACTGTTATAAGTATTTTCAAGCAGAATCGGGAATCTGAAGTTTTGCTAAATAATTAAAATCACTGAATACCACATTTGCAATCAATGCCATTGACCATGGTATTAAGATGATCAATATCAATGATAAATCCCACCCAATAAATTTAAATTACACTCACCGCCTTGTGATCATCCCATGAAACCAGCAAGGAAACGTGCCATTCTGAGCTACTTTTCCAGCCTGAGTTTCTTTGAACCACCGAATTGTAGCCCTTTTCTTGATAATTTGCTGCTCCTTCTCTGCCTGCTCCTGAATCCACAAGTTGTTCACATGCTCACGAGAATTATCAAAGGGAGTTGCCTGAAACAAAGGCTTTGTTTATAATACATTTTAAATCAGATAATCTGCTAGTGAATCATTAAAGTGAACTGTGGAAGATACCAGCACTTGGATGTATAGGGGTGCCCACTGAAACGTAGTTGAAATCAAAGGTGTTACTTACACCAGTGCTCTAAGCACATGCAGCAGAATACACAAACCTCTGTATTAGTCCCTGATTTCCAAATGTTGGAGATCAGCCAATATCCTTAGCTTAGGCTTGCTAGCTAAATGCTCAAATTGGGAAAATGGAGAAACTTAGAAAATAAATTTGAGAGGTCTACCAGCCATTTTCATCCTCCCCTACAGTTCCATTACAGGCACCATCCTCCCGACTGCTGAGGTCACTGTTGGTGACATTCCTTCGCCAACAGATTTCTAAGTGGCCCATGAAACTATGAAAACTACCTCATTGTTCCTCTTTCGTGCTACTTATTTATTTTTTTTACTTTTTGCAATTTTAATGTCTTGCATGGAACTGATGACGCAAAATAACAAATGCAATGACATACGGTGCCTATAAAAAGTATTCAGCCCACCTGGTAGTTTTCATGTTCTACTACATTGAATCACAGTGGATTTAATTTGGCTTTTTTGACACTGGTCAACAGAAAAAGACTCTTGTGTCAAAGTGAAAACAGATCTCTACAAAGTGACTAAATTAATTACAAATGTAAAACAAAATAATTGATGGCATAAGTATTCACCCTCCCCCCTTTAATATGACAGACCACATCGTCACTGGTGTAGCCAATTGGTTTCAGAAGTCACATAATCAGTTAAATGGAGATCAGTTTTTGGAGACCTGTGTGCAAATAAGGTGTTTCAGTTGATTGTAGTAAAAATACACCTGTATCTGGTAGGTTCAACTGCTGGTGAGTCAGTATTCTGGCAGAAACTACACCATGAAGACAAAAGAACACTCCAAGCAACTCCGTGAAAAGGTTATTGAAAAGCACAAGTTAGGAGATGGATACAAGAACATTTCCAAGTCACTGAATATCCCTTGGAGTACAGTTAATTCAATCATCAAGAAATGGAAAGAAAATGGCACAGCTGTAAATCTACCTAGAGCATGTCGTCCTTCAAAACTGATGATCGTGCAATAAGGGGACAAGTGAGGGAGGACACCAAGAGACCTTTGACAACTCTGGAGGAGTTACAAGCTTCAGTGGCTGAGATAGGTAAGACTGCACATACAACAACTGTTGCTCAGGTGTTTCACCAGTCACAGCTTTATAGATGAGTGGCAAAGAGAAAGACACTATTGAAAAAAATTCACATGAAATCTTGGCTGAAGTTTGCCTGAAGGCATGTGGGAGACTCTGAAGTCAGCTGGAAGTAGCTTCTATGGTCTGATGAAACCAAAATTGAGCTTTTTGGCCATCAGACTAAATGCTATGCTTGGTGTAAAGCAAATACCGCACATTATCAAAAACACACCATCCCTACCATGAAGCATGGTGGTGGCTGCATCATGCTGTGGGGATGCTTCACTGCAGCAGGCCCAGGAAGGCTTGTAAAGGTAGAGGGTAAAATGAATGCAGTAAAATACAGGGAAATCCTGACGCAGTCTGCAAGAGAACTATGACTTGGGAGAAGATTTATTTTCCAGCAAGACAATGACCCCAAGCATAAAGCCAAAGCTACATAGGAATGGCTTAAAAACAACAAAGTTAATGTCCTTGAGTGGTCAAGTCAGAGTCCAGACCTTAATCCAATTGAAAATTTGTGGCTGGGCTTAAAAAAGGCTGTTCACTCACGATTCCCATGCAATCTAAGAGAGCTTGAGCAGTTTTGTAAAGAAGAATGGCGAAAAATTGCAGTGTCCAGATGTGCAAAGTTGATAGAGACTGTTGGCCAGAAAGAATGACAATCTACAAATCAGTGAATTCAAATGAATCAAGGACAATGGAAGCAGTCTTTGTTCTTGCCACATGCTTGGGGATGGAGGTTGCCATTTTGTGAAGACATGCTATTCTCCATTTTGTGAGCTTGACATGCTGGGCTTGATCAATGTTTTAAAGAAGACACAATGATTCTTCAGGTAATCTACTGGACTGGAGATCATCTCCAAATAAGAAGTTATTTGTGAGATATTCTTTGGTTGGCTATAACATGCAGGTTTGTGAATGTTGGGGCTGATGCCTGCTTGAAGTGATTCGAGCTCATTGCTGATTGAGAACAAACAGCCATAAATTAACAACTGTCACTTGATGGGAAGAGGGCAATAAATGGATGCTGGCTTGGAGCAGAGCCAATAACAAGGTGTTAAAGGACAGGCACATGGCCTGTGGCCAATGACACTGGAATGCGATATTTGAATTGATAAGGAATGGATATAAAAGTGGATGCTTTGTGTGTGCTGGTAGTGGTAACTTCGAAGAATAACCATCACAGATACAAGCGTAAGCAACCCTGTGTGAAACAAGTAGCGAGTGAATCGTGACTACGAGGAACGCCTGGCCAGTGTAAACTCCTTTCCCCGAGTAATACCTTTGCTATTCTTTGACCTTTCAGGAGAGTCAAGGATACTTACTGGGTGTGCACACAGGGTACTTAGTGTTTGAATTCACATACTTGTTAGTTTGAACAATAAAGGTACTTGTTGGTAAATACAGATCTCACTGTGCCTCACTAAGCATCTTTATAAGTAGAAGTAGTATTTTTTTTTCGCAACAAGACCTATCCACACAGACTCAAGGCTGTAATCGCTGCCAAAGGTACATCTGAGCACAGGCCCCCCCCTGCCCCCCCTCCAGGGCTGTGTGCTCAGTCCACTGCTGTTCACTCTGCTGACCCACGACTGTGCCGCAACGCACAGCTTGAACCACATCATCAAGTTCGCCGATGACACGACCGTGGTGGGTCTCATCAGCAAGAACGATGAGTCAGCATACAGAGAGGAGGTGCAGAGGCTAACAGACTGGTGCAGAGCCAACAACCTGTCTCTGAATTTGCACAAAACAAAAGGGATGGTTGTTGACTTCAGGAGGACACGGAGCGACCACTCTCTGCTGAAATCGATGACTCCTCCATAGAGGTCGTTAAGAGCACCAAATTTCTTGGTTTTCACCTGGCGGAGAATCTCACCTGGTCCCTCAACACCAGCTCCATAGCAAAGAAAGCCCAGCAGCGTCTCTACTTTCTGTGAAGGCTGAGAAAAGTCCATCTCCCACCCCCCATCCTCCCCACATTCTACAGAGGTTGTATTGAGAGCATCCTGAGCAGCTGTATCACTGCCTAGTTCGGAAATTGCACCATCTTGGATTGCAAGACCCTGCAGCGAATAGTGAGGTCAGCTGAGAAGATCATCGGGGTCTCTCTTCCCGCCATTACAGACATTTACACCACACGCTGCATCCACAAAGCAAACAGCATTATGAAGGACCCTACACACCCCTCATACAAACTGTTCTCCCTCCTGCTATGTAGCAAAAGGCACCGAAGCATTTGGGCTCTCAAGACCAGACTACGTAAGAGTTTCTTCTCCCAAGCCATCAGACTCTTCAATACCCAGAGCCTGGACTGACACCAACCTACTGCCCTCGACTGTGCATATTGACTTGTTTATTATTTATTGTAATGCCTGCACTGTTTTGTGCACTTTATGCAGTCCTGGGTAGGTCTGTAGTCTAGTGTAGTTTTTGTGTTGTTTTATGTAGTTCAGGGTAGTTTTTGTATTGTTTCATGTAGCACCATGGTCCTGAAAAACATCTTGTTTTTACTGTGTACTGTGCCAGCAGTTATGGTTGACATGACAATAAAAAGTGACTTGACTTGAATTGATCTACTAAACACTGATTTGAGGGGGGTGAATACTTATGCAATCAATTATTTTGCATTTTATATTTGTAAGTAATTTAGATCACTTTGTAGAGTTCTGTTTTCACTTCGACATGAAAGAGTCTTTTTCTGTTGATCAGTGTCAAAAAAGCCAAATTAAATCCACTGTGATTCAATGTTGTAAAACAACAAAACATGAAAACTTCTGGGGTGGGGGTGAATATATGGGCACTGTATATCAGTGATATTAAACCTCATTCTGATTTTATCATGTCTTCTCATTTTTGCTATCAAAACATAACATTTCACCTTCTTAAGGATTAGACTTCATCTGAACAATCAGCCATACCACACATATCTAAGACTCCTTAGCCTATTATTATCATTCCCTTAACAGTTCACTACGCCTCTAGGTATTTTTTTGTCATCAGAAAATTTGAAAATTGCACAACATTAATCAGGAAGTACTACTGAATCAATGTCTCAGTATCAACCGTGGAGAAATCCCTCTAGCTCAAAAAAATGGCCAGCATATCTTTGGATAATATTGACTTTACATGGATTACATTAAGGCTTATGAGCAAGAACAAAGTACTTCTAAACGATGAGACGCAAGAGATCCTTTATAAAGTTCACATACATAAATTATCTAATTCATTGGCAGATAAAGAAATCAAAATCATAACTGAATATGACCCTTAATCAGGCTAGAACTTACTTTTCAGTTGTTAATGCTATTGTAAAGATCTTGTTTAGATTAAATCTGAAGTAGCAACAGCAGCTCTGGGCAATACACCACAGGTATAGAGTTATGAGCCTGAAGGATATGGATGTAAAACTTAGCAACAAGGCACATGCACTACAAGAGTTAAATTGGCTAATGTATAAAGGAACGTTTGCATAGAGATGTATTCTCTGGAATTCAGAAGAGCAAGGAACAATCTAGTTAAATATTTCATGGTAATGGCAACAAACAAAAATACATAGAGAAACTATTTCCTCTGAAACTATTGAGGGTGCATCTTCCTGAAAAACATACCTCCACTAATTTACTCCGCGGCCTGGGAACAGGAGGCTGGACGTCTTTGTGAAATTTATCTACAGCCGCAAAGCGAGGTCGAGGGAGTGGCTTCTTTTTTCTCGGAAGTGGAACAGGTGGTGTAACTGGTCCTGCACAGTAGGGATTTTGATTAACATATTAATTTTATTTTTTACATGCAACTGATGATTTTTTAATGCTTATATATTCTGCTGCAGAGATCAAATTTCAACTGATTCACATGTGTATGCTGCTAATATATTGGCCGATTACCAGCACTTCCCAGGCTACTGATGTTAATCTAATTGGTTTCTGCTGTCTCAGTGAAGCCGGCAGCACAATTTCGCTCACTACTTTTCACCTCCTGTTAATTTTTCTGAATTTCCAAAAGGTTTAAACTCTCCAGAGTGGCACTAGCAAGCCCTATTACAAGGATGTTGTTCCTGGTCCTGCACAAGTCCATCTACCAAATAAGTGGTCCAGCGGCTCAGTAATGTAACACATCTCTCCAGCCAAGTACTAATTTGCTCTATTTTCCTTATTCTGTTTGCTACGAGGTGGGACTGGGAGTAAAACAGAGGATGTTATCCTTAAAGTTCTGCTTTAGAACTCTTTTCCTTACTCCCTAAACTTTGCCTACAGCACTATACAGTCTCAGCCTGAGCACACCCCCTCAGCATCAGCAGCTCCACAGTGGAGAGAGTGGAAAGCATCAAGTTCCTTGGGGTGCAGATCTCGGACAATCTCACCTGGTCCAGGAACACCACTGGGATTGTGAAACGGGCCCAGCAGAGACTGCACTTTCTGAGGAAGCTTAAACAAGCATCACTCCCCACTAACATCTTAACTACGTTCTACAGAGGCGTAGTTGAGAGTGTGCTGACCTTTTGCATCACAACCTGGTACTCCAGCTGCAGTGCTATGGACAAAAAAGCCTTGCAGAGGGTGGTTAGGGGAGCAGAGAAGGTTATTGGGGTCTCCCTACCTTCTGTCCAAGACCTCTTTCAGAGTCGATGCCTCCAGAAGACACGGTACATCACTAAAGACCCCTCACACCCTCTCCATGAACTGTTTGTTCTTCTGCCGTCAGGCAAACGTTACAGGAGCATCGTAACTAAAACCACAAGGCTACTAAACAGCTTCCTCCCACAGGCAGTCAGACTGCTAAATAGCTGCTCCACCCGACTCTGCTTTGGACACTTTTAACTTGCACTGGACACTTATAACTGATTTTATCTGACATGTGGCTGTTGTGTTTTACTATTTATTGTTATATTTATTATTTAGTGTTGCGTTTGTTATGTTATGATTGCACTGCTCCTGAGAAACACTGTCTCATTCTGCCCTGTAGAGTTGATGTATGGTTAGAATGACAATAAACTTTTTTGAATCTTGAATCTTAAATATGGCTTTTTGCAACCTAAGTCATTAGTACAGATATGGACCACGACCTCTGGTTTTTGTTCCTCCCCCCTCAGTTTAACCTGCAGCCATTCATTGACAGCATTGACAATGGCAACATACCATTGTGGAGTCATACTTTCAGCCACAGGCACACTCGACTGCTTCCCCAACTACCGGTCCCTTTTCTCCATTACCCGCTCGCTCTTCTTCTTCCCCTCCAACACAACTGAGCGGTTGTGCTGCCACACTTCTGGCTCTGACTGCGCATCCCCAAGGAGCCATTGCCACTAATGGCATCAACAACAATGGGAGTAACCTGTAAGTCAGCAATAACTCCCTGCTCCTCACGGACTATTTGGCAATTACTTATTCCCTTTGTCTGAACACTCGATTAAAAATTAGCTTTATTTGTCACATGTACATTGGAACATACAGGGAAATGCGCAGTTTTGCATCAAATCATATCAGCGAAGATTGTGCTGGGCAGCTTGCAAGCATTTTCATGCTGCCGACGCCAACAAAGCATGCCCGGAACTCACCATGCAGTACTGCGCAAAAGTCTTAGCTACATATATATCTCTAGGGTGCCTCAGAATTTTGCATAGTACTGTGTCTACTAAATATTTACCAATATTAACAAAAACTTATGACTCACAGATATTGCCGTTTCAAGGCAAATAAAGAGCAGATGAGGATGGATGTCTTTCCACCATGTGCTTCAAGTCAAATCAAAATTAACCCACACAGGAAATGATATAGAAACAGCTTGTGTAAAAGTCTTAGGCACCTAGCTATGTATATGTGCCTAAGACTTTTGCACACTTCAGTACATCTTTGGAATGTGGGAGGAAAGCAAAGCACCCAGAGGAAACCAACGCAGTCACGGGGACACAGCTGTGGGAACTGAATCACGATCTGGCGCTGTAATAGCATTAGACTAACTTTTATGCCACCTATCAGCCTCAACGCACTATTCATAATGTTCTCCATTCTAAGTACTTAAACTTCATTGATAGTGTTGTATTAATATTAAATATCTCTGTAGCTCTCACAAAATCTACCTTCATTTTTCCACTCCATTTCCTGCCTTTTTCTTTCCATTTCCTGCTCCAATTCAATCTGGCGTCTTTCTTCCATTTGCCTTTCCAGTTCCAGACGACGCTGGTGTTGTAGTTCGAGCAACAAAGCCTTATATTTGCTTTGACAGTGGTATCTTTTATAGCCTGAAGAATAATTAGCAAAATAAATTGGGCCAAATCAATTTCACAGTTCCGCAATCAATGATATTATTAACTTAAAAGAAAAACTAAACATAAAAGATAAATCTATTATAAATGAGAGTATGATCAGCACAATTATGCTTACTTATTTAGGCTCTACTTAAACCTTCCATCCATCTTATATTTTGGAGAAGAGTCAAAGGCCTTCTGCTCTTTATCAGTAGCTTTGAACATGGTAATGAAAATTTTCAGGGAGCTTGTTTGCTACTTCTCATTTATCTTTAAGTAAATCATTTAATCAAAGAATTAGAATCACCAGTCACAGCATCCAGCGAGGCTTTGTGGCAGCATTGTCTAATAAATGTATGAAGTCAAAAATGTATGAAAAACATTAAAATCTTGATGAAAACAGCAGATAAGACAGCTAGTATATTTTCTCAAGAAAATGTTAGCTGCTACTGACTTGCTGTACATTGAGGTAATGGACCTCCATCTAAGCCTATTGATATGAATGTCAGGCTACAGGTCAACCTTCACTAATCTGACTACCTGTAATCCGGTTCCTTCGATAATCCAGCACTGATTTCAAATTTTCCACGCAACTGTAATTTCAAATTTCCCGGGCCACCGTACCAATCTGCTGCGCATTGTTTTGGTTGTGCTAGATCTGCTCACGTGTTGGCGCTCTCTTGTAAGCGCAGACAGGCGATTCCTGCTTGTTTTCCTGCATTTATTAATATCATTGGCTCTCTTTTAGCCCTAGTTATGGCCCCAGTAGGTAAAGGAAATGCACCTCGTGCTGTGAAGCAAAAACACCGCACATTATCCATTAAAGATAAGGTTGAATGCTTGAAAAACTGGACGGTGGTGATTGGTGAAAAGCTTCTGCGAGTGTTACAACATTGGCTCTTCCACAGTGTACGATATAAAGAAACAGAAAGACAAACTGCTACATTTGTTTTGCTGATAGTGCCTCAAAGAAACAGATGTGCGTAAGAAAAACAATGAAAGACGGAAGAAGTTCGGAACTAGATAAAGTGCTGATAACGTGGTTTAATCTTCGTGTAAGTGAAGGTGTTGAACTGTCTGTAGATATGGTGAAGGAACAAGCAAAAGTGTTTCATGAAGAACTAGGACTAGGTTATGAGTGTGACTATAGTGAAGGCTGGCTTCATCGGTTCAAGCAGTGTCATGGCTTACAGTTTTGTGCAGTGTGTGGTGAAAAACATTCAGCAGACAAGGAAGCAGCAGCAGAGTTTGTGGACGAGTTCGCCAAGTTAGTCTCTGATGAAAAATTAAGCCCCGAGCAGGTGTACAATGCTGATGAGACTGTTCTGTATTGGAGATGAACACCAGGAAGAACACTAACAGCAGCAGATGCAGAATTGCCAACAGGGTATGAGGCATCGAGAGATCGTGTGACTTTGCTAGGCTGCTCTAATGCTGCAGGAACCCACAGATGCAAGTTACCGGTCACTGGCAAAAGTTGTTGATGATCCTGACAATCCCACACTTGCAGACATGTAACTTTGCCCGAAGGTATAGTAAACGCCTCACTTTAGAAGTGGAAGTGCTCAACTTTTCTGTATAAGTTAATTCCCGTACATTTACCTGTACCCTTTATTTTATCTGTGCCTGTACAGTATATTACTTTATTAAAATTTCACTTGCTACTCATTTAATATTTCTGTTTCATTATTATCTAACTTGTACTGATTTACATGATAATTTAAAGGTATGATGAGGCAGTTAGCTATTGCTCAATGTGATCCTTCTGTAATTCGGCATTTTCCCTAATCCGGCACTCCTCAGGTCCCAGTCATGCCGGATTAGTGAAGGTCGACCTGTATTGACGAAGCAACAGTTTACTTGCAACATGCATCCAAGCTAGGTTAGTGTATGGTTAAGGATTAAATCAGCCATGATAGAATGGTGGAGCAGACTTGATGTGCTGAATGGCCTAATTCTGTTCCTATGTCTTATGGTCTAAGGAGGGGTTCAGGGAGCGATAACTTGAGGAGGCATTATGGGACTGTTGGTCGCATTAGCCCCAAAGCACCACAGGTCTTTTAGCTGGCAATAAATATGGTACCATCAAAGAAATCCTCCTGAATAGATGCAAGCATTCTACAGATAAGGTACTATACCTGTGGTACTGTGGTAATGGAGGAGGTGGATTCTGGGCAGAGTTAAAGGCCGATTTGCTATTCTGGAATGACGTTGCATTCCTGGGCTTCCCCTATTCAGACTGAACAGTAAGTATTCTATCATACTTCCAACTTCACCCTTATCAATGGTCACAAGGCATGGAGGTATCGGGGAGTGAACCACTTGTCATCGGGCATCCTTGATATCAGTAAAGCTAGTTTCGTTCAACAGTATTGTTGGAGACTATTGATGACAATGCCACTGAACCTTGGGAAATAGTAAGGCTCTGCTTGCTTCGGATGGTTATTACTTGTTGCTTATGCAACACTTGCCTGTTACTTGTCAACCATTATACAGAGAAATGGTAGGAGAAAGCAAAATTTAACAATTCATGAAACAGAGTTTGAAAGATATTTGAGGTTTGTATTAGAGTGAAAATAAGTTACCTTCAAGGCAACTAAACTAGATCTACTGTTTTCATCATTTTAGGCTGCTATTTATTAATTCAGCTTGTTTAACCAAGTTAAAGTATTACTAAAAACTTCAACAACGGTAAATTCTCCCACTTAAACGAAAATTGAACGCTCTTCACTTACTTTTTTGGATAATCAATGCAGCTTTTTCAAGTTTTTCGATGCACTTTGCGAGTTGATCCTGATGCCAGTACTTAAAGAACAGGCGTGATTTTCTGCACAAGAAGGTGGGGGATACAGCTGAAACTTGAAGAAATCAGTAATACAACACTTAAGGCTGACTTATACTTGTGTGTACTAGCTTACGCCGTAGCCTGGTGTGTCTGCGTCGCTCTGCAATTCACCGTCAAGACACTAGTTGGTGGTGGGGTTTCTATGCCACTGTGTTGAGTTTCTTCGTGTTGAAACTCAACACGAAGAAATTCAAACTTCAAACAATGACGACTGAAACTGAAGGAGGGTGAATTTTCTGTGCTTGTCCAGCCACTGAGAGACTTGGACGAGGAAATGCATTTCAAGTATTTTCAGATGTCGGCAGGTACATTTGATGATTTGGTTCATTGTCTCCAACCATTTATTTCGCACAGTACACTCAGGGACTGGCAATCACTATTCGAGTTATGGAAAGCTTTGCAGCTAGAGTTCCTTCCCTGCCCTTCGGTCGCCCAATGGGAAGCTATTGCAGCATAGGAGGAAATGTAATGCTACCAAGCCGACCAGTCATGGTTGTTGAGGTCTGTGTCGCCGCGACGTGTAGTTACATTTTGGGAGAGGTGCGCATTAGGCTACAGCATAGGGTTCACGTAGAGTACAGTGTAGGGTATGCGGCTACGCCGTACCTACGGCGTACATTTGACATACAAGTATAAATCAGCCTTAACTGGGTTCAAAAGCATCTTGAGGCAGATATGGAGTGCAGAATTTGTTGACATTACCAGAATAAATTGGCGTACAAGAATGATACTTGGTTCATACACCCACATGTTTCAATAATGTTAATAAATCTTGATCTTGCAATAAGAAGCAACAGGGAATAGAATTTCTATCAGCAGAATTGAATGAGTTAATTTAAGTTGCAATCAAGAACCCAGATATATGAAACAGAAACCCAGTCTGCCTCAAACCTGACCATAAATTGTTTTAACCTATGGTCAAGTATAAATCTGTTTAAGATGGCACTGGTGAAGCACAGCAATGACTTACTGGCAGTAAAAATAACTTTTACTTTATTAAATCAAACTTTTTCTTGAAAATTATCACTGTAATCAATAGTTTGTAACTTCCCTATCAGAGTCGAGCATTTGAACTGCATGTGAACTGAAGTCTCGAAGGTGGCATGGTATATACAGCTGAATCGAGGTGGCCGGTCGTGGGCCAGAAAGCAGAGAAGGAACTCCTGTTTGGCTGTATAAGCAGATTGTAGGAGATTCGAAGCAGCAGAACCAAGGAGAGGCAGAGTTGAGGCAGCAGACCCTGGGCCCAAGAGCAAGGATAAGCCGAGATTTGACCGATTTAAACACCAGGCCGAATTGGGAAAGTCAGGTTTGGGCCAAATCGAGGTGTTCGGTCCCGGGTCCAAGAGCGTATTGAAGCGGCAGGGTCTGGGTACGAGAGTGAGGAACAACCAAGGTTTGGCCGATTTAAACACTGGGCCAGATTGAAGAAGTCTAGGTGTTGGGGCTGGAGGCGAGAGATGGGCCAGTGTTCAGCTTGCTGCTCTCTGTGAGGTTCACTTGTCCCTGCACTGAACTGAGGCTGTGGCCTGAAACTAATGGGCTTCTGGATCGGCTTCAGTGATGTTGGGCTTGGCGGCTGTGGTCTCACTTTCATGAACTTCAGTTCTGAACGCCATTTGTTTACTTTTATTGTTTGCATGATTCGTTTTTTTCCTGCACAATGGGCGTTTGACAGTCTTCTCTTTTTTTAAAAAATCGGTTCTATTGGTTTCTTAGCTTTGTGGCTGCCTGTAAGGAGATGAATCTCAAACTTGTATATAGTATACATACTTGGATAATGAATGCACTTTGAACTTTAGATGAAAGAAGAATTACGGGGTATGTGGGAGGTAGTGTTAGATTGATCTTGGTGTAGGTTAAAAGCTCAGCATAGCTTTGTGGGTCAAGGGGATTGTACTGTGCTGTACTGTTCTATGTCTATGCAATCGATGCAGGGCAAGAGATTGGTGCTAGGTTTATTATCTAAATAATTAGTGACACTTTATCCCACCTTTAACAGTGTTTTTTTTTAAGTATAGGCTGTTGGATCTCGCTGGAATCTGAGATGACAGCACTGAAAGGAGACAAGAAGACCAGAGGCTATAGGACACAATTTCCATGATAGTCATTGGTGCAGGAGAAATCACCACCCACCCTAAACAATTACGTTCCAAACCCTACCCTCAATTAACACCATAAGCATATGAGATTCTGCTGATGCTGGAAATCCAGGGCAACACCCACAAGTTGCAGGAGGAACTCAGCAGGTCAGGCAGCATCTCTATGGAGATGAATAAAGAGTCGACGTTTCGGGCCAAGGCCCTCCATCAGGACTGGAAAGGAAGAAGCCAGAATAAGAAGGTGGGGGGAGGAGAAGGAGTAGGTGGAAGGTGATAGGTGAAGTCCTGTGAGGAAGAAGATAGATGGGTTAAGGGATGAAGAAGGAGGAATCTGATAGGAAGAAGAGTGGACCTTGAGGGAAAGGGAAGGAGGAGGGGCATTAGAGGGAGATGATAGGCAGGTGAGGAGAAGAGAACGGGGTAAGAGGGGAGCCAGAATGGGGAATGGAAAAGCTGAGAAAAAGAAGAGGGGAGAAATTACTGGAAGTTTGAGAAATTGACGTTCATGCCTTCAGACTGGAGGCTACCCAGACAGAATATCAGGTGTTGCTCTTTCCCTTCCCTTCACCTTCTTATTCCATCTTCTTCCCTCTTTCTTTCCAGTCTTGGTGAAGGGTCTCAGCCCAAAATGTTGACTTTATTTCTCTCCCTAATTGCTGCCTGACCTGCTGAGTTCCTCCAGCATTTTCAGTGTGTTACTCAAGACTACAGAGAGTGTGCAGGGGAGATTTACAAGGATGTTGCCTGGATTGGAGCATGTCTTATGAGAATAGGTTGAGTGAACGTGGCCTTTTCTCCTTGGAGCAAGGGAGGATGAGAGGTGACATGATAGAGATATAAAAGATGATGAGAGGCATTGATCATGTGGATAGCCAGAGGCCTTTTCCCAGAGCTAAAATGGCTAACACGAGGGGGCATAGTTTTAGGGTGCTTGGAAGTAGGTACAAGGGGGGATGTCAGAAGCAAGTTTTTCCACACAGAGAGTGGTGGGTGTGTGGAATGCACTGCCAGTGAAGGTGGTAGAGGAGGATACAATAGGGTCTTTTAAGAGACTCTTCAATAGGTACATGGAGCTTAGGAAAATAAAGGGCTATGCGGTCGGGAAATTCTTGGCAGTTTCTAGAGTAGGTTACATGGTCGGCACAACATTGTGGGCTGAAGGGCCTGTAATGAGCTGTAGACTTCTACGCTTCTAATACAGACCATATCCCTGTCCCCAACTTCATCAGCTCCCCGGTAATCAACTGCAATAGAATTACTCCGTATATACCATTTAATCCTGAACAGGTGATCTGACTTAATCTCTAACAAAAGAGATCACATGTTGAGGTATATCTCAAGTCCTTATTGCTTTCAATCTAGCACAGACGTGAATACTATTTTACACATTTACAGCTTGACAGGAAGACACTTTTATGCAGGTGCACTGAGAGTGGGAAGCTTTACGATGACAATTGAGACACATTCTGCAGTTCCTGTGTGTTCACAATGCCCAACTGCTAACCGTCCACCCCATCCCTTCTACCACATCCTCCTTGCCTCAGAGTTAACTTTATACTTTATTAATGCCTTTGAATTTGAGATTTCAAAGAAAGAATGAGAACACCAAACAGTGACTTAAATGTTCATATGAAAGCCTTATGCTTAAATATTGGGAAACCAAGTGCATGAGGAAGCGTAAATTATCCAGCAGAGCTTAGCTGCGATCATGTCAATGGAGAGTTACAGATGGATCACTGAATACAGGCATGGAGATATTTACAGCAGGGAGACGGCAAAGACAGGTCAAGGGTCAAGAACTGATTTGTAAATAAAAACATTGCAGATAGGCTGAAATATTTTAAACAAAACCCATGAATGCAGAACACTGTAATCCTTAGAGCAGGAAATGCTGCAGTTGGTGACATAGCATCTGACAAAACAGAGGCTTCAGTCAGAACATTTTATAAACAAGCCAGATTAAAGACCCCATTTCAAATGCCAACAGCTTTCAGATCATAGCTGATCTGTCCATTATTTTTTGTAGATCAGTATATCATATATCTGAAGAAAATGTAACATGTAATATCCACATGTGGTAACGAATCACCAAGTAAAGAATCCAAATATCCATTTTATTTTTTTCTGTGCTTTCTATACTTCAGCAATGCCGTCTTTGGGCTATGACTTACCCAAATTTCCAGTCCTTCAGGTCAGTAGTTTGAAGAATAGTTAGGCAACTACAAAGCAGAGAGAAAAATGCAATATTACCACTTAGAATAGACACATTATATAAAAGGACATTTCTCTGAAGATTAGATAAAGTCAGAATATGTTGGAAACACCCATGTCAGGCAGTATCTGTGGGAAGAGAAGCAGAATTAGTATTTCTGGTTTTTCAACTTTAAATGTTAACTATTTTTTTTCCCTTACGGGTACTGACTGACCTGCTGAGTGTTTCCAACATCTGTTTTTATTTCAAAATTTAATCATCTGCAGCGTTTTGATTTTCATTGGGTACTTGAATTCACTTTTAACCAACTAAACACTAAGCTGTCTTACACACTGCACTTTCCTACACCCATTGAATGTAACAATTAGCCTGTCTGAATAAGGAAGAAATACCAGGAGATCTTGCATCTTAATTACGTATGCATGTACAAATACCGCACATAGATGATTGTAGCATTTCCTTAAAGCAATACTGATGTAACTTCATAAAATATGCATTTATTTCCACAATAAGCTGGGAACTTGCTAACTCAGAGGAGGGACAACAATCACATGAGCCTAGATGATAACTTAACAAAGACTTAAACTATGCAAGGATTTACAATAGAAGATTGTATCATAAATGATATTTTACTCTTTTAACTTCCTTGTTGACTTCACAGTTGTCAATTCCTGTGCTATGTTTGCACAAGCATAGTATTTTCATGAAGCCTGCAGGAAGCATTAACCATCTTTGGCAGATGCAACATAGATATTTTTCTCCTGAGATCAAGGAGATGTAAATGCTGTTTATTCTTCCTTAGTTAACTCTAGTACGTTCACTGCCACTTTATTCAGTTAACTGATATCAGGCAAACAAATTTGGCTTTCTGCAGTACACACACTGCTGCTTCACATTATCTTTATCAAAAGGCCGCTGTAGGAGATTTCTTACAAACAAGTTGGACCTACGCATGTCTTTCAATTCTTCCTGCAAGTAGAGTCCTGATTTGAAATGAAGTGTGGACAGGTGGCAAGCTGATTCTAAATGACTTTATTGTTTCATCTTTGGAGGGTCCTCAGTATTGATGTGACAGCAATAGAATGGGGAAAAAATTCTGAGGGAATGCATTCAGCATATTTTTATCCTCTTAACTTAACAAATGACAGGGTTGCAAACTTAGTTAACGCAGCAGACTGCATAAAAATACCAATGCTATAAATCTTAGTCATGTAAGTGAAAATTAACAGAAGGCAAAGGAAATCTGATAGTTACAGTTGTTCAGCAATAATGTTTCAAAAATTTTCAGCTGCAGCAGCTCACACTCTCACCACTGTCTGTATTTATTAGCAATTATTAATACTTAATTGATTAGTCAGGGCGGCAAGAATTACAGGACAGTGGCAGGAGAATGTGGTTGAGAGGGATAATAAATTAGCCATGATAAAAATGTCAGAGTGGTCTTGAGCCGAATGGCCTAATACTGCTCCTGTATCATATGGTCTTATTAACTCACAGAATGCTTACAGCAATGTGCATAAATATGAGCATGTGTATACACACTCATCAATGCATGGACTGTACCTGCACACAACTGCACATGCATATGCACGCACGTACTTGCACAAACATTCACATATATGGATTCAACCAGTTTGAGCAGAATTTTGTTGGTTAATTCAGCACCATCCAACTGAAAATTTCCTGTTTGATAAGTTACACAACTGAAGTCTAATTATGCTAAATCTCAAATTAATCAGATTTATAACCAAAATGACCGACTGATACTTGATCATGTGGGGATTAATCAAACTTTCTGTGATTTTTATTCTTCCTTATATCAATCAGAGTCTCCTCGAGATTCTAAATATATGAATGATTTTTTAGATAATCTAGATTTCCCTGAGATTTCACAGGATATGTCTTCTATGTTAGATACTCCCATTACCACGGATGAGATTAAGAATGTTATTTTCTCTATGAATTTGGGGAAAGCTCCTGGCCCTGATGGGTTTACCGTAGAATTTTATAAATGTTTCGCACCTTCATTAATCCCTTGGCTCTGTAGGGTTTTTGAGGCTTCATTAAAACTTGGTAAACTTCCTGAATCTTTCAATAGAGCGTCAATCTCTCTAATATTAAAGAAGGATAAAGATCCTGCTCAATGTGCATCTTATAGACCAATACCTTTATTAAATGTTGATTCTAAAGTTTTTTCTAAGTTATTAGCAAATAGATTAGAAAAAGTACTTCCTTTTATTATTTCGGAAGACCAAACGGGTTTTATTAAAGGTCGTCACTCTTTTTATAACATTCGCACACTGTTAAATATTGTTTATACCCCCTCACAAAATGTTCCTGAGTGTGTTATCACTTTAGATGCTGAGAAAGCTTTTGATAGAGTAGAATGGCCTTATTTATTTAAGGTGCTTGAAATGTTTAATTTTAGCTCGAAATTTATATCCTGGATTAAATTGTTATATCATTCTCCTGTGGCCTCGGTCCGTACTAACTCTCTAAACTCACCTTTTTTCCCTCTTTTTTGAGGTACTCGACAAGGGTGTCCTCTTAGTCCTTTATTATTTGATATTGCATTAGAACCTCTCGCAATTGCCATTCGAGAATCTCCAAATATTACTGGGATAACTCGGGGCTTAAAGTCCCATAAAATATCACTCTATGCTGATGACTTACTTTTATATATTTCTAATCCCCAAAAATCCATCCCTGCTGTTTTAGAGCTATTAGCACAATTTGGTCTTTTTTCAGGTTATAAATTAAATCTTAGTAAGAGTGAACTTTTCCCGATTAATAAACAACTTCCCTTATATCATAACTTTCCATTTAAATTGATTAATAATTATTTTTCATATCTTGGGATTAAAATTACTTGTAAATACAAAGATTTATTTAAGATTAACTTTTTACCCTTAATTGACCATATTATTCAACTTTCATCTAAATGGTTTCCTTTATATTTAACTTTGATTGGTCGTATTAATGCAGTTAAGATGTTTTTTTTGCCAAAATTTTTATATATATTTCAGGTATTACCAATTTTTGTTCCAAAATCTTTTTTTGATAAAGTTGACTCCAAAATTTCTTCATTTATTTGGCAAAATAAAAACCCGAGACTGGGTAAAATACATTTACAGAAAGCTAAGAGAGATGGAGGCTTAGCATTACGTAACTTTAGATTTTATTATTGGGCAATTAATATTCGACATATGAAATTTTGGTTACTTGACTAGGATATACTATCCATTCCGAAATGGGTAGCATTGGAATTACAATCTGTTCAGGGCTATACACTTGGCTCTATTTTAGGTTCCTCTCTTCCTTTTGATTTGAAACGCCTTTAACAGGTGTCTAACCCGATAGTTAAATATACCTTACGTATTTGGTTTCAATTCAGAAAATTTTTTGATCTTAACCAATTTGGGCTAGCGATTCCTATTTTAGGTAACATATTTTTTCCTCCCTCTTTTACGGATCGTGCTTTTCAACTTTGGAAGACTAAGGGTATTTCACGGTTTTTGGATTTATTTTTAGATGGTTCCCTTATGTCTTTTGAACAATTATCTAATAAATATAATTTATCAAGAATACATTTTTTTAGATATCTACAAGTTAGAAATTTCCTAAGTACTATACTTTCTTCCTTTCCAATGCTTCCTCCTACATACATTTTAGATACTATAATTAACCTTAATCCATGTCAGAAAGGTGCATCGACTATGATTTATAATATTATTATGAAACTTAGGAAAGCTCCATTTGATAAGATTAGGTCAGATTGGGAACAAGAATTGGGATCTATTATTTCCGTGGATGACTGGGGGCAGATTTTACAATTAGTCAATGCTTCCTCTATCTGTGCTAAACATTCCCTAATTCAATTTAAAGTTGTTCATAGAGCACATATGTCCAAAGATAAATTAGCTCGCTTTTATTCTCATATTAATCCTTTTTGTGATAGATGTCCGGGGCAGATAGCCTCTTTAACTCATATGTTTTGGTCTTGTCCTACTCTGGAAACTTTATGGAGAGACATTTTTAATATTATCTCCAAGGTATTGAATATAGATATCTCTCCTCACCCTATTACTGCTATCTTTGGACTACCTAAAATTTCCAGTAATCTTTCTCCTTCAGCCCGTAGAATGATTGCATTTCTTACTTTAATGGCGAAAAAATGTATCTTACAACATTGGAAAGAGCTTAATGCTCCAACTACCTTTTTTTGGTTTTCTCAGACAATATTATGCTTGAATTTGGAGAAAATTAGAAGCAATCTTTATGACTCCTCATTTAAATTTGAACAGACCTGGAGATCTTTTATTCAATATTTTCATTTAATGTAATATATACCCTTCTTGTTTTTTTTTACTGTTTTTAATGGAGGTCGGGATTGAGGACGTGATTTTAAGTTTTTTAACTGTTTGGTTTCAAGTTAGCCCATTGCTTTGCTTTGCTTTTAGTTAGTTGCACGGTGGGTTTTTTTGGGGGGTTTTTTGTTCCTTTTCTCTATTGATATATATATAAAAATTAGTATACTATTATGTTACCTTGGTACGTTATGTTTAAATTACATTGTATCATTTTTTTTGTATTAATATCTCCTGTAATTTTATTATATTCTAACAGTGTATTAGTGCCTATATGGCTTACCTTTTTGTATACTTATTCAATAAAAAGATTTTTAAAAAGAAAGATAAGTTACAGAACCTCTGTACCTCCCTCTGCAATTGGATCCTTGACTTCCACACCAGAAGACCACAATCTGTGTGGATTGGTGATAACACATCTTCCTTGCTGACGATCAACACTGGTGCACCTCAGGGGTGTGTGATTAGCCCACTGCTCTACTCTCTCTATACTCATGACTGTGTGGCTAGGCATAGCTCAAATACCGTCTATAAATTTGCTGATGATACAACCATTGTCGGTAGAATCTCAGATGGAGACGAAAGGGCGTACAGGACCAAGATAATAAGATATCTTGATATACAAGATATTAAGAGGAATAGATAGAGTGGACAGCCAGCGCCTCTTCTCCACGGCACCACTGCTCAATACAAGAGGACATGGCTTTAAGGTAAGGGGTGGGAAGTTCAAGGGGGATATTAGAGGAAGGTTTTTTACTCAGAGTGGTTGGTGCATGGAATGCACTGCCTGAGTCAATGGTGGAGGCAGATACACTAGTTAAATTTAAGAGACTACTAGACAGGTATATGGAGGAATTTAAGGTAAGGGGTTATATGGGAGGCAGGGTTTAAGGGTCGGCACAACATTGTGGGCCGAAGGGCCTGCACTGTGCTGTACTGTTCTACATACTAACTAGTGGAGTGGTGATGTGGCTACAACCTGGCACTCAACATCAGTAAGACAAAAAAGCTGATCGTGGACTTCAGGAAGGGTAAGATGAAGGAACACATACCAATTTTCATAGAGGGATCAGAAGTGGAGAGAGAGAGAGCAGTTTCAAGTACCTGGGTGTCAAGATCTTTGAGGATCTAACCTGGTCCTAACATATTGATGCAGCTATAAAGAAGGCAAGACTTCACTTGGTAGTTGAAGAGATTTGGTATGTCAACAAATACACCCAAAAACTTATATGGATATACTGTGGACAGCATTCTGACAGGCTGCATCACTGTCTGGTATTGGGGGGGTGGGGCTACTGCACAGGGTCAAAAAAACCTGCAGAGGGTTGTAAATTTCATCGCCTCCATCTTGGGTACTACTCTACAAAGTACCCAGAACATTGTCAAGGAGCGGTGTCTCAGAAAGCCAGTGTCCATTATTAAGGACCCCCAGCACCCACAGCATGCCATTTTCTCACTGCTACCATCAGGTTGGAGATACAGAAGCCTGAAGGCACACACTCAGCGATTCAGGAACAGCTTCTTCCCCTCTGACATCCGATTCCTAAATAGACATTGAAACCTTGAACACTACCTCACTTTTTATATATATATATCATTTCTGTTTTTGCACAATTTTTAATCTATTCAATATGCATATACCATAATTGATTTACTTATTTATTATTTCTTTTTCTTCTACTTTATGTATTGCACTGAACTGCTGCTGCTAAGTTAACAAATTTCACAACACATGCCGGTGATAATACACCTGAATCTGATTCATGGAGACAGAAGAGACTGCAGATGCCAGAATTCAGAGCAACAAACAATCTCCTGCAGGAACTCAGCAGTTCCTCCTGCAGATTGTTTGATGCCCCATGAGTAAGTCATGTTTGTACAATTTTCGGGTGAAATCACACCAATAAGGAAGTTTAGCCTGTCACCTGATCTTTATAATCTCTATTGATTTCCATGTCAATATGCTCCTAATCCCCTTTGGCTGATCTGCAGGGACATGAGAAAGTTGAACTAAATCACCAACTTCTCTCCATCACCTGAACACTTAAACCCACCCCCCCCCACACGACTGCAACAACATATCCCGCCTTGGGATTTCCCACTTGGCCTGATCCCTGACAGAGCCTTACAGTACGAAAACAGATCATTCAGCCCATCGTATCCACGGCAACGTTAATCACCCATCCACATTAATCTCAGAGCCTTCTATGCCTAGGTGATTCAAGTGTTCATCTGGAAAAATATTAAATGCTGTCAGTCACTCTGCTTTCACTACTCTCTCAGGAAGTTCATTCCAGGTACTTGTTAGGGCGTATTCTGGAGTTATGAAATATAGCAAATATTAACTTCAACAGCAAGCAGTGTTCAGATCGGAATGTGGATCGTAGACTGAGTTTAAGATGCAGCCAAGAACAACGATGTTCTTGGAGCTGGGGTTGCTTGCAAACCAAGAAACACTCATTGGCCTGAGATGACTGCATGTGCTTGAATATAGCTCGAGACAGTAGTGGTTAGCATTCATTTTGGATGTCTGAAGTGTTGGTGTTTGAAAATTATTTGTAATTCAAAGAAGCATTGTGGATACATTGTAACTATAGAATTGTCCTGGCATTACCTTTGATCTTTAGCATATAAAATGTCATGTAATATTGGATCAGGGATCCTCTTCTAAGAGTGTCTTCAGTACGATGCCTGCTTGTTATGCTGAATAAAAGAGTTCTATATCATGAGCTTCAGTGTCTCCTGGTGACTGATCACAGTCACAACAGTATTCATCAGAATTTGGGTACAAAGACCCCCTTCAGATTCCCTCTAAATTTCTTTCACCTTACCCTAAATCTATGCCCTCTAGGCTTGCCTCCCTCTGATATGGGGAAAAGCTTCATACAGTCTGCCCCATCTATACCCTCTTAATTTTATATACCTCAGTCACTTCTCTTAATCTCCTCCACTCCAGGGAAAGCAGACACAGCCTCCCATTCAGTCTTCATAACTGAAACTGCTTAGCAGCTCCCAAGCCTGTCCTCCCACTTATCCTGACGCTAGTTGTCCAGATCCTCGATTCGTGCGTTCCCACCCCCATCCAAATTTCTATCAGTATTCTGGCCCTCCAAGCCATCTCTCTCTGCTGCTGCTGCTGATCTTCCTGATCATCTGATCTCAATGGCTGGCCTGATTCCAATGCACCCAGTCAGACACCCAGCTCCAAAGCATCCTTTCCATATGTGGTTCCCTTAACACAAGCTCAACATCAGACCTTCCAAGCATGGCCTCCAGAAAAGAACCAAGATAGCACTTTAAAGCAAACTAGGAGAAGGACCTAGTGATGCCGAACTGTTGTTGTCCCACTACAACCATGCTGTTACTATATTAGTATCATTCATCTTGAAAATGTTTTATTTTTCCAAAGAAAGCATCAAGTATTTGAATCATGTTCATATTTATTTTCTTGTTAGACCTGAAAAAAACCTATCATTCATTATCTTACAGGTACAGCTCGGTTCTGATATAAAATTCAAAATATTCAACCTAACCACAGCCATTGAAAACCTGACTCAATCAATTAAAGTTTTAATTTCAACAAATTACATTTGCAGAAAAAGAGGCAAAACTGCTTATTAATGCTGAACATAAATACTATTGATCAAGAATAGAGGAGTTAAGCAGCACCAATAAGCTGATTACAATATCTCAGTAAAGCGCTGTGCCATGCCAGCGTAGTATATCCCAAAGTGACCTGAACAGAAAAGAATTTTAGCCGAACGTGCATCCAACCTTCCCACAGGTCTCAGATGTAGGACCTATTATCAACTTTAAGAAATATACATGCATTATGGAGCTATTTTACCGAAGCTAACAATAACTTATTAAAGAGGAATTTCTTTTTACGTTATTGTTAGCTTTGTTAAAATAGCCACATATTGAGAGCTAAGGTACATACAATTAATCCTTTTTATTACAATTTTGCTTTTGTTTTCACTCTACCTTTCTTTGGTAAGTGGTACATTAGGGGTAATAAGCAGTATTCCATATCTGTAAAAATAAAAATAAGCAATCAACAGTATTCATGTATTAACTTTCTTGCTACTCATTTCCATACCGATTTACACAAGTTAATTTTTAAAATTATATTATAAATTTTAAAAAATGACATTTATAGAAAAGAATTCAATTCACTGCAAGGTCTGCCATCCAAAATTGTGTAACATGAATCCTTATAATCTTCACTTCCTCATCACTGTCTTTACTAGTGTTCATCATATCTGTTGCAGCAAATTACAATTAACTCCTCCTAATCAGATTGAAATCATATTCTCACTTACAAATTCGACCACAGTCTCAACAACATTTTAAACCCCTTTCATCCTTCAGTCCACCAACTCCAGCCTCTCCTGGGACTCCTTTGCTCCACTATCAACTGCTCGGAATCTACAGTTGTGGACTCAGCCAGCTCTACCACGGGCACCAGCCCACAGAGAACATCTTTGAAAAGGTGATGCTTCAAGAAGGTGCCATCTATCATCATGGGCCCTCACCACCAAGACATGCCTTCTTTTTATCATGACCATCTGGGAGGAGGGTAGAGGAGCCTGAAGATGCACATTCAATGTTTTAGGAACAGCTTCGTTCCACTGCCATCAGATTTCTCAATGACCCTTATGCTAACTCACAATTTTGCTTCCCTTTTGAACTGTTCATTTTTATATACTTGTTGTAATTTATAGTATTTTTAACTTATGTACTGCTGCAAAACAATAAATTTCACGACCTACGTCAGTGATAATAAAACCTGATTCTGAACCTCTTCTGAACTTCTCCCCACCTATAAAACACACTTCTTGATCATACTTTAATTCACATCTAATGACAAGTCCAGCACTGTTTATTCCTCTATTCAAAATACAGCACAATACTCATCACATTGAATGCATTGAATACTTTTTCACAAATTCCTCGAAGAATGGTCTCCAAGAATATCCATCTCTACGAATCCGGATAGTTTCCAATAATCCATTGTATCGCAGCTGAAACAAGTTTGAATCAATGAGAAATGAAAATAAATGGACAGTACAGAATGATTCCATCAAAATCACAAATATATTAACACAGTCCCCCTTCTTCTATCCATCAGTAAATGAAAACAGCACTCTCCTTTTCTACAAGAACAAATAATGAATTTTTTTTTAGAAATTTGATTCTAATGAAACTTTCAAAAGTTTCATTTAAAAAAGTGAGAAAAGTAAAGACTAGAATTTAACAAAAAAAAATACTGCGCAGTCATGTTCCTATTGTAAATAAGGAGTGGAATTTTCCTTAAAATTCCTGATTCCAAATTCTGTGGTCACAATCAGTAAAACTAACATCTATAATGACTTCAAATTTCCCCCATGCTTTATGAACAACTTTAAGTCATGAACCTGGGGACAAATAGTAAAGATTTATTAAGATTATTGAACTTGTCCCAATCTGAGGATATCACTGCAGGACAGGTTTGCTTGCTTGACTGCTACTCCGTCACCCAACATCATGAACTGCAGGGATGTAGAGGGCTATGGTCTTGGTGCAGGTCAATGGGAGTGGGCAATTTTAATAAGTTCAGCATGGATTGAATGGGCTGAAGAACCTGTTTCAGTGCTGTACTTCTTTATGATTTTCTGACTCAACATTCATTCACAGTAGCTACAGTGTGCATCATCCACAAGGTGAACTCAGTTACCCACCTTGGCTATTCCAAAAACACCTCCCACACCTGCAGTCTCCATCACCATGAAAGCAAGGAGAGCAGGCAAATGGGAATGCTTCCATCTGCATGCTCCACCCTCCAGCCGTTATACTTTTGTGTTTTGTTTCTTAAACCCATTTAAATTCATTTTACTCTGGTTCCGAACATCATCACAATTTAACCCCTCCTCACTTGCAACTTATCGCGTCTGCACGACTGGAAGACTCACCTGATCCATGAAAACTTTGACGTCCAGCTGATCTGGCAATTTATTAATATTTGGTTTCACACATCGAATGAAATGTGGATTTGCTGAAAACATCTTCTCCATTAGTACAGCTAAGGAATGCTTGAAAATGAATTTGGACATAGTGCTCATGAAAACTTTTCATTTCCTGAAAATATTGGATTTAAATGCACAAACTACATGTTGGACTGCTGTACAACACAACAAACAGACATTACCAACTTTGCTCACAGGAAAGGAAACTAAGTAGCACTAAACAGGGCAAGCTTCAAGTTGACTGAGCTGGAGCATGAAACAAAATACAAGGATCAATCTATAAGTGCTATTAGATTTGACAAAGTAAAAGCACTCATAAACTATATAAAAAAAATTAACACTTTTAAAATTGACCCTTGCACTACCAGCTAGTCGTAGATCACCTACTGATTTTATAGGTTCCTACTCACACTAAACAATGCATGACTATAGACACTTTTTTTAAATCCATACTTGACACCCTGCTGTAGGAAAGATGTTATTAAATACAGAAAAGGTTTGGAAGGATGATGCTAGGACTTGAGGCATTTATTTGTAGAGTGCCATTGGACAGGCAAGGGCTTTATTCCCTGGAATGTCTATAAAATCATGAAGGGTATTGATAGGGTGAATGCACTCAAAACTTTTTCTCAAGAACAGACTAAGTTTGTATTCTCTTCAGCTAGGAAGAGTGAGAGATGATCCCCACCAAAACTATCAAATTTCTCACCAGGCCTGAGAAATAACATTTTCCCTTTTCTGGGAAGTCTTGTGGTCAACAGATAGGAATCACTTGAGAAGAGGGTGGTGGATCTTTCTATTCCAAGCAGCTGTGGATTCTTTCAAAACAGAGGTTGGTAGATTTCTGAATATTAAAGACGTCAACTAATAAAACAAAAGAGCAAGAAAATGGATCTGAGCTCAGCCTGACCTTGATGAATGACAGAACAGGGCTGAAAGGCCAGATAGTCTGCACCTCCTCCTATTTTTTATGTTTTGTGTGCACAAAATTAGAATTTGGAGAACACCAGGGTTATTATCAAAACAAAATATTCTTTTCATATTTAAAATAATGTACAATTTAAGTGGAATATCTACAAATCTTTGTGTTGACCAATCTGTAAATTGAGCAAACCCATGGATACCAAATAATTTTTTTTTAGTCGGCATCTCCAGAAAACAAGGGCACAGCGTAAAGAGGGAAAAAAAAATGGACATTGATTTTAAACACAGCTGCAGAACAAAAAAATGTGGTGAATGCCTTTGACTCACCTCACTTACTTAAACTAGAGCAGAATGGGATTTAACTTGCACATTTGAGCCACGCTGGGGTCTCAGAGTGCTGTGTGGGTCTGTGACCAAAGTGGTCACAATGCAACTTCCTTTAGTGTTTAAACAGGAACCTTAGAACTGCAACTTCATTGAAAGTTTTGATGACCAGGCCACAATGTGTGGCTAACAAACAACCACACATATTGCAGTGGGTATCCTGAGTAAAAAAAAACATGTGAAGTATGCTTCACTTTAAGATAACTGACATAAGATTGAAGTACTGGAGGTATTAAGTTTATTTATTTTTGGCTTATCGTTGCTCATCTTTACATTATCCTCCATCTGAAGCAGTTTACTCACACACTTAACCTGACTGCATTCCTTTGACGATATTCTGTGCTCTCAGAACTCAGTTTCTTCATTCCTTACTGTTCCCTTGATTCATCTTTGCTACACTCTCCCCCATCGTTCGACCTGTCTATCATCCCTTTCATCTAGTTCCACCTACAAGCTTCAGTCTCACCCCTCTCTTCTCACGTCTATACACTGGCTATCATTGCTCTACACTCTCAGGGTCTCAACCTGAAACATCGATCATCTCTTTGCCTCCCTGACACTGGCTGATCCTGCCAGTAGTTTTATTTTTTGCCCCAGACTTCAGCATCTTGCATCTTCCTTCACCAATTTCTTTTTCCAGTACTTGGTTGACTGTGCTAGTGCTACTTGAAGTTGTATACACAATTTAAAACTTTCCATTATTTTTGCCCACACATCTCTCACTTACACATGAAGCCTCTCTGAATCTTACCTTTGTGACATTTTTATATTAGACTCGTGTATAAGAGGTGCCCAATATCCACTACAAGGCACAGCCTTCTGCAGCACACTTCCTCCCACCTTATGTTCTGTGAAAGTTCCATTCAATTCACTTAGTTTCTCAACCTCTGTCACATCCATCTGAAATGACTCCACATTTCCTCAGTAGTACCTTTCCCTCCACCGTAGCTGACAGGATTCTCAACGAAGTTCTCAAATGCTGATTTCCCACTTTACAGTTCTTATCCCTTTCCTCCCTACCAGAGAAATTTCCACGTTCTCACTTTCTACACTACCACATTTACATTCTGCAGATCCTCTTCTGTGATTTTCATCACCTTCAGTGAGGTGCCACAGCCGGACACATCTTCTCTGCGTTCAGTACTCCTCTTCACTTTTCCATTCACGTTTACATCCATCTCCTCCTTTCACCACACCTTCCCACGCACAAACAGGTTTACCCTTTTGCCTTATTCCTTCCCAGCATCCAGAACCAACACATGTTGCAGCCAGCAATTGAACTGCATTTCTTCCTATCTAATGCACTGCTTACAGACTGGTTCCCTCCATATTCAAAGTGTTAATGACAGTGTTAGAGTGAAGGGGTGCTGAAAGGTTCACAAGGTAACCCTGAACTTCCCTATGCTTATCACTTTAATTCTCCATACCACTCCAACTCTGACCTCTGATTTTGGCCTCTTACACAGCTCCTGCAAAACACCTTGTGAGCTCAACCCTAGTGCCAGGTCCTGAGGGCATAGAATGCATGTATGAAACTTCATTTCATTTTTCATCTGGGAACACTGTGGGACTAAACACTCAACACTAAATTCAACAGTTTCAGGTCAAAAGCCTTTCCATTTTGTGTCAAAGCTGACTAGTTCTGATGCAAAGTCATCATCACGCAATGTTAACTCAGATGTCTTCTCCCGATGCGACCTGACTTGTTGGTCTTTTGCAGCATTTACACTCTTTCAGACATCTTTTCTCTCTTCCCCTTCTTTTAAAACTTCTCTGACAAATTAGCCGCCATTCATAAGGCTCTCATTAGACACCAGTTTGTGCGTTCCATCTTCCTTTTGTCTCTAATTTATTGCAGACAATCCATTAACTCCCTTCAAGATCTGAGATTGCTGGGGCCTTGATCAACATCTTTGTGTCCTCTCTGAACAGACCCTTAACAGTTTTGATGTGCAGAGGGTTCTTGGAGTGCAAGGTGATAGCTTCTTGAAAGTAGCTGCACATTAGTTAGCATATGGCATGCTTGCTTAATTAGTTGAGGAAATGAGTTCAGGAAGTTATACTGCAGTTTATTAAACTCTAGTGCAACACGTACAAAACTCTGGAGAAACTCAGCAGGTCAGAATAAAGACTTGATATTTCGGGCTGAGAACCTTTATCAGGACACCTTATTCTTGTATTTATTAAACTCTAGTTAGGTTATATCTGGAGTACTGCATTTGCCCCAAGATAGGAAGGGTGACAGGACACAGAAGAAGTGAAGTGTTAATTCTGTTTTTCTCTTTCCACAGATGCTGCCTAACTTGCTGAGAATTTTCTTTCTTGTTCAGAATTCTATTATCTACAGATTTTTTTTGCACTTCAATTATTTCCTTCATTCTTAATCTTTCAATTAATGGAAATAGGCTGCTCTACAAACCCCATTCCCCTTACAACAACCTTAATTTATTGGGACTTCAATGGAGATGTTTCCATTGAAATTTTATAAATTTAAAAACAATTTTTTATTTTATATTCATTCATACTCTTAAAAGTTAAATGATTTGTGACTTTTAAGCCAAATTACTTAGTGAACTCAATTTCTAATTTTGTCAAAACCTAAAAAAAAATTGCTGGTAAATGTGAAATAAAACAGAAAATGCTGGAATTACTCGGTAGGTCAGGCAGCATCTGTAGAAAGAGAAAGAGAACTAACCCTTTGGGTCAAGATCAATATTGTAAATTGTACTTCTAAGCAATGTACTTTGACAGGAATCAAAGGATCTAGTGCTTTCCTGGTGTATATGACGAATAAGTTCTTTTCGGGCTTCCAGCCCGGTACAGGTATCGATTGTAACCGATGTTTCAATGACAAACTCTGCCGTCTTCATCATCGTGGTATCATTCCTGA
Organism: Mobula birostris; assembly: GCF_030028105.1. Lineage (NCBI taxonomy): Eukaryota > Metazoa > Chordata > Chondrichthyes > Myliobatiformes > Myliobatidae > Mobula > Mobula birostris. The sequence continues at coordinate 29,663,951 of NC_092372.1, read as the reverse complement.
TGAAGATGGCAGAGCCTATCAAAGGATAATAATGTTTTTAAAGGCAAAGCTCAGGGGAGTTCACAGGACTCAACAGTTGGTCCTTGCTTTAAGTCCGCTGTATGTATAAATGAGCTAAACTAACATAATCAGACAGTAGACAATAGAGGACCTGCTGAGTTCCTCCAACATTTTATGTGTTGCTATAGAAAAACTGCCTATACGTTTGACAATAAGGAGAAATTCTTTAGATCACAAGAAGGTATTGACAGTCTGGTCAGCTGGGCAAAAAAGCTGCAAATGGAATTTAAGCTGAAGAGTAAGATAATGTAACTGAATTTGACAACAAAAAGGAACCTACAATAAACAGGAGGTACTGAGTGATGTGGAGGAACAGAAGGATCTTGGCATGTATCTTCAAAATTCTTAAAAGGCAGAACAGGTCATTAAGGTAGTCAAAAAGACAGAGAATACATTACTTCTTTAGTTGAGGCACAGAATAAAAGTGTTGAAAATAGGATTGCACTGAAGATGATACTTACAAAGAAGTTGCCTGGACTGGAAAATTTTATCCTGATTGTCTAACATTGTTTTCTTAGGAACCGAGAAGACTGAGGTGCATAGAATTGTACAAGTCCTTAGAGTAAAGAGGAAAGACCAATTTCCTCACACAGAGGAGTGAAAACCAAGCAGCGTGAATTTAAATTGCTTGGTAGACAGGTGAGGGGCGATGTAAGAAGTAAACATCTGGAATTCTCCGTAGTAGAAATGCTCATCAGATTTAAGCAATACTTGATGCATTTTGAAGAGCCCTGAACTGCTGGGCTATGGACCTGGTGCTAGGTGGTGGGATTAAACCAGGGAGTTATTAACCCAAACAGCCATCGTCATCTAAAAATTCTAATCATCTTCAGTTGCCAAAAGTTGTCTTTTTATCAATGCTAATTTGATATTTACAAATTACCTATAGGTCAAAGCAACCAATGCTCCTGAATCCATTTTACCCAAGTGTTAGAATAACGCATGCTGATACAAAGAGGAGATACACACCCAGCAAATTTTTAGCTTAGCTTTTCCTGTGGAAAACCTTCAATAGATTAATACCCTGATTGGTTTCCCGTTGCTGATTAAAATTTTGAAAATAAACAGAATTTACACCTGTTAATCTTAGCAGCTAATGGGTAAAAGTAAACATGGATACCTACCCTAAATTGAGCTCCAACAGACTGTTTCCTGGTGCTGTTAAAGTTGTCCTCTGTTCTATGTGCCTGCTAATAAAACACAAATTTAGGCCTAAATCATAACTTTAAAACATTTCTAAATACGCTTCTTGGTGTTTCAATGCAAAGCAATTGTTATTTAATGATATTTACTGATCTAAAAAGGAATATAGAGAAGATATTTGACACTGATGATTGCGATTAATTATAGCAATCACAGAATTACAAGGTTACAGCGCAAATGGAAGCCATTCAGCCAATCAAGCCGGTATCGACTCAATACAAGAGCAAACCAGTTAGCCTCACTTCCCTGCTGTGTCTCCACTGCCTTGGAATAGCATAGCACAGTACGGGCACTTTGGCCCATGATTCAGTCTTTGTTGTTGACTTTCTTTTCAAACCTGTACCTTTGTCAGGCAATATCTTCCTTTTTGGAAACCGTGCTGTCCGGTTTATTTTATCATGTGCCTCCAAGTACCCTGAAACCTCATCTTTAATAATAGACAGGTATATGGAGGAATTTAAGGTGGGAGGTTATATAGGAGGCAGGGTTTAAGGGTCGGCACAACATTGTGGGCCGAAGGGCCTGTACTGTTCTATGTTCTAACTCTAACATCTTGCCAACCACTGAAGTCAGGATAACAGGCCTATAATTTCCTGTTTTTTGCCTTCTTCCTTTCTTAAAGACTAGAGTGATATTTCTGATTTTCCCATCTTTTGGAAATATTCCAGAATCTAGTGATTCTTGAAAGATGCCTCCACAATCTCTTCAGCTACCTCTTTCAGAATCCTGGGGTAAAGGTAAATAAGTCCAAGTGACTTATCTACATTCATACCTTTCGGCTTCCTTTGGACCTTCTCCTTAGTAACAGCACCTATACTGACATCTGCCTCCTGATACTCTTGAACTTCTAGCATACTGCTGCTATCTTCCTTGTCCACGCAGAGCAGTTACTAAGGTCAGTCATGATTCTTCCCCTGTTACTGTCTCTCCAGCATCATTTTCCTATGGTTATTAACTGCTTATCTCTCCACAGGTGCTGCCTGACCTGCTGAGGATCTTCAGCATAACTTGAGACTTCCTGTACCAATGGTTATTTTCGCTTTTCTGGTTTTGGTAGAACTTACTCTTTGCCTTTGATGAGCCATTAAGGTTCCTGTTCTTGAGACTGTAGCTGAAATTAAAAAAATAAATGTCAGTATTAAATAAATTGGAGTCATATTTGATTATATTTATCCACCAATACACAACTTTTTAAAAAGTATAATGAGTACATTGATACACTTTCTTTTCTTTCTTTCCTTATTTCTCTAGCGACTTCCCTTTTCTTCTGTGACTAAAGCTCAATACAAAGATTTATGTACTTGTACATAGAGAATCAGTAAGCTGGAGAAAAGCAAATCTTCATGTCCCATCGTACTGCGCTGTGTACAAGCAAACCCTATATACCAATACATTATTGTTACATTTACTTCTACTCATCACACAAAATGTCATCTGCTGGATTTACAGATACAATAATTCTAATGCCTTCACTTTTGCTGGCCTTCCGCTCACATCCTCATGCTCCTCCATCCTGTTCCTCCAGCTTCTTTGCTCTTCTAAAAGCACCATCTGACACTTGTCAAAATTAATTTGCCAATGCACACCCATACTTAGTTTATTGATAATCTCCTGCATTATTCCACATTTTGTTGGCCTTTACCAATTTTGAAGCTTTTTTTCTAGAGATCAAATTTGCATCTTTACCCATAAGCCTACACTGACTTTCTCTGCTACAACCCAACATCAGAAAACTGCCTTTTATGTAGTCATTACCAATTGCAGAACCAATTAAAAATTCTCCAACTATGGTTTCTTGTGTGACTCTGCACACCACCTCACCACTACCACGTAAATCTGCTCCCCTCCGCCATCTACCCAGCTCTTCTCTTTACCTCTTCCATGGCGGCCCATGCTCCTCAATCACCCTGGAGCAGATCTCCTCAAGTTAGGAAACATTTACTACATCAATTTTTTTTTAACAACGAAGTGTTTCATCTATCTTGCGACTTAACAGTTTTGTTTGTTACAAAGTGGGGTACAGAACTTATTTGGAAACCTGTCTTTCAAACAGCGGTCCATTAAAATCAGGAACATATTTTTTTTTGATTGGATCAGTGAAGAGGAGCCTGCTGAACAAATTATTTAAAAGGGAAAATATTCTCCCCAGTACCAAGGTTAGGAGTTCGATTAACTTCCTGTCGTGCATACATAATGAAGAGTTCTTTAGTAACCTGACCTTGATATCCTCTCACCTTTCATTAACCGTATCTATCCTTCCAGTCAAACTCTTAATATTTCCTTCTTTTCCCATTTTGTCCAGATATGCTTTCATGAAAATATTTAAGGTTTTTTTGATTGCATGGTGTTATAGATAAAACAAATGCTAATTTGTATTCTTTATAAGATGTCTTTGTTATGAAATCGTAGTCATAGAATCATTGAAAGACATAGAACCCTGACTGATCTGTCAATCCACATCCATCATCAACCTCCCAGGGGTGGCAAACCTGCCCCTGCTCGATTATTTAAGTCCCACCCATTATATAAAGAAATAACGTAATTATCTTGACTGCCAAATGAAACAGTCAATGTTTTTTTTAAACCATCCAAGAGCAGTGGGATATTTTCACAGGAAACATCTCATGCTGGCTTGACGCCAACTAGATGGTTGTGAAAACATGGTGGCATTGGATGATATGTTTGGAAACCCTCATGAACCTAGTGTAGACATCAGTATTTCGATTGTAAAATGCTGGACCAGTTGAGATTGCCTTCCCTCTATTAATATTTTTCCTTCTGTAGTTATGAACACTGAATATACAGAGATAACAATAGTAAATATTGCATGCAGTTTAATGCCTTCATGAACATTTTTTACAAAAGGGTATTTTATTTAATTTTATAGAACTATTGATATTAGTTTATTATCACATGTACTGAAATACACTGAAATGCTGGACAGATCAAATCATTACATAGTGCACTGAGATAGAATGAGGTAAAACAATAACAACGCAGAATAAAGTGTAAAAGCTACAGGAAAAAATGCAGTGTAGGTATATGATAAACTGCAGGATCATAATGAGATAGACTGTGAGGCTAAGAGTCCATCTTATCGTACAAGAATTACTTATTTTATCGGTGAGATATTTTTAAATTGTGTTACTCTTTACAGCTTGGGCAGTGTGTCAGATATACCAACAAAGAAACAAAAACATTCAAATGATATGAAAAGCAGCAGAGATGTTCAAGGGTTGTGGAGTGAAAGATTTGGCATGATTAAAAAGGGTGATAAAATCTAAATTAATACTGCTATTGGTAGTAAGACAATGAATACATGTAAGTAAGCAACAGGACTCAGCCTTTTTCCTTAAAAAGTATAATTATTGTTACTAATTCATCAATCAATAATAATCTCTGCTCAAAATTACTAAAGCACGAGAATATGTTTTATAGAAGATTATCACCCATTTGAGTACATGCTTTCAAAACGGTTCGCCACACTTGGATTACGCTAAGAATAATTTACGATTGTTTTACGGAGTTTGTACTTTCTCCCCATTTTCTCCGGCTGCTCCGGTTTCCTGCCACATTCCAAAGAAATACATTAATAAATTTTGGATATGCTATGTTGGTGCTGGAAGCATGGTGACACTTGTCCCCAGCGCATCCTCGGACTGTGCTGGTCTTTGACGCAAACAATGTATTTCAATGTATGTTTCAATGTACGTGTGACAACAAAAGGAACCAGAGAGCCTGGGAGGTGGGAATATCTGTGTGGCGTTTGGGAGAAATGTGCAGGTATGAAACAGGCAGTACCTGAGTACACGACTGGACTGGGTCACTGGGGCTGTGAGAGTGCCGTACACTTATTGTATCAAGCAGATAACAGTCAAAAATCAATTAACTAAGACCAAAAGGTGACCGAACTTGACTGCTCAAAATGTTTGCGATGACATTTACCTGTAAAAAGTACACTTAGCAGTGGAGTGATGCTATTAATAAACAGTCCTCGAATACCTGCTGGTATAGTGTCTCTATTTTTCTCCAAAAACCCGGACGCATTGTATTGGACCTGCAGGGCATCAGATGGGCATCAGTCAAAAATGACAAATTTGCTAACAGTACCAAATTGTGTAAAGTGATCTTAAGATTCTCCTGCAAATGATTCACATTGTCTTTCCCTTTAGATACTTGGCTCTAAAACAGATCTATTTAGACCCATTAAAAACGGTAGATTGGTCAGGATCTGTTAATTATTCATAGTAATATTCAATTATCATTCTATTTTAACTCAATACACACCAGATACAAAACACACCTTAAAACTAACAGTGCAAAATTACGGGACAGATAAAGTGGCAGTTGAAAGGTGGGGAGGGGGCTGAGTCAGGCAACAGGGAAAGGGCCACAGTGGGTGGGACGCAGAAAGAATGGGGAGACTGCATGGGAGGTGTGCAGTGCACAGAGAGGCAGACTAGTGGGGCACACAGAAAGAGTGCGGAGTAGCTAAACAAGAAGGAAACAGAAAAATGCAGTGTGTGGTGAATCGGGAAAGGCAGGGCAGGGTGGATGGGGAAAGTGACAGATGGGTTGGGAGAATGGGGAATGCAGCAGGATGCGGTTAAATATGGAGAGTTAGTTCTGGTAGAGACATATAACATGCAGAGAGTGTGGGAAAGGCAGAATGAGGAGACACTTTAGAAATGCAGTTAAAATAGGTTAACATTTCATAAAATATTACGGAGTAGAGAAGAATTAAATTGACATCAGTCCTTATTTGTCAGGATGCGGGTCGTCAGTTGGATAGGGCTCTATTTAAATAGCTCCTGAAATCAGTCAAACATTGCTATCCGTTTGTTTATCACATGGCTACCAATCATTTTACTGGAAACCACAGCCCTCTGAAAATTTCCTGTACTTTCAGCAGAGTTGTTTTGATTACAATTGCGTCATAAAAGTTTCAAAGGTTCATTTTATTGTCAAAGAAAGCATATACAATACAACTCTAATATTTGTCTACCCAAATAGCCATTAAATATAGAAAGACCATAGGTGCTGATGGAAGAAAAGACATCAACATCCCCCTCCAGCACGAAAAGAAAAGGTAAAGAATTCTAAACCCGAAATCCCCCTCCCCCACAGCAAAAAAATCCAGCCACAATAGCAATTGCCAACCCCCTATAGATAACAATCCCCGACACTCTCACTCACAGAAAAGAACAGTGACCAGGAAAGAACAGCACCAAACCCTCCACCCCCCCACACAGGAAAATGAACAGATCACCCACCCGCCAATTGTCCACAAGAAAGAAAACACCAAAAAGCTGAAGGAAATCAATATAGAGTCCAATAATCACATTAATTTCAGAACATGGGAAACATATTTTCATCTGCTATGAGGAGAGCTGCCGCACAAACTCAGTCCTTTTGCAAAGAGTGACCGTTGACCCAGGTCCGAGTGCCACCGACTGGGGGTCAAACGCACTGATCCAGCTGCTGACCATCGCTGTTGGGAGCCATCATTGACCTCCTCCGCATTCACCTCGATGCTTCGATCTTCCTGATTGCTTCGAGACGGGGTTGTTCACGACCTCGCGTTTCGTCTCGTCTTTTCAATGAGTCAGCTCGTGTTCTCGGTCCTTTTCGATCCCCCCCCCCCCCATCTCTAATCTCCATGAGGCAGCACTCCGGACACAGAGTAGTGATGGATCCTTCAACGGAGTTCCAAACTGTACGTCACAGGCTCCAGCAGTTTCCGTAACACAAACAAGCAGAAGGCGTGAAAAAAGTGAAATAATTGGAAAGATTTACTATCCGGAAGATGCCACCCCAGGGAATGAGGCCATCTTGACCACCAGGAATAAGCAGTCAATAATGCTGCTGATCAAAGACCACCCGTGTACTCCACCCTTTGGGTTGAGAAGGGATCAGTGGGAGCGTTTGCTGGAGAGTAGACAACTGTTTTTGGGGTAAAACAGGGGCAGTTGAGGATCTGCAGTGAAATCTATGGAAGATTTGTGTCAATAGCCACGAATTCAGTTGGAAATCAATCACTCTTTATATAGTTATATTAAATAATTTAAGAAAACATAAGTAATTGAACAAAGATAATTTTTTAAGAAGTACCAAATTAAACTAATCCGTGTAAGAAATCACCTTTTTATTAGTTCACTCAATGCTATGCACAAGGTTGACCAAATAGAAGAAAGCCATTAACCAACCTGTAAGTACACTTGAGCAATTTGGCACTTCAGGACAATGACAATCAGATTTAAATAAACATGTTTTTTTCATCAACACAAGAATATCAAGAATTAGGTACAGGTATGTGATACAGAGCCTCTCGAGCTTGTTCTATTATTCCGTATGATCATGGCTGATCTGTTCTTGGTTTCAATTTCCACCTTCCTGCTATTCAACAACTCATCCTTTGAGGTGAATACTTTCAAAAATTCATAAACCTCACAGAGGAAATACATACTCTTCTTCATATGCGAGGGGCCACCATTATTTTGAAATTATGACCCCTGGCAGATCCCATGCAAGAGGAGGCATCCTCTCAGAATCTACCATGTCATGAACTCACACTGATTTGAGTGTATTCTATGTTACATTGACTGTTCTATTTATTATAAATTATTATAAATTACTATGATTGCACATTTAGACAGAGACATAATATAAAGAGTTTTACTCCTCGTGTATGTGAAGGATGTAAGAAATAAAGTCAATTCAATTCAATGTGCATCCATCTTATCATCATATCTGCTTCACAACTTACTTTCCTTCCTATGTCACGAATTGGGCTTGGACTAACTGGAACTGGAATTGAAATTCATTTGCTGTTGTCACAGGTATCAAGATTTAGTAAAAATCTTCTCTTGCATACCATTCATACAGATCCACTCAGTAGATAGTGCACTGAGGTAGAACAAGATAAAACAATAACAATGTAGGATAAAGTGTAAAAGCTACAAAGAGCTGTTAATTTCAACAATGGATAAATTTTTTCAATAACTTCACTGCTTGCAATGTGCAATATCTGGACAGATTCTACATTTTTAGAATGTAGAACTGGCAGTTTATTGACCTTTGTACTCTGACTTGGGTACTGCAGACAGACAAGTTTTGCTAAGATTTATTTTCCTTCCAGACTGATAAAACAGTGCATATTTTATACTCCAACATTGCAAGGAGGAAGTGCAGAAAAATCACAGCAAAAATGACAAGCCACATAGGCCAGGCTAACAAAGCAATCACGAACTTGGTTGAAGGTTAGCGACTAATGACATCTGGCATCATAAAGTTAATTGCTTAATAATGTCAAAGGAACACTGTTCTAAACAGGAAGGGCGGGAATTTTGCCTTTGAAACAAAATTTTTTAAGATTTGGCAGATTCACATTTTCTGCTGCCTGGAAAAAGGTCCTTCTCTTAAAAGTTGAAATCCATGTGGCAATTATTTAGAACATAAAACACTACAGCACTGTACACTCTCAGTCCACAATATTGTGCCGACTATTTAAGCTACTCCCAAGATCAATAGCCCTCCATATTTCTATCATCCATGCGCCTATGTAAGAGTTTCTTAAAACATTTCTTTACTTCCACCTCGGGCAGGGTGTTCCACACACCCACTACTCTCTGTGTAAAATAGCTTTCCTCCATTATGTATCAACATTTCTGGTATTCCTCATTTGTAGAATTTGTCAGCAGAAGCTGGTAGTTTTCAAAAGAACTCTGCTCCTACTTGATTTATTCCATGGAAGCAATTGAAACATCTTTGATACTTCATGATCTCAGCTAATGAGCGATCAGTGAAGCTGTCATGATGGTAAAGTGCAGAAAAGCAGGAACCAATTTGTGCACAGGAAAAATTCCACAACCATTAGATTTTTTACAGGTAAAGCCCAGTAACAGGCCCTTCTGGCCCAAACGAGCCAGTGCTGCCCAAGTACACCCATGTGACCAATTAACCTAGGTTTTTGGAATGTGGGAAGAAACCAGAGCACCTGGAGCAGACCCACATGGAGAACTTACAAACTCCTTACAGACAGTGGTGGGAATTAAATCCCGGTCACTGGCCCTGTAAACACCACGAGACCATAACACAAAGGAGCAGAATTAGGCCATTCAGCCTATCAAGTATGCTCCACCATTTCATTATGTCTGGTCCATTTCCCTCTCAACCCCATTCTCCTGCCTTCTCCCCGTAACCTTTCATGCCCTGACTTATCAAGAATTTATCAACCTCTGCCGTAAATACTCCCAATGACCTGACCTCCACAGCCGCCTGTGGGAATGAATTCCACAGATTCACCGCCCTCTGGTGAAAGAAATTCCTCCTCATCTCCATTCTAAATGGATGTCCCTCTATTCTGAAGTTGTGTCCCCTGGTCCTAGACTCCCCCACTATAGGAAACATCCTCTCCACATCCACTATCAAGGCCTTTCAACATTTGATAGGTTTCAATGAGATCCCTTTCAGTCCCGGAATAATTTTCATGAACCTCCTTTGAACCCTCACCAACGTTAACACATCTTTTCTTAGATAAGGAGCCCAAAACTGCTCACAATACTCCAAGTGAGGCTTCACCAGTGCCTTATAAAGCCTCAGTATTACATCCTTGCTTTTATACTTTAGTTCTCTCGAAATTAATGCTAACATTGCATTTGCCTTCCTCAGCACTGACTTATCATGCAAGTTAACCTTCAGGGAATCCTCTACAAGGTTTCCCAAGTTCCTTTGCACCTTGGATTTTTGAGTTTCTCCCAATTAAAAAATATTCTTTGTTTTTGTTCTTTCTAGCAAAGTGCTTAACTGCACCCTTCTCACTATGTTTCCATCTGCCACTTCTTTTCCCATTCTCCTAACACGCCAAAGTCCTTCTGCCGCCTCCCTGCTTCGTCAGCACTACCTCACCCTCCACCTATCTTTGTATCACCCACAAACCTGGCCACAAAGCCATCAATTCCGTCATCCCCAAATCATTGATATTCAACATAGAAAGAGGCAGTTCCAACCCCATCTGGGTGTCTTTATCGTGTCAACAGAACCTCGTGTCTACTCCTCTAACTATGGAATCCCCTATTATTACCCCAGTAGTCTTCTCCCTGCTTCCCTTCTGAGCCACAGCACCAGACTCAGTGGTAGAGAACCTGTTACTGCGGTTCCCCCTGTTAGGTCACTTCCCACCCCCTGAATAGTATTCCAAGTGTTATATTATTGAGGGGAATGGCCACAGGGGTACTCTGCACTGAAAGCTCATTTCCCTTCCTTCTCCTGACAGTCACCCAGGTCTCCTGCAACTTAGGGGTGATGACTTTCCTAATAGCTCCCATCGATCACCTCCTCAGGTTCCACTGTGAGTCAAATGTTCCTGACCTGGAGCTCCAGTTCCTTTGAGGAGCTGCAGCTCTGTGCGCCTGGTGCAGGTCTGGTTATCCGGGAGGCTGGAGGTCTCCCAGCATTCCATTTCCCACACAGAACACACCACAGCCCCTGGAGCCATCCTCACTGCTCTAAATATGTATTATCAGATGAAGAATGAAAACTGAAGAAAAAAACTTATCAGATTTGTACCCCTCCCTAGACTGATGAGCCAAAACCTCTCCATTCTAACACTGGTTCACTCACACAATGGCTACTCCGCTTGTCTCTACCTTCTTTTTATTTGCCCTTGCTGATGAATTGCTATTTGATTGGGTTGCTGGAATATGTGAAAAGCCTGTAAACACTCCTCTTTTAAATCTCACTGTGAGTTGCCTCCTCTCTTGCTCGTGATGAGACTGTGCAGCTGGAAAAATGCCAAAAGCCTGCAAACACTCCTTTTTAAAATCTCACTCATGGACCTGTGAATTGCCTCCTCTCTTGCTTGGGCTGCTGGAAGAACGATGCTCTAACAGCTACTCTACCATGCCAGCTGTTAGTGATGTAAATGATCTGATAATCTTTTCCAGTGATGAGAGTTGAAAGACAAACATTTCTCAGGAAAGAGGCAAATTGTTGCACTTTAAACTTCTGATTTGTTCCAGTGTTCTCTTTCTCTCTCCTTTATTCAGGGAGGCTGCAACCGATGACAACTCTACCAACTTAGAGGAGTACACAGCATCAGTGACTAACATTAGCAAGTGCATCGATGACGTCACTGGCTCCCTCCCAGATGCACTGAACAACTTCTATGCTCGTTTCGAGGCGGAAAATGACGTGGTGGCAAGAAAGACCCCTCCTCCTCCCAATGTCCAGGTGCTGGGTCTCACTGTGGCCGATGTGAGGAAAACTCTATGCAGGGTCAACCCACGGAAGGCTGCTGGACCGGACAATATTCCTGGCAGAGTGCTCAGAGGATGTGTAGACCAGCTGGCAGGTATTCTCACTGACATCTTCAACATCTCCCTGAGCAGCGCCATCATTCCAACGTGCTTCAAGGCTGCCACCATCATCCCGCTGCCGAAGAAGTCTTCAGTGTCCTGCCTCAACGACTATCGTACCATTGTTCACGTCCGTCATCATGAAGTATTTCAAGAAGCTCATCATGAGGCACATCAAGACCCTGCTGCCCCCCTCACTGGAACGCCTACAGTTCGCGTACCGTCCCAACCGTTCAACAGACAATGCCATCGCCACCACCCTCCACCTGGCCCTCACCCACCTGGACAAAAAAGACACATACGTTCAAATGCTGTTCATAGACTTCAGATCAGCGTTCAACACAATCATTCCTCAGCACCTGATTGGAAAGCTGAGCCTACTGGACCTGAACACCTCCCTCTGCACCTGGATCCTAGACTTCCTGACTGGGAGACATCAGTCAGTCCGGATTGGAAGCAGCATCTTCAACACCATCACACTGAGCACGGGGCCCCCCAGGGCTGTGTGCTCAGTCCACTGCTGTTCACTCTGCTGACCCACGACTGTGTTGCAATACACAGCTCGAACCACAGCATCAAGTTCGCCGATGACACGACCATGGTGGGTCTCATCAGCAAGAACGACAAGTCAGTGTACAGAGAGGAGGTGCAGCGGCTAACAGACTGGTGCGGAGTCAACAACCTGTCTCTGAATGTGAACAAAACAAAACAGATGGTTGTTGACTCCAGGAGAGCACGGAGTGACCACTCTCCGCTGAACATTGACCTCCATTGAGATTGTTAAGAGCACCAAATTTCTTGGTGTTCACTTGGCGGAGAATCTCACCTGGTCCCTCAACGTCAGCTCCATAGCCAAGAAAGCCCAGCAGCGTCTCTACTTTCTGCGAAGGCTGAGAAAAGTCCATCTCCCACCCCCCATCCTCCCCACATTCTACAGAGGGTGTATTGAGAGCATCCTGAGCAGCTGCATCACTGCCTGGTTCGGGAATTGCACCGTCTCGGATCGCAAGTCTTCTGAACATTAGGTGGAACAGAGGAAGAGAAAGAGCGAGGTGGTTGGGAGTTGAGAGAAAAAAGATTTAGGTTAAATTTTAGAGCCAATTGTTCCAGACTGAGATTGCGATTCTTGGTACATACTGGGGAAGGTAAAAAAGTTCAATTTAATACTGACAATTATTAAACTCCAAATAGACACACCAAACAGATAGCACCTTTGCTTTGGAAAGTGGCAATATTCTTATTTGAACGAAACATTTCAGCAGCGGTGACTGGTATTTGCAGATGGAGTGTAAAAACAGTACTCTCACCAAATAATCTTGGCATTGCTTACCTTTACCCACAACGTTCAACAAACTCTAGCTCTAATAACAACAAGCTTTTATTAAAAAAAAGGATCACACTCATACCACCCAATTACTAATATCAAGGATCATGGCTTAAAGTTTAACTTTCTTGTTTCTTTCAGTAACACAAGCTTTAACTCTGGATGACAGAATATATAAAATTAAACATTTTTCACTGTTATTTCATCCTCGTAATAAAAACAAGATACTCTTACCTTTCCTGCATAATGTACTACTGTAAATACTGGATTGTGACTTCTGCCCAATTTAAAATTTGGATTCCGCTTGAAACCATTGTTTAGTTTGTCTACAAAAGTCCAGTCAGTGGCCTGTAATGTACATAAAAGGTATATCTGCTTACTCCACAAATATTGTCAGGATTAATATTTGTTAGCAAACTTTTCTTAGATTAATAAAGGAACTAATAGTATTTCAAATATAAGTGTTATCTAAAGCTTATTTCAAGCTTGCATGCATTTATTTAAAAAAATGTAAAGTAACCAATAAGCCAAACAAAGCCTGAATGAATAAAACGACAAAGTCCGTTGCAAGATGCTCTAATTTCATGAATCCACGGGAGGGCAGAGACCTGGGTTCTTGGTGGAAAAGTCTGGTGCTGTGTCTGAGATCCTTAAATACTTTTCCTTTGCTGGTTTTAGGGTACGCCATGGCACAGGAGGCAACTCGAAATCTTATCAGACCACCTTCCCCGAGAGAAGGATCCCACAGACGTTTCTTCAGACACTCATAAATTTTGCATTCTCTACCCTATCCAATTATGGAGGCAAAGTAATTGTTTATACTCAAAGCAGAGATAGCCAGATGATTGACCTATAGGGGATTAAAGGGCTATGAGGAACAGACAGAACAAAGTAAAAATCAATCCAAAATGAGATGAGCCATTACCTCATCAAATGGTGGAGAAAATTTTAGGGGCTATACAGTCCACTCTTACTTCTATTTGTCCCTATAATTACAGTTACATTTTTGCAAACATCTTAGGTACATACCACTATGAAAATCCAACTGCAGACTGACAAAATATGTTTCTAAAGCACTACCCGGGATATGCTCTCTTCACATTACTATCATCAGAGAAGAGGCACAGAAGCCTAGAGACACACTCAGGAACAGCTTCCTCCCCTCTGCTATCTGTCAGATTTCATGAATGCTACCTGTATTTTTGCACTACATTATATAAAGCCCTCAATGTCTATATATTATATATATAGCAGGGTTACCCTGCTGTCCACCAGCGGGAAGATCCTCGCCAGAATTCTCATGGACAGAATTCTCCCTACCATTACCAAAGGCAACCTCTCAGAGAGTCAGAGTGAGCAGAGGCACATCGACAGGATCTTCATCCTGTGCCAGACACAGGAGTGTTGCGAGCAGAACATGGGACTGGACACAGTATTCATTGACCTGAACGAGGCCTTTGATACAGTCAGCCGCAATGGTCTCTGGAAGATTCTGTCGAAGCTCGGCCATCCCCCAAAATTCCTCACCATCCTGCAGCAGCTCCATGAGGGCCAAAGCGGTCAGGTCAAACGCAATGGTGACCTGTCTGACCCATTCCCCATCAGTACTGGTGTGAAAGAGGGCTGTGTTTTGGCACCATCTTTTTCAGCGGTTCTGCACTGACAGAAATATCTTCAGCCTCCGCCGTCTTTTTACCCGAACAGAAACCATGCAAGAGCTCATTCCCGAGCTACCATATGCGGATGACTGTGCTCTCCTCATGCACACAGAAGACGCGCTACAGGCTACAGTCACTTAGTTCGCTAAGGCTGCAAGGGGTTTTGGGTTTACGGTCAATCTGAAGAAAACAATGATTCTCCATCAGAAACCCCCTTGTGGCATTTACAGCCCTCCTCAGGTCACCATTGTCAACCACCCTCTCACCACGGTTGAGCAGGTCACCTACCTGGGCAGTGTCATCTCCAACAAAACTATGGTAGTAAGGGACGTTGACAATCAACTCGCCAGGGCTAGCAGCGTCTTTGCACGCCTCCAGAAACGTGCGTGGAAGAACCACCGTCTGTGTCCATCTGAAAACATCCAGGTGTATAGGGCTGCCATTGTCACAACACTGCTATACAGCTCTGAAGCCTCGGTCTTGTACTGCAAGCAAATCCGGTTGCCCGAGCACATCCATCAATGCTGCCTCCGCTCTATCATGGGTATCAGCAGGCAGGATCATGTCTCCAACAATGAGGTCCTAGAGAATGCTCAACTTCCAAGCATTGAAGCCACTTTGCTGCTCCAACAGCTCTGCTGGTCAGGCCGCGTGTCTCGCATGGACAACCCCAGGTTACCGAAAGCCGTACTCTACGGAGACCTCTCTCAGGGCAAGAGAGATTGTAGAGCTCCACACGAGTGGTACAAAGACCAACTTAAGCAGCAGCTCTCTCAGGGATATATCGAGGTCAATGAGGAGCACCGGCTGGCTTGTGACAGAGATCGTTGGAGAACACCGATGAACGGAGCAGCCAAGAACTTTGAGGAATCCAGGAGAGTGACTGCTGAAGAGGAGACACAGAAAGGACCCTACTATCCAAGTCCCCACATCCCAGCTATTTCCATGTCTCTACTGCTGCAGAGTCTGCAGGCCCAGAACTGGCCTCTATAGTCACCAACAATTGTGTCAGCGCTCCTGAGGACTCTTCTTCCCTTCTGATCTTCGCAAGTGAAGAACCCGCCATCAATATACATTTATTATTCCTTATTGCAAGTTATAGTATACTTTATGTATTGCACTGTACTGCTGTAGCAAAACAACAAATTTCACAACATATGTCAATGATAATAAAACTGGCTGAGTACAATTCTTCAACAAGTGACTTTCTTTCAATAGGACTTTCAACATTTTTCTTGCAAGTTTTTATTCTTACAAAAACCAATGCATCATGTTTACCACAGTGGATACCCCACCATCAAATAAAACATATTGAACCATTATCTCAGCAATAACATATTAAGATCAATGTCAGCACAGAAACTATTAAACGTCAGCATCAAAATGGGTATTATATCAGTCATAGATAATACCAGACTACAACATCAGCAACTTAACAGCCATGTTAACAGCCATGGCATTGTTGACCTAATAAAACCACATGGAGTGACAGGACAGTCAAAGCAACTGGATGTGAGGGAGATGGGCAGAGTAGTTGGTATGTTAACTGGTTTCTGTAAATTGTCCCTAGAGTAGGTGGGTAGCTGGAGGATAGGGTGGGCGGGGGGGGAGCCAAAAGGGATGCAGGAGGGAAAACATGACTAGTGTAAATTGGTTTTTGATGGGCAGTGTGGATATGGTGAGCTGGAAAGCCTGTTTCTGTGCTGTATGACTCAAACAAAAAGAAAAGTTGGAAGTAGAAAACAAAAAGGAAAGGTGTCTAAACTTTGGTTTTTATGTGTCATAACAAATGCATGTATTGTTTTAAATTACAAATCTTAAAGCTGAAGTAAATGGGCAGCTTAGATTACAGAGGAAGCAGAGAATGCTGGAAATATTCAACACGTTAGGTTGTATGTAACTACAAAGAGATTTAACGTATCAGTTTAATGTCCTTTATCAGAACATTCAGGCAAAAGGTCATTGATGTGTATTTAATATTTGAGTAATCCTGTAAATATATTGCTTGATTAAACATGCTTTGTTGCTTATATACTGCATTTCATTATGTGTTATACGTAAAAATATGTGAATTGGATATATCATCACACCACTGCGTGAGAACTGCAAGCATCACAAAGAGTAGAACAAAATTAATGTACTTGCATCTCTCAGCTTCTGTGCCTTTCTTTTAATTAGTTTAATGTTTTCAGGTGCACCTAATCTAACTGACCTGCAATGTTGCCTCTGATTTTCCCTCTCCACAGCTGCTACCTGCCAAATCTAAGTAGTTGTGCTTTAAGATCTGTTGCATTTTACTTCTGCATAATTATTTTCATTTTTAAAGCATTAGTAATAAGCCTCAGTCATGTTTACACTTGCTTTCAGGTTCTTACCTGTGGAAATGCAGTTTGCTCATCCAATAGGGAAAAAATTCCTAATGGTTTTGCTAAAAACAGGTCCTGTGAAGAGAAAGCTTAAGCTTGAATAATCTGAAGCAACATGAAAAAAGAAAAGCAAAGCAGAACGAAACACTTTTTTGTTTACCAGGATTGCTTTATTGTCTTTAAAGGAAATTGTTTTCCATTCAACCTCTTCTTGCTTGTACTCTTCCTGTTGTATTAAAAATATGTGCTGTGGAGAAAAACAAAAGAAATCCATTTCATTTGTAAGTTTAGATATATAAAATAATCAAAATATACACACATACTTGTATCAGTAAGGAATCAAACAAAACCAATATTATAGTAGATATTGTTCTGAATGTTTAGACTAAGCATTGAGGTCTAGATTGGAAACAAGACTCTGATATTATTTACAGAGAATAATTCGCAGGTTTAAAATCTGTGAGCCTGAAGCAGAATGTGTGAAGTTTGTTGGTTGAATAATGTAGCCGTTTGCAGACTAGTGAATTTGGTATTGGTGAAGACAGGACAGGAACTATTCTGAGGTTACTAAAGCAGTCAAGGTCATTAAGGCTGTATGTTCTTTTGCAATCTGCTTATGCTGAGCTCACTTATTGCAGGTCCTCACAAACATCTGCTTCATAATTTCTAAATCATGGTGGCTGGTAGAAGTTACTGAGTAAATATCATTTTTTATGCGTTGTACAGGATGAGGGCATGACAAACAAGGCCAGCATTTGTCATCTATCACTAAATGTTTGCGGTAGTGGTGATGAGCACACTCCTAAATCAGCACTGTATTCCAGTGATGGTGTTCCTTCAATGGCATTCAATATTCCAGGATTTAGAGCTACTAGGATTCTAAGTAGCTCTTCTACTAGAGCCACTAAGCCAGTAGGCTTCTGAACTCCCTGCAGCATTGTATTCAAAGTGTCACTGTTTAATCTGTTCCAAACCTTACAATATTTAATATTAATGCACTTTAGTTTGTTATTTGTGTGTGAGTCATCTCTAGTTTTTATCCTTAACTTCATAAGTTATTGTGCGCTGTGTGCTTTACACCCTGGTTCGAAGAAACGTTGTCTCGTTTATAGATACATGTATAAATGACAATAAACGTGACCTGATAACTATGGTGTGACATTTGGCGTAGCATTCCCACTTCAGGATGGTGTGTGAGTTAGCAGGAAATCGGTGTTGAAGCCTGCTACTCTTCCTTTCTTTGGAATTAGGGGTCACTGGCTTCGGAGATTTCATCCGAATAGCCTGGGCATGTAATTGAGTATAATTTGTAGATGATGTGCCCTGTCACCCTGGTGTGTTCATGGTGGAAGGAATTAGTCTCTAGGATTGTTGAGTGCATGCCAGGAAGAGGGTGGGCTTGGACTTGGTAGTACGAATTTCTCATCCAGAGAAAGGGAGAATATCCATTCAACACTTGTGCTTTGCAGATACTAGAAAGACCCCAATCTGTCTGTCACTGAAGTGTTTCTCACCTCAAAGTGCTTCTTGTAATCATAGCGTGTGGCTGGTCCATTCAATTTTATGCACACTGCCATAAGGAAGTAGAGTTTGACTGCATGGAAACAGTCTGCTTGACCGATCAGCAAATTTGCAGATGTTTGAGAGGTCTAATTTGGAGTATTGTCTGCAGTTCAGGTCACCTACTTAGGAAAGATTGGAAGAATGAAGGAGAAAATTTTCTTTGGGGGAAAAAGAAATTACAAGGATGTTGCTGGGACTTGAGGACCTGAGTTATAGGGGAAGGTTCAATAGGTTAGGAATTTATTCTCTAAAGTGTAGGAGAATGAGGGCAGATTTGATAGAGGTACACATTATGAGGGGTAGAGATAGGGTAAATGCAAGTAGGCTTTTTCCGCTGAGTTTGGTTGAGACTAGAACCAGAGGTCATAGATTAATGGGGAAAGGTGAAATGTTCAGCCTCCTTCCCTCAGAGGGTGGTGAAAGTATGGAATAAGCTGTCAGCAGATGTGGTGAATGTAGGTTTAATTGCAACAGTGAAGTGAAGTTGGGATAGGTATATGGATGGGAGGGGTATGGAAGGCTATGATGCAGGAGCAAGTTGATGGGATCAAACAGAATAGTTTGGTATGGAATTAATGGGCCCAAGGGCCTGTTTCTGTGCGGTAGTGCTCGATCACTCTGCGACGTCTGTTCAATTTTGTTTTTCCGACATCCTCATCAACTTTTCCCAAATTCAATCCTCACCTAAACACTTGGGTAATTTATATTATCCAATTAACCTATCAACCCGCACACCTTTAGGAAGTTGTGGGGGCGGGGGGGGGGGAACCAGAGAGCCATAGAAACATGCACCATCACAGGAAGAGCATGCTAACTTCACAGAGGGCAGGATGAAGCCTGGTGCAATGGAACGGTGAGGTAGCAACTCCACTCCCTGCACACTGTGCCACTCAGTGGGGACACAAACAGTGCTCATGATGGATGCAAAACTCTGAGACGGCCATGTTACAGAAATGTCAGGAGTAAGTAGTTAGGGCCAACCTCTAGAACTGGTGTTCACTGATTAAAAATAAAAACAAAGTAAGAACGTAAATTCCCACTTGTCTCAAAATAATGCAGCAAATCATTATTTCCTTTTTTAAAACTCCAAATCCTGACAAGAGTACATAATTCTAAGTAACGGATGTAAATAACCAGCAGAAAATATCTACATATTTCTCAAATGCCATCAATTAAAGCTGAAAATTCAAAGTTAGAATGAAGTTTAATGGATGGTAGTTGATGACAAAAACCATCAACGATGGAAAAACCAATACCTAATTTAATAACATAATCTTAAACTCAAGTTTACTTACATGGTTGAAGAAATACTGAAGCTGTTCATTTGCCAAATTAATACACATCTGTTCATACCGGTTAACCGCAAAATTTTCAAACCCAAAAATGTCTAATATACCTAAAATAAAAACCAGGATTTAAAGTAAGAGTGCAGTTTGCGTCTGCATAATTTGTTGAAATACAAAGGGACATTTGTGATAGATGGAAACAGCAAAACTAACAATAAAAATGTATACTTAATTAAACTGCCATGTTCTCCAAATTCAAAATATTTAATATTCAAAATGGCAACCTCTAGAGTGGGGTTCCCAACCTTTTTTTATGCCATGGAGCCTTACCATTAACCGAGGGGTCTGTAGACCCCCAAGTTGGGAACCCTTGTTCTAAACTATTTCTAATTAAAGATAAACAACTTAATTTGTTCTTGAGTGTGCAAGTTCCTCTCACTTTGACAATAAGTGTTATTCTGGGATGACTAACAATGCTAGACAACATTTGTACAGCTTCACTTGTATGATCTTAACACGTGAAAGGCTTGTGTTACATACCTATCTCCCACAGCTGAACAATATCCATGTCATCTTTTGGAGCCAGTAGTTGGTTGATTTTGCTGACAATCCACCCAAAAACTCTGCCATATACAACCTTAGCAATAGAGTCCCTGGCATCTATAATAACACACACAAAATTAGAATGGTAACACAGGGACCAATGCAACCCATTCAGCTCCAATCATGAGTTACACTTCAATCCCCAAGTATTCATCCACAGTCTCTGCTTCTATCAGATGCAGCAAATAGAATCATTCATTATTACAGGTTCGTGGATTATGACTTGCACCTTGTCTTTGATATTGTTCTGTAAATTCAAACTCAGTTTATTTTGTTCAATAAATCCTTCACTTCACAATGAACTAAAACATGCTGATAATGAGGAAAAATAATTACATTATACCCAAAGAACACTAATTTACAATGCTAAAATTTTATAAACCTATCAAAATAGAAATGACTAAATCTACACTGCAAGCATCTTGCAACAATTTTAAGAATATGGCTATGCTTTGGGGGAACTGCTTCCTTTTAAGGTAACTTGCACCTTCATCTTCTCCAACCATAAGATCCAAATAAGATTGCCAATTCCCCAGGGAACCTGTAATTAATAATTAGTCCCAGGAAACTCCTGTAAACATTCTTTTTTACATTGGAGAATGTAAAAATAAAAATGACTGTTTTAAATTTTTTTTCTCATATGTTGCTACTGATAAAAATATTGGAAATAGGCCAGGGAGTGGTGTGGTGAGCATCTGCCTAATTGCTAGTAAAGCTTCAGCAGATTGAGTCACAAGGCTATAGAGTTGTAGAACATGGAATCAGGCCCTTCGGCCCATCACTTCTGCTGACTATACATAGTAATCCTATTTACCTGCATCTGCTCCATAGCCTTCTATGACTTGACAATTTAAGTATTTATCTAGATTATTTTTCCAATGTGAGAATATCTGCTTCCACCTTAAGACAGTGCACTCCAGTTTCCACCCGCACTGTGTGGAAAAAATAAATCGCCCTCAGATTGCCTCTAAATCTCGCATCTCTTATCTTAGACCTACAATTTCCTGTCTGGGAAAAAGATTCTCAATACCTATCATGTCTATATGCCTCATAACGTTGCCCTTCATCAAGTCTTTCCTTGTCTTCCCCATTCCAGGAAAGCAAGTAATTAGGAATCTGGTCACTTTGAAATGGTAAAAGAATGGCTTGTGCAACTAACCTGTAGCAATCAAGGAGGTAAACAATGGTGATTTGTTTTTACCGCAACAGAAAACGTGCAGTCACTGATTCAACAGCCAGAAAACGATCAACCAGAGGTGCTCACTTAGAGCTCAGCGGCATTCCACATCCCATGGACTTAGTCCCACTGTGGATCCTTTTCCTTAATATCAGCGTTGGCAGTCGCACCATTAGCCAAACGCCTCTCATGTCTGTTGAAATCAACTAACTGTCCACCTCTCCCTCCTGCCATAAAACCTTCCTTCAAATCCATGTGTGGAGCCAAAACAGATGGGGAAGGACCTTAAATGCATTCTTTGCATCTGTATTTACTCAGGAGACAGACACAGAGTCTATAGAAGTGAGGCAAGGCGGCATCAACTTCATGGACCCTGTACAGATTACAGAAGAGGTGGTGTTTGCTACCTTAAGGCAAATCCGGGTAGCAAAATCCCCAGGGATTGATAAAGTGTTCCCTTGGACCCTACAGGAGGCAAGTGCAGAAATTGCAGAGGCTCTAGAAGGGATATTTAAAACATCCTTAGTGACAGGTGAGGTACCAGAGGATTGGAGGATAGTCAATGTTGATCTGCTGTTTTAAAAAGGCACTAACCAGAAACCAGGAAATTATAGGCCGTTAAGTCCTTCCTCAGCTGTGGAAAAGTAAGTGGAAGGTATCTTCAGGTATACAAGTATTTGGGTAGGTGAGGACTGATTAAAGATAGCCAGCATGGCTTCATATATGGTAGGTCACGTCTAATCCAGCTTTTAGGGTTTTTTGAGGAAGTTACTAGGAAAGTGGATAAAGGCAAGGCAGTGGATGATTTCTACACAGACTTTAATAAGGCGTTTGACAAGGTCCCGCATGGGAGGCTGATCAAGAAGGTTCAGTCGCTCAGCATTCAGGATGAGGTAGTAAATTAGGTTAGACATTGTCCTTGTGGGAGAAGCCAGCGAGCATTCATAGCAGGTTACCTCTCTGAATGGAGGCATGTAACTCATGGTGTGCTGCAGGGATAGGTGCTAGGTCTGTTTTTATTTGTCATCTATATCAATGATCTGGATGATAACATGGTTAATTAGATCAGAATATTTGCTGATGACACCAAGATTGGGGGTGTAGTGGACAGTGAGGAAGGCTTGCAGAAGGATAGGCGTCAGCTGGAAAAATGGGCTGAAAAATGGCAGATGGAATTTAATGCAGATAAGTGCAAGGTTTTGCATTTTGGTAGGACCAACTAGGGTGGGTCTTACACAGCTAACAGTAGGGCGCTGAGGAGTGCAGTGGAACAAAGATGACTGGGAGTACAGGTACATAATTTGCTGAAAGTGATGTCCCAGGTAGATAAGGTTGTGAAGAAAGCTTTTGGCACATTGGCCTTCATAAATCAATTAATTGAGTACAGAACTGTGATGTTATGCTGAAAGTCTTTAAGACATTGGTGAGGCCTAAGTTGGCATATTGTGAATTGTATTGAATTGATTTTATTTCTTACATCCTTCACAAACATGAGGAGTAAAAATCTTTATGTTACGTCTCTGTCTAAATGTGCAATGTGCAATGTATAGCAATTTGTAATAAATAGTATGCACAACAGAATAGTCAATATAACATAGAAATACAGTTGTGTCAGCGGGAATTAAGCAGTCTGATGGCCTGTTGGTCCTGGCTTTTATGCTGCAGTACCATTTCCCGGATGGTAGCAGCTGGAACAGTTTGTGGTTGGGGTGACTTGGGTCCCCAATGATCCTTCAGGCCCTTTTTACAAACATGTCTTTGTAAATGTCCTGAATAGTGGGAAGTTCACATCTACAGATGCGCTGGACTGTCCGCACCACTATCTGCAGAATCCTGCGATTGAGGGAAGTACAGTTCCCTTACCAGGCAGTGATGCAGCCAGTCAGGATGCTCTCAATCATGCTCCATTTGGGGTCCCATACCACATTTTTTCAACTGTCTGAGATGAAAGAGGTGCCGTTGTGCCCTTTTCACCACACAGCACCTCTTTTACCTCAGATAGTTGAAGAAATTTGGTATGGGCCCCCAAATCCTAACAACTCTCTATAGGAGCATGTGAGATCCCTTGGTGATGTTAATGCTGAGGAACTTAAAGCTGTTCACCCTTTCAGCCCCAGATCCATTGATGTCAATAGGGGTTAATCTGTCTCCATTCCTCCTGTAGTCCGCAACCAGCTCTTTGTTTTTGTGTGCAGCTTAGGTCACCTACCTACAGGAGAGATGTAAACAAGGTTGAAAGAGTACAGAGAAAATTTACAAGGATGTTATGAGGTTTGGAGGATTTGAATAATAGGAAAGATTAAATAGTTTATAACTGTATTCTTTAGAATGTAGAAGATTGAGAGGAGATTTGATAGAGGTATACAAAATTATAAGGGGTATAGATAGGGTAAATGAAAGCAGGTTTTCCCCACTCTGGTTGGGTGGGACTACAACCAGAGATCTTCAGTTAAGGGTGAAAGGTGAGAAGATTAAGGGGAACATGAGGGAAACTTCTTCACTCAAGAGGGTCGTGAGAGTGTGGAATGAGCTGCCAGCACAAGTGGTTCATGTAAGCTCGATCTCAATGTTTAAGAGAAGCTTTGATAGGTACATGAATAGTAGGGATATGAAAGGTTATGTACCCAGTGAAGGTCAATGGGAGCACTGAGTTTAACTGGTTTTCAGCATGGGCTAGATGGGCCGAAGGGCCAGATTCTGTGCTGTATTTCTCTATGACTAAATATACTACTGACTAAGTTTCCGGTCAACTACTACTTATTCTATCCATCTTTGACTCAATATGAATTTTATTTTGTGCACATCCATGAAACAAAATGGAAATGCTTTCTCTGCTGAAGTACCAGATAAATTCAGATTGATGCAGAAGTTACAGGCAACTTTGATAAATGGCAATGGAAGAACATTGTGGATTTTAAATTCTGCAATGAAATTTCCAATGAAGTGAACAATTTCTTCTGGACCCAATGAACACCAAATGTTGTTACATATGTGCTTAAACACATTCCTATCTTGAGCCCTGTTATACACACAAATGCTGGAGGAACTTAGCAGGCTAGGCAGCATCTGGGAAAAGAGTACAGTCGATGTTTTGGGCTGAATGGTTTTGGCCCGAAACGTCGACTGTACGCTTTTCCTAGATGCTGCCTGGCCTGCTGAGTTCTTCCAGCATTCGCAGATTTCTCTCTTGTTTGTGATTGAACCGAGTAATGATTTTTATTTAAAAAAAGGGTTCAAGATGTGAATCACTTATTACAACAAACTCATCCAAGAGTAAATACTAGAAGGCTAATTGCCTAAGATTGGAACCAGTGGTCACAAGTAGGATCTAAGTTTTCCACAGTGAATACTGATTGACCATAAAGTGTGGCCAAATAACACTAGAAACTGAAAATCCTAGTTCACTTTTTCCCCATCTCCCTATCCCAAGTAGCTTCAACTAACTTAGCTTAGATTCGTTAACCCAACTCAAAAACAGATAATGAGACCCATCAGAGGTGAACCCATCATTTCTTAAAGGGCTCACATTTCACACTGATCAATGAATTGAGCAGGTAGCAGCTGCTAGGCAATAAATTTATTCAGAAATTTGGTTTCAATCATACTCGACAGATGCTGCCGATCTGCTGAGTATTTCCAGTACTTATTACATAATATCTACACAGTATCTACTATATTTTGTATTTGTCCATTCCAGGATAATTGGACACCAAGATGCCAAGTATAAGCCTGTCAATTACTACTAGATTTGAATAAATTGCCTCTACCTTCCGCTTGCTGTTTGGTGTGGTATCGTTGAATGGACTCTCCTCGAGTGACTGCCATTGTACAGATCAAACATTTTAAAAGTTCGTCTTGCTCGACACCAAACTGACCCTATTGAAATTAACATTAATTAGTATAATTCAGGGCACCGAAGCAAATAGAGCACTTCCAAGTCAGCAATAGAGTCTCAGCAGTCACATTCACATTTAATTTAGAATAATTATATTTCTTCCAGCTCTGCTTTTTAAATTACTAATATTGTATAAACATTTCTATAGGAGTTATAACGTTGAGAGGGTTACCTGCATTATCTCCCTGTTGGGAGCAACACTCGAATGGTGCCACAAAGTGGCCATTGTTCAAATGTTCCAACTCTCAAGATGCTCTGGTAACACTGGACTCTACTATTCCTCCATTTCTCTTGTCTAGCTTTCTTTTAAAACACAGTTGTAATACCTTATAAATTCCATCCATCCCACTTTGAAGACTTAATTACCTCGTTTGTGACCCTGAATGGATCAACTCCCAACCCCATTCCAACTTACATTTGCTACATTTAAGGCACTGTACGTAGAACAGGTACAGGCTGATAGCACAGGCTCTTCTGCCTACAGTGTTGTGCCAAACTAAGTTAGTAATCAATTGTCCAACTAAGCTGATCGATTTTGTTTTGCCCACACAAGGTCATATGCCTATGTGCCCAAGAGCCTCAGGAATGCCTCTATCCAATTTGCCTCCATCACTACCCCTGCTAGAGCATCCCAGGCACCCACAACGATGTGTCAAAAAAACACTTGCCCGCACATCTCCTTTCAACTTGCCCCCTCTCACCTTAAATGATGCCCTCTAGGTTTAGGCATTTCAAATCCCTGGGCAAAAGATACCGGCGGTCTACTCTTCCTATACTTCACAATATCTTACAAGCCTTTTTCAAACCTCCCCTCGGCCCTGACCGCTCCAGAGAAAACAACAGATTTATTCAATCTCATGAAGCCTCTGTATTTACTTTGTGTTCATTCACTGATGTTAATTTGTTTGACTTTGGTGTAATGTTTTTTAAGGTCAGTGAACTTCTATTACGAGTGCCTGATGTTTGTTGTCTTTGCAAGGTGCAAATACATATGAAGTGCACTGATTCATCAATAGCATGCTGCTCTTTTCTTCAATGCTGTGCACTTTCCCAGCCAATGACCATCAAAACGATGATGACAAGGAAGGAGATAGAGAAACTGTAAAGCAAACATGGCCTTTTGTACCAGAAATTCTGTCGATTCCAGAAACCAAAACATGGGAGGAACTCAGCAAGTCAGGAGTATCTGTGGTGGGGAATGAACAGTCAACATTTCAGCCTGAAACCCTTCATCCAGGCCAGCAGAGAAGGGGCCAGAAGCTAGAATAAGATTGTGGAGGACGGGAGTAGTGCAAGCTTGCTGGGGATAGGTGAGACCAGGTAAGGGGGAAAGATGGGTGAGTGGGGGAGGGGCGTGAAGAGACAATCCAGGAGGTGATAGGTGGAGGAGGGAATCTAATACGAGAGGACGGTGGAGGAAAGGGATGGAGGAGGGGAAGCAGAGGGAGGTGATGGGCAGATGAACAGAAGAGAAGGCAATTGTGCCAATTCTATAGAAACATAATCCCAAATCTGACACTTATTGGTGAAATATTGAATATTAAAGCTTTTTTTGCTATAACCTAATAATAGTCGCAAATGAAAATTGCCTGCTATGCCTAATCAGACAACAAATATATTGTTCAACTTGAAGTTACCAGGGTATGCAATTTACCCACCAGATGGTGAGATTAACAATGTAAGACTCTTGGTGGTCACTGAACTGCCTGCCAGTGAACCTGGTTCCCCTGCTCTGCTCTATTTTTTTGGGGCTCACCTGGATCAGGTGGCCAAGTTTCACCAAATCCTGAGGGAGATCCTGTCACTGGGAACTGCAGGGCTGTGATCTCTGGAGATCCGTGGAAGCAAGTGAGTTCTAAGGTTTGACATCGTGGTTGTGACCAGGAAGGGCAGGTAGTGGTGTGGGGTTGGGGAAAGAGATTAAGGGATGGGGAAAGTGATTAATACATTCTGTAGAGGGTGAAACAAACTTCTTTACTATTTAAAAAAAATACCTCAATTCCCAGATAGCTGATACAGAAGCCTATGGTGATTCTTGCCATCTGATTACTTACTGAAAATGGGGGGATTCTGTGGTCATGCCCTATCCCATAAAAACAATGGTGAAATATCACCAAAAGCAACACACACAAAATGCTGGAGGAACTCAGCACCGTTTATGAAGGGAAATGAACAGACAATGTTTTGGGCCGAGAAACTTCACCAGGATTGACTGTTCATTTCCCTCCTTAGATATAGCATTTTGTGTGTGTCGCTCCAGATTTCCAGCACCTGCAGAACCTCTTGAATCTCGAAGCAACACCACAAAGTATCCTGGGTAATCAGCTGGATGGGCAAGCATTATTTGTCATCAGCATGTGCAGCCTGGAAACATGACATCCAGTTATCGACAATCACATGGCATTAGGGTTTACCACAGCATGTGGAATCCAGCTGGGTATCCAGCAGGAACATCACTGAACTCTAACTCTTTCTCTCCCCGCTTATGCTGCCTGACTTGCTGTGTTATCATTTTTAAGACTTCCACCCCTGCTGTTGTGTAGTTGATTTTGGTTTTCATCTCGGAGTAAAGCAGGGCCTAGACTTGTATCTGGATGGTGGAAAAGATAGTGTGACTCTAAGAGAACAGCGAAGTGGGAGGAAGTATATGACATGTGAAACACTCTTTGATAAACTAATGTTAACTTCTGGAAGTGCCAGTCCAAACTCTTTTTCCCTTCCAGCTTCTTTTGCTGTTCCTCCTGTTTCCCCTGTTCCTGCACAGTTTCAAGATGGGAACAAAGGAAGCTCAGTAACAATGATGAAGTTGTGGAGATGGCAGCAACCATCAATAAACCAAGATACAACAATCTTGAGACATACAGCCCAAAGACTCAAGAGCTGAGGTCTGGAGACACCCAGGGCCATTGGAATAAGAGTTGGAGACGTTGGGATCTGCAGTCTGGGGGAGCCAGGGGCCATCCGAACCAGAGTTGGAGATGGGAGCATCTGCTCTCTCTGTGATTTCCTTGTCTGTTCGTCCCTCTCCACTGATCTCCCTCCAGGCACTTATCCTTGCAAACCCCCGGCACAAGTAGTACATTGTTGGCGATGGGGGAGGTGAATTGTTGCCCATTCACCTCCTCCCTCACCGCCATTCAGCACTCCAAACATTCCTTCCAGGTGAGGCAACACTTGAACTGCAGGTCTGTCGCGGTCATCTACTGTATTCAGTGCTCCTGCTGCGGCCTCCTCTACATCATTGAGACCCAAAGTCGTGCACCTTCGCTCTGTCTGCAGGAGGCAGGACTTTAATTCCACACCACATTCACTTTGCATCCATTTGGGTGTCCATAAAGTAATCCTGATTCGATCAGACTGACACAAGGCGAGTCTACTTAACGTTTCAACACCTGTGTAGCTAAAATATTCTGCTTTGCAAAGTAACTCAGTATATTTTTGGATATATATTTGCTGAGTCTCAATGCACTTATAAAGATATTACAGGATAAAGGAGTTAGATTTCAATAAGTAATCTGACCAATTTCTGAGAAACAGGCACTGTGATTATATACAAATAGTTATAGAAACAAAACACCCTTGTACATTTCAATGATTCTTTAGTCATGACAAAAAAAAAAACAGCTTTTTACTGGAGAGAACTTCACATACTTTCAGGTTTGTTCATTTATTTGAGGTACATATTGAAGGTATACATACTGCTGCTGCTTTCAGCCAACCCTTAGACTGATCTGTCACTTTAAGGATTCCAGTGTCTTGAGGTTCGAAAAGGATATTGCCTAGCGACAGGATTCCTGCTAATATTGTCATCATGTCTACCTGCTCCTGTAGATAAAGGCAAAATATGAATTGGATAGTATTTTAAGATGGATTCTTGTTAGTTTCAATTCACGATTAGCACATTCTGCTGCCAAAATACAACACAGCGTTAAATGGTCCAATTAACAAATAAGCTTTGTTACAGATCATTATGCTTTCAGCACCTGGAAAATATGTAGTCATAGACTTTTGTAGTAAAAATAGAAAGGCTGAATATCTTTTAAATGGTGTAAGATTGGATGCATTGGTGTTCGAGGGGAGCTGGGAGATACTCCAGTCGGGTCTAGATACTTCCCTGGCCAGGAGTCAGAGTCTCAATGTATAGCATCAGCACTCAGGACAGAGATGAGAAGCAATTATTTCACCCAGAGCATAGTGGTCCTTTGGAATTCTAACCTGGAGGCATGTGGAAACTCAGTCACTGTCAAAATTTAAGACAGAAATCAATAGTATTTTTTTTGATAAAGTTGGAATGAGGAGATTGATAATGAGGGTATTTAAAGATAAAGATACAATTTAGAAAGATCAAAGCCTTGAGGTCTATGGGGAACAAGCACAGAGGAGGAGATGAAGCCTAAGGCAAATCAGACCTATGCCCACCACGGAACACACTAGAAGGAGCGCTATCACTGGAAAGCAGTGTTCATCTTCAAGGACCCCCACCATCCAAGGCCATACTCTCTTCTCACTTGTGCCTTTAGGAAGGAGGTATTGGAGCCTTAGGTCCCATACAACCAGGTATTTGCATAGCATTTTATCTTTCCCACATTGGTTGTTTGTCCATATTTGTTGTGTGCAATTTTCCTTTGATTCTATTGTGTTTTGGTCTGGTCACTGTGAATGCCTGCAAGAAAATGAATCCAAGGGTGGTATATGGTGACATACAGTTGAAGTCAGAAGTTTACATATACCTTAGCCAAATTAATTTGAACTCAGTTTTTCACAATTCCTGACATTTAATCCTAGAAAGCATTCCCTGTCTTAGGTCAGTTAGGATTACTACTTTATTTTAAGAATGTGAAGTGTCAGAATAATAGTAGACAGAATGATTTAATTTGGCTTTTATTTCTTTCATCACTTTCCCAGTGGGTCAGAAGTTTACATACACTTTGTTAGTATTTGGTAGCATTGCCTTTAAATTGTTTAACTTGGGTCAAACGTTTCAGGTAGCCTTCCATCAGTTTCTCAAGTCAAGTCACTTTTTATTGTCATTTCGACCATAACTACTGGTACAGTGGGCAGTAAAAACAAGACAATGTTTTTCAGGACCATGGTGCTACATGAACAATATAAAAACTACACTGAACTACATAAAACAACACAAAACTACACTAGACTACAGACCTACCCAGGACTGCATTAAGTGCACAAAACAGTGCAGGCATTACAACAAATAATAAACAAGACAACAGGCACAGTAGAGGCCAGTAGGACGGTGTCAGTCCAGGCTCTGGGCATTGAAGAGTCTGATGGCTTGGGGGAAGAAACTGTTACATAGTCTGGTCATGAGAGCCTGAATGCTTCGGTGCTTTTTGCCCAGCAGGAGGGAGAAGAGTTTGTATGAGAGGTGTGTGGAGTCCTTCACAATACTGTTTGCTTTACGGATGCAGCGTGTGGTGTAAATGTCTGTAATGGTGGGAAGAGAGACTCCGATGATCTTCTCAGCTGACCTCACCATTCGCTGCAGGGTCTTGTGATCCAAGATGGTGCAATTTCTGAACGAGGCAGTGATGCAGCTGCTCAGGATGCTCTCAATACAACCTCCGTAGAATGTGGTGAGGATGGGGGGTGGGAGATGGACTTTTCTCAGCCTTCACAGAAAGTAGAGACGCTGCTGGGCTTTGTTTGCTATGGAGCTGGTGTTGAGGGACCAAGTGAGATCCTCTGCCAGGTGAACACCAAGAAATTTGGTGCTCTTAACAATCTCTACAGAGGAGTCGTCGATGTTCAGTGGAGAGTGGTCACTCCATGTCCTCCTGAAGTCATCAACCATCTCTTTTGTTTTGTTCACATTCAGAGACAGGTTTTTGGCTCTGCACCAGTCCGTTAGCCTCTGCACCTCCTCTCTGTATGCTGACTCATCGTTCTTGCTGATGAGACCCACCACGGTCATTTCATTGGCAAACTTGATGATGTGGTTTGAGCTGTGTGTTGCAGCACAGTCGTGGGTCAGCAGAGTGAACAGCAGTGGACTGAGCACACAGCCCTGGGGGTCCCCCGTGCTCAGTGTGATGGTGTTGGAGATGCTGCTTCCAATCCGGACTGACTGAGGTCTCCCAGTCAGGAAGTCTAGGATCCAGCTGCAGATGGAGGTGTCCAGGCCCAGTAGGCTTAGCTTTCTAATCAGTTTCTGAGGAATGATTGTGTTGAATGCTGAACTGAAGTCTATCAACAGCATTTGAATGTACATGTCTTTTTTGTCCAGGTGGGTTAGGGCCAGGTGGAGGGTGATGGCAATGGTGTCGTCTGTTGAACGGTTGGGACGGTACATGAACCGCAGAGGGTCCAGTAAGGGAGGCAGCAGGATCTTGATGTGCCTCATGACGAGCCTCTCGAAACACTTCATGATGATGAATGATACAACTCACAGTAAGTTGCTGGAATCTTGTTCCATTCCTCCAGACAGAGCTGGGGTAACTGAGTCAGGTTTGTAGGCCTCCTTGCTCGCACACGCTTTTTCAGTTCTGCCCACAAATTTTCTATCGGATTGAGGTCAGGGTTTTGTGATGGCCACTTAAATACCTTGACTTTGTTGTCCT
Source organism: Mobula birostris (assembly GCF_030028105.1). Taxonomy (NCBI): domain Eukaryota; kingdom Metazoa; phylum Chordata; class Chondrichthyes; order Myliobatiformes; family Myliobatidae; genus Mobula; species Mobula birostris. The sequence continues at coordinate 29,631,883 of NC_092372.1, read as the reverse complement.
TAAGCAACTTTTCCACAACTTTGGAGGTATACTTGGGGTCATTGTCCATTTGAAAGACCCATTTGCGACTGAGCTTTAACTTCCTGGGCTGATGTCTTGAGATGTTGCTTCAATATATCCACATAATTTTCCTTCCTCATGGTGCCATCTATTTTGTGAAGTGCACCAGTTCCCTCCTGCAGCAAAGCACTCCCACAACATGATGCTGCCACCCCCATGCTTCACGGTTGGGATGGTGTTCTTCAGCTTGCAAGCCTCACCCTTTTTCCTCCAAACATAACGATGGTCATCACGGCCAAACATTTCAATTTTTGTTTCATCAGACCAGAGGACATTTGTCCAAAAAGTAAGATCTTTGTCCCCATGTGCACTTGCAAACTGTACACTGGCATTTTTATGGCAGTTTTGGAGCAGTGGCTTCTTCCTTGCTGAGCAGCCTTTCAGGTTATGTCGATATAGGACTCGTTTTACTGTGGATATAGATACTTGTCTACCTGTTTCCTCCAGCATCTTCACAAGGTCCTTTGCTGTTGTTCTGGGATTGATTTGCACTTTTCGCGCCAAAGTACGTTCATCTCTAGGAGACAGAATGCGTCTCCTTCCTGAGCAGTATGACAGCTGCGTGGTCCCTTGGTGTTTATACTTGCGTTTGTACAGATGAACGTGGTACCTTCAGACGTTTGGAAATTGCTCCCAAGGATGAACCAGCTCGACATCATTTTCTGATCTCAATCCGATAAAATGTGTGGGTAGAACTGAAAAAACGTGTGCAAGCAAGGAGGCCTACAAACCTGACTCAGTTACGCCAGTTCTGTCTGGAGAAATGGAACAAAATTCCAGAAACTTACTGTGAGAAGCTTGTGGAAGGCTACCCAAAACATTTGACCCAAGTTAAACAATTTAAAGGCAATGCTACCAAATATTAACAAAGTGTATGTAAACTTCTGACCCACTGGGAAAGTGATGAAAGAAATAAAAGCTGAAGTAAATCATTCTCTCTACTATTATTCTGATATTTAACATTCTTAAAATAAAGTAGTGATCCTAACTGACCTAAGACAGGGAACGTTTTCTAGGATTAAATGTCAGGAATTGTGAAAAACTGAATTAAAATGTATTTGGCTGAGGTGTATGTAAGTTTCTGACTTCAAATGTATATGTACTTTGAACTTTGGACATGAATGATATGGCCTACTCAGACTCCTCACATTTTATGTTCTTACAGTGCCTATAAAAAGTATTCACCCGCTTGAAAGATTTCATGTTTTATTATTTTACAACATTGAAATACAGTGGATTGAATTTGGCTTTTTTGACACTGATCAACAGAAAAAAACTTCCACATCGGAGCTATAATAAACTTAGACCAAGTAGTAGAAATTTGTTTTAACTTTGAAACACAAAATAATTGATTGCATAATTACTCACCTCCATCAAGTCAGTATTTAGTTAATGCACCTTTGGCAGTAATTACAGCCTTAAGTCTGTGTGGATAGGCCTCTATCAGCTTTGCTCATCTGGACACTGCAATTTCTCCCCATTCTTCTTTACAAAACTGCTCAAGCTCTGTCAGATTGCATGTGGATCATGAGTGAACAACCCTTTTCAAGTTGTCACAAATTCTAAATTGGATTGAGGTCTGGACTCTGACTTGGCCACTCCAAGACATTAACTTTGTTATTTTTAAACCATTCCTATGTAGCTTTGGCTTAATGCTTGGGATCATTGTCTTACCGGAAAATAAATCTTCTTGCAAGTCACAGTTCTCTTTAGACTGCATCAGGTTTTCCTCCAGGATTTCTCTGTACTTTGCTGGACTCATTTTACCCTCTACCTTCACAAGCCTTCCAGGGCCTGCTGCAGTGAAGCATCCCCACAGCATGATGCAGCTGCCACCATGCTTCATGGTATGGATGGTGTGTTTTTGATGATGTGCAGTGTTTAAAATATAGCATTTAGTCTGATGGCCAAATAGCTCAATTTTAGTTTCATTAGACCATAGAAACTTCTTCCAGCTGACTTCAGAGTCTCCCACGTGCCTTCTGGCAAACTCTAGCTGATAGTTCGTGTGAGTTTTTTCCCAATAGTGGCTTTCTCTTTGCCACTCTCCCATAAAGCTGCGACTGGTGAAGCACTCGGGCAGCAGTTGTTATATGCGCAGTCTCTCCCATCCCAGCCAGTGAAGTTTGTAACTCCTGCAGAGTTGTCATAGGCCTCTTGGTGCCCCTCTCCTCATTAGTCCCCTTCTTGCACAATCTCTCAGTTTTTGAGGATGGGATGCTCTAGGCAGATTTACAGCTGTGCCATATTCTTTTCATGTCTTGATGATTGACTTAACTGTACTCCAAGGGATATTCAGTGACTTGGAGATTTTCTTGTATCCATCTCCTGACTTGTGGTTTTTAATAAACTTTTCACGGAGTTGCTTGGAGTGTTCTTTTGTCCATGGTGTAGTTTTTGCCAGGGTACTGACTCACTAGCAGTTAGACCTTCCAGATACAGGCATATTTTTACTACAATCAATTAAAATGTCTTCACTGCACACAGATCTCTATTTAACTAATTAGGTGACTTCCAAAACCAATTGGCTGCATCAGTGATGATTTGATGTGAATACTTACACAATCAATTATTTTGAGTTTTACATTTGTAATTAATTTAGATCAATTTGTAGAGAGCTGTTTTCACTTTGACACAAAGTCTTTTTCTGTTGTTCAGAGTCAAGAAAAGCCAAATTAAATCCACCGTGATGCAATGTTGTAAAACAATAAAACATGAAAACTTCCAAGGGAGTGAATACTTTTTATAGGCACTGTAGATTGGATTAATGCAGGAAAGTGGGACTAAGATACAAATTCAGCTATGACCATACTGAATGGTAGTGCAAGCACGATGGTCCAAATGGCCTGCTCCTGCTTCTATTTCTTATGTTCATAAATAAATTCAATGTCAAGAACATTGCTTAAGAAAATCCTGGAAATACAAAAAGCTGATATGGAACATCATACCCGGTGGCATTCTCTACTCTCCATCTTGAGCCTAAGCCTGACCCTGACCCCATCCTATCACAAATACACCCTCCAATACAATGTAGGAATGAGAAGAAAGACGTGGAATGCTTAACAAATTTAAATGCATGTGTGCACGCAAAGGCAATTAATTTTCAGGTGTGCTAAGCTAGGAATAAATAAGAATCCAACATTTTAGCATGGAGCATTTCAATGCCTATAAAGTAATCCATTAGATAATAAAATCAGTAGAGTCTGAACCTGAAGCTGTCAAAGTAAGAGTTATTCTTTCAAATCAGATTTCAGCTTTTTCTAAAATTAGTATGTGTAAAAGTTGGCAGAGGAAATACTTCCTCTTTGGTATTATCCCAAATTATGTTGAAACTGATTAAGAAGTATGGGTATTTAAAGTGTGCATTCTAATATATACATTTTCTAAATAAATTTTAGTATTAACCAACAAAATCAAAAATTGCATTATTTGTTAACCACACTAATGCTCTTAAACTCTAAAAAAAATCTTCTTATCCCCAAACTGTAGCCTAAATGGTTTCTCTTTAAAAGACTTTGTTCACTGCCACTGAGCTATGTTGTGTTTGGTCCAAAATTCAGTGTCTTCTAACTTCTCCCTCATAACTCCACATCAAATCCTCTCATTATTTCTCTTCTCTGTAATGGAGATTAATACTTTGTTTAGTGCTTAAAATACCAGATAAGTTCCATTTTTTGAAGGATGGATATTAATAATGAAAACATTTCAAAATAGTACTTAGAGAGAAGAGCACCACAATTGGATACACCCACTTACACTAACTGCCAAAATGCATACATTTGCAATGGCAATTTCACATTAAAAATAAGTACTAACATTTCGAGAAACAGCTGATTTACCTGCTCGAGAAATCCAACCATGTCCATGGCATTGCATACTTCATGGTATTTCTTGTTCCAAAGTTGGATGATTTCATCAGAACCATATTTGTGATTTAGGTACCTAGAAAAGACTGGGTTGTATTTTCAGATCTCACATGACACTGTCCAAATGACACTTAAAACTATAAAGGATGCGTGCTCAGTTAATACTTTAAAACCCCAGCTCAAAACTGATTGATCTTGCTTTTAACTAATATCGTTTTGTCTTTTATTTTCATCTCTGCACTTTATCCCATTGTAAATCACTTTGTACTACATTGTTTGTATGAAAAGTGCTCTATAAATAAGTTACTATTATTACTGTTCATACTACAGTTGAAACATGCAGGTAAAGCCTTTCAATGTTGTTTTAAACTTTTCAAAGATTCAAAGCACATTTATTATCAAAGCGTGTAGTTAAAAGGGTGGGTCGGTATATAGTAACAGGACTAAAGACAGCACAATAACAAACCTTTGAGGAAATCTGAAGCAAATAAACTAAAGCATAGACTTCTGGAGCTTGTTTCACACCTTACATTGCTACTGTACAAATATACAATAGCCAACTGCACGAAAACAAATCTTTGGAACAAATGTAGGTGTCAATTTTTTGAATCTGGGTTAGCAATGTTTAATCCATTGACAAAGACAAACCTCTAATTAATTTAGGAAATGAATCTGCAAAGAATAATATAATTGATTTATCACAGTCACTAACAAAAACTGGTTAATGATACTTCTTCTTGAGAAAACAGAGCAATACAGCACAGGAATAGCCTGTGAGGTACATGCCAACCATGGTGCTAAATTAACTAATTCCACCTGCCTACAAATAGTCTATATCCTGTCATCTCCTACCTGTTCAAATGCCTGACTAAATAGCTTTTGTATTTGCCTCCACCACCTCCCCTGGTAATATCCTCCAGGTATAACTCACTCTGTAAATTACAACTTGCTTCTCCATCTCCTTTAAGCTTTCCCCCTCTCTCCTTAAATCCATACCTGACATCTCCACCCTGGGGAAAAAGTACATGACTGGCTCTTATGGCCCTCATAATTTAATATGCTTCAATCAGGTCAGTCCTTAGCATCTGACACTCCAGAGAAAACAGACCAAGTGTGTCTGGCCTCTGGTTTGTGCCCTTCTTAAATAAGCGCACATATTTGCTATTCCACTGAAATAAAGAGGAAATAAAGGTTGCTGTCAAGTGCTTCACAACCTCTTGGTATCCCTCTCAACACCTGGGATAGATTCTATCAGGCCATGGCGACTAATTTAGATTTTTAAAATTCAACACCACCTTCTTGGTATCAACATGCCCTAGTACATCGACACCCCCCTCGCTGATCTCATTATGCTCCATGACCTTCTACTTGGTGAATACTCATGCAAAGTACTCGTTCGGCATCTGTTTTCTTTGTCGCCAGGCATAAATCCCCTTCTTCATTCTTGAGTTGACTTATCCACTTGCTAGCTAGGTTGTTGTTTTTAAACATATGGATAAGATGCCGTAGGATTCTCTTTAATCCTACTTACCAAGGACATTTCATAATTCTATTGTTTGTTGTGGTTACTATGAATGCCCGCAAGAAAATCAATCCGAGGGTGGTATATTGTGAAAAAATAGATGCATGTAAAAGATGGTAGAGGAAATACTTTCTCTTTGGTATTATCCCACAATATGTTGAAACTGATTAAAAAGTATGGATATTTAAAATGTGCATCCTAATAGTTCCATTTTCTAAATAAATTTTAGTATTAACTAACAAAATCAAAAATTGCATTATTTGTTAACCACACTAATGATCTTAAACTCCTAAAGATTCTCTTATCCCTAAACTGTTTCCCATTCTTCTTATCCTATTTCATGTTCCCTTTTAGCCCTCCTGATTCCCTGTTTAAATTTTTCTGTTTTTTCATTCCTCAGGGGCTCTGTTTGGTTTCAGCTTCCTAATCCTCACACAAGCTTCCTTTTTCACTCTGAGTAAATTTACATCTCACATCATCCAATTTTCTTGAACTTTACAATCCTTGTCTTCCTTCCTCACAGGAATGCGTTATTCTGACTAGCTGGCCTTTAGACAATTCAGACATGGATCTTCCCAATAACAGAAGCTCCCAAATGCCTTTTCTCAGCTCCTGCCTAATACTACTGAAAATGGCTTTCTTCAATTTAGCACCCCTTCCGCCACTGCCCAAAATTCAATCTTATTCTATTAAAATATTAAAACATAATTTTAAAAACAGAGAGCCAATGGTAAGACAGGAGTAGATGGCATTGTCCTTAAAAGAAGATCTAAGGAAGATTTGATAAGTCATGACTGGTTCTCACTGTAAGCTTTCCCTCAACATCAGCGAAACAAGAGGGCTGGTCAAAAGGGAAACAAAGAGGAAAAAGAGAAGGAGGGGTGGCATTACCTTATTGGGAGTATTCCATAGGCCCCCTGGTAGCAGCAGAGATACCGAGGAGCAGATTGGGAGGCAGATTTTGGAAAGGTGCAAAAATAACAGGGTTGTTATCATGGGTGACTTTAACTTCCCTAATGTTGATTGGCACCTGATTAGTTCCAATGGTTTAGATGGGGCACAGTTTGTTAAGTGTGTCCAGGACGGATTCCTGTCACAGTATGTTGACAAGCCGACTAGGGGGAATGCCATACTAGATCTAGTATTAGGTAACGAACCGGATCAGGTCACAAATCTCCCAGTGGGTGAGCATCTGGGGGACAGTGACCACTGCTCCTTGGCCTTTAGCATTATCACGGAAAAGGATAGAATCAGAGAGGACAAGAAAATTTTTAATTGGGGAACTTGCGGGTGTGGATTGGGATGATGTTTTTACAGGGAAATCTACTATGGACATGTTGTCAATGTTTAGAGATCTCTTGCAAGATGTTAGGGATAAATTTGTCCCAGTGAGGAAGATAAAGAATGGTAGGGTGAAGGAACCATGGGTGACAAGTGAGGTGGAAAATCTAGTCAGGTGGAAGAAGGCAGCATACATGAGGATTAGGAAGCAAGGATCAGATGGGTCTATTGAGGAATATAGGGTAGCAAGATAGGAGCTTAAGAAGGGGCAGAGAAGAGCAAGAAGGGGGCATGAGAAGGCCTTGGCGAGTAGGGTAAAGGAAAACCCCAAGGCATTCTTCAATTATGTGAAGAAAAAAAGGATGACAGGAGTGAAGGTAGGACCGATTAGAGATAAAGGTGGGAAGATGTGCCTGGAGGCTGTGGAAGTGATCGAGGTCCTCAATGAATACAGTATTCACCAATGAGAGGGAACTTGATGACGGTGAGGACAATATGAGTGAGGTTGATGTTCTGGAGCATGTAGATATTAAGGGAGAGGAGGTGTTGGAGTAGTTAAAATACATTAGGACAGCTAAGTCCCCGGGGCCTGACAGAATACTCCCCAGGCTGCTCCACAAGGTGAGGAAAGAGATTGCTGAGCCTCTAGCTAGGATCTTTATGTCCTCGTTGTCTTTGGGAATGGTACCGGAGGATGGAGGGAGGCAAATGTTGTCCCCTTGTTCAAAAATGGTAGTAGGGATAGTCCGGGTAATTATAGACCAGTGAGCCTAACGGCTGTGGTGGGAACGCTGCTGGAAAAGATTCTTAGAGATAGGATCTATGGGCATTTAGAGAATCATGGTCTGATCAGGGACAGTCAGCATGGCTTTCTGAAGGGCAGATCCTGTCTAACAACCCTGATAGAGTTCTTTGAGGTGACCAGGCACATAGATGAGGGTAGTGCAGTGGATGTGTTCTACATGGATTTTAGCAAGGCATTTGACAAGGATCTGCATGGCAGGCTTATTCAGAAAGTCAGAAGGCATGGGATCCAGGGAAGTTTGGCCAGGTGGATTCAGAATTGGCTTGCCTACAGAAGGCAGAGGGTGGTGGTGGAGGGAGTACATTCGGGTTGGAGGGTTGTGACTGGTGGTGTCCCACAAGGATCGGTTCTGGGACCTCTACTTTTTGTGATTTTTATTAACGACCTGGATGTGGGGGTAGAAGGGTGAGTTGGCAAGTTTTCAGAAGACACAAAGGTTGGTGGTGTTGTAGATAGTGTAGAGGATTGTCGAAGATTGCAGAGAAACATTGATAGGTTGCAGAAGTGGGCTGATGGAGTTCAACCCGGAGAAGTCTGAGGTGGTACACTTTGGAAGGACAAACTCCAAGGCAGAGTACAAAGTAAATGGCAGGATATTTGGTAGTGTGGAGGAGCAGAAGGATCTGGGGGTACATGTCCACAGATCCCCGAAAGTTGCCTCACGGGTAGATAGGGTAGTTAAGAAAGCTTAGAGGGTGTTAGCTTTCATAAGTCGAGGGATAGGGTTTAAGAGCTGCGAGGTAATGATGTAGCTCTATAAAACTCTGGTTAGGCCACACTTGGAGTACTGTGTCCAGTTCTGGTCGCCTCACTATAGGAAGGATGTGGAAGCATTGGAAAGGGTACAGAGGAGATCTACCAGGATGCTGCCTGGTTTAGAGAGTATGGATTATGATCAGAGATTAAGGGAGCTAGGGTTTTACTCTTTGGAGAGGAGGATGATGAGCGGAGACATGATAGAGGTATACAAGATACTAAGAGGAATAGATAGAGTGGATAGCCAGCGCCTCTTCCCCAGGGCACCACTGCTCAATACAAGAGGACATGGCTTTAAGGTAAGGGGTGGGAAGTTCAAGGGGGATATTAGAGGAAGGTTTTTTTACTCAGAGAGTGGTTGGTGCGTGGAATGCACTGCCTGAGTCAGTGGTGGAGGCAGATACACTAGTGAAGTTTGAGATTACTAGACAGGTATATGGAGGAATTTAAGGTGAGGGGTTATAAGGGAGGCAGGGTTTGAGGGTCGGCACAACACTGTGGGCCGAAGGGCCTGTACTGTGCTGTACTATTCTATGTTCTATGGTCATCGACTTCAGGAAGTGGGATGGAGCACAGGCTTTTGTGTATGTCATTGGGGCAGAGGTCAAGAGGGTTGGCAGCTTCAGGTTTCTAGGTGTGAACATCACTAATTTCTTGTCCTTCTCCAACCACATAAACACCATAGACGAGAAGGTGCTACACTTCCACTTCCTCACGCAGGTAAAGAAATGCAACTTGTGCCTGTTGACCCTCACCAACTTTTATAGATGCACCATAGAAAGCATCACAGCTCTGAACATGACCGCTTAATGGTATTGGTCCATGGAATAAAAAAGGGTGGAACCCCTGGCCTAGAGTTTGCTACAAAGAGCAGCTCTGAACCCCATGGTCCGAGAGGCCTCCTGAGCCTCACTCAGTGCTTTTGGGTTTGCGAGACCCAATATGATTGGCTGCATGCGCCATGCAGGTGTGGTGGATGAGCTTGGGCAGCAGACCCAATTGGTCACTCTCGAACCAGGCCTGGACTCCAATAATCTTTTATAACTTGCCAGTCATTTCTCAATGAAAATATGAAGTTTTTGTGAGTGGCACAGTGACTCATCTAGTAGAACTACTGCCTAACTGCTCCACTGACCTTTGCATTAGTTTGCAAATGAGAACAACTCTTGAAAACTAGCACCAGGAAGAAGCAATGTGGTGAAGGAGCAGTTAGCTTGCTTTCTGAGCTAAACTTCAGGGATATTGGCACAGTTATACAGCTGGAAATATTGTACACAAGTAAGCATTCCATCTATATTCACTTAATTTCATCTTTTGAAAATAAGTTTTTGGCTTCAAATGTGCAATAAAAAAGGAAAATCAATTCAGCAAATTTTGAAAATAGAATCATAAGGTCAGATAGGAGAAATAAAAGAGGCCATTTGGCCCTCTGCATCTGTGCTAATCAACAAGCACCCATGGGCACTAATCCCAATCTATTCTCTCTACATTTCCATCAACTGCCCCTAGATTCAACTACTCACCTACACACAAAGGGCAATTTACACTGGCATATTAACCTACTGACCCACATGCCTTTAGAACTGGTAGAAACAAGTGCACTGGAAGGAAGTACATGCTGGGACAGTGAAACCATGCAAACTCCATATGAACAGCTGCCAGGGTCAGGCTTGAAACTGGGTTAGTGGAGCAGTGAGACTGCAGATCTACTAGATGAGCCATGGTGCCATTCACAATAACCTCATATATTCGTTGATGAACGACTGGCAAATTATAAAAGATTATTGGAATCCAAGCCTTATTCAAGAGTGACCAATTGGGTCTGCTGCCCAAGCTCATCCACCACACCTGCATGGTGCACGCAGCCAATCGTACTGGGTCTCCCAAACCTGAAGGCACTGAGTGAGGCTCAGGAGGCCTCAGCCGCCCTACCTCTGGGGTCTTGCCCTGGAATACTCCAAAACTTTGACCGGAGTAAGACTGGGATAGAGCCTCAACCTGATAAAGGTTTTGAGGCTACAGATTTTTAAAATATCCCTGATAATAAAATATCCTGGGTAATAAAATATCCTTGATAATAAAATATCCCGGTTTTGCCTGCAGCTGGCGACTGAGACTGAGGTCGAAGTGTTCGGCAGGGATGGCGCTCGGTACTCGGTGTCGGAGGGCTGATCAGAGCTTGAAGTTTTTGGATGACTCAGAGTCAGACTGTGGTCAGGCATGGCAGGGAGAGTTTTCTTCCTTCTCCCGTCTGCGTGAGATGTGGGACTTTCGAGAGACTTTAATCTTTTTTTACTGTGCCATGGCCTGTTCTTCATCAAGTTATGGTATTGTTGTACTGTTGTAACTATATGTTATAATTATGTGATTTTTGTCAGTTTTTCAGTCTTGGTCTGTCCTGTGTTTCTGTGATATCACACCAGAGGAATATTGTATCATTTCTTAATGCATGCATTACTAAATGACAATAAAAGAGGACTGCGTGTCCTCATAATCTAATCTAATCTAAATCTAAACATTTAACGACATTAAAAATTATTAAAAAGATAGAAATATAAAAATTAAAAATAACATGAGAACTCTGTGAACTAATACATAAGTAACAATGAAAACAATATGTAACAGTTCAAAAATCAAACTCCAATCCACATTTCCAGAACCTTCATTCAGATGAATAGGGATTCTGATTCCATGCCAAGTCTGGCTGACTGACTGACTGACCAACTCCACACGGAGCCAGCACTAGACCACAGTACCTAGTACACATCACTGCAATAACAACCAATCACCAAGTCCAGGAAAAACTTGCTAGCAGCTGAACACCTGCAGTTCCTTTAAAATTACGGGCAAGAGCCAGCACAATTCAGCCCTTTATTTCCCTTCAGTAAATTAGCTTGGTTTTGTCGCATGTACCGAGATACTGTGAAAACTTGTCTTACATATCATTCAATTTGCTATGACAGCATTATGCATTATATATTTTGGGGTGGCATGTAGTTAGTGCAACACTTCACATCACCAGCGATCAAGGTACCACCGCTGCATGTAAGGAGTATGTACATTCTCACCGTGACCGCATGGATTTCCTTTGGGTGCTCAGGTTCAACCCCTCTCCCACATTCCAAAGATGTTCAAATTAGTAAGGGCTAGTAAGTTTTTGGCATGCTACATTGGCGCCAGAAGCATGGTCCCATTTGCAGGTGGTCCTCAGCATATCCTCCCACTGTGTGTTGGTCATTGACACCAATAGCTCATTTCATCATTTCCATGTATGCGACACACAAAGCTAATCTTTAACCTTTATTTAATTAAATGATTGTGCATGTAATTCCTGTCAGGTAATTCAACATGATTCTCTTCACTGGACCATTATATTTTAGTGCCCTTTCAAAAAGAGGATGTGGGTTGAAAATATTTGCACATTTGACCTCCAGTGAAGCTTCAGTGCCTTTTGTTTTTCAAGAACTGAAATCACCAACATTTATTAAAATTGGTAAAACACTACAAGGGGCCTTTCCCATTTGAATACTAAAGTAATTTCTTCCACACGATAAAAAAAAATGCAATAAATTAGTTTCTGAAATAAGGTGTTACCTGTAGAACTTAGGATCCAGAAGACCATAGACTTCCTGATCAGCAGGAGATATTCCAGCAAACATATAGTAGAAAATATGGAAATTTTTCTCGCCTTCATCCTGATGCACAACTCGGGATTTTTCCAGAAGGTATTCATTGATTTTCGCACCTTTTACTAGATAAAAGCAACGATTCACATATTAAATTAACTATCCTGTCAAATAGATGGACTATCACAAACTATCCTCCTTGTCAGCATATTGTTACTGTCCCTGAGCTTCCAAGATTTTCCTCCAATCTACTTCATTAATTATGTACTAACTCTAAAAGGATATTTCAATTGAAATATAATTAAATATTAAAATAGCTACACAATTGCCGCCTGGCTGTAGTAAATGGGAAGGGGAAGAGCTACATTGAGAGACAAGGATTTAATTTCCATACTGTCATACAGATATGCGACAGACTCAACTAAAACTATTTTCTACATACAATTACTACATTCAAGGAAAAACATTGCATCAGCTCTAAACTTTTTGGAAGCCTAAGTAAGTATAACAAAATCACCTTCCGCAGTAAATTGTGCTCCAAGTGACATAAAAAACTTTGTTTGGGGAAGTGATCAGATGTCCAACAGTCTCATTATGCTAAATTGAGTAATTTGTTGCATTATTTCATTTCATCTGAACCAGAGTGCACATTAATTCAATGGATCGTTGGCTCCCCAGCTCAAAGCAAATGAATGCAAACTGGCAAAAGTGAAGACAGGAAATTCAAGAGACCACAGGCTGGGTCATTCACCCAGCTTAAACTACATCATACCAGAGCAGTTGCCAAGTTTTCAGCTGCCCTGAAGTTATCTAGCAGAAGCGTCCCTCACACAAATTATCTAAATGGAGGGAGAATGCAAATGAGCAAAGTATTTAGGTGTTGTAGAGCATGAATCACAAAATTATAGTACACAGGTCAAACAAGTAGATAAGGACACCTTGACCTTTATTACAAAGGGTTTAAAAATAGAGAGGTTTTATTACAATTAACCGTTGAGCCACACCTAGAGTGCTGCCAACAGTTTTATGAAGTTTTATTGAATGAGTAATACATCACAGTAACAGGCTCCTCTGACTCAGTGAGCTAACACCGCTCTACTACACCCATATGATTAATTAACCCAACAATCTGTACGTCTTTTAGAACATGGGAGGAAACCGGAGCACCTAGAGAAGATCATCTGCTCACAGACAGCGGTGGGATTGAAACTGGGTCACTGGTGCCGTAATGTCATTAAACTAACCACTACACAATCATGCCAGCCACGTTTTGGAAACTGTTTCAGAAAGGAGAGCATGGAGGCAACCCAAAGGAGATTCACCAAGCTCATTCTGTAGATGAGAGGACCGTCCTATCTAAAGAAGCTAGATATATTTGATCTGTTTGCGTCAGAGCTCAACAGAAGGGGGTGGGGGTGGGGTTATTGTTGTGTCCCACAAGATCTTGAGCAGGCATGATGGGGTAGATATTGAGATGCTTTCATTAAGGGGAGAGTCTTAAATGAAGGTGCATTGTTGCAAGACGGGCTAGACATTTAAAACTGGGCTATGTTGAAATTTTCTTTCACAGAGGGTGATAGAGCCTTCTACACCATTGGGTTATGAATACTAGGTCATTCGAGGAGGCAGCTCAGCAGCGCAGTGGTTAGTGCAATCGTTTTACAGCACAAGCGATTACTGATCGGGGTTTGATTGCCACCACTGTCTGTAAGGAGTGTGAATGTTTTCCCAATGACCACATGCATTTCCTCCAGGTGCACTAGTTTCTTCTCATTTTGGTGGGTCAGATTTGACGACAGAATATAATATTAATAAAAATTTTAGGCTTAAATCCTTATCAGAAGGGATTAATAACAACTATTTATGATATAATTAAAAATACAGCCAAGTATATCTGTTAAAATTAAAGATGAATGGGAAAGGAAACTTCAAATTCACCTACCTATAGAGAAATGGGAGAAAATTTTTCAAATAGTTAGTTCTTCCTTTATATGTGCTGAACATACGCTGATAAAATTTAAGGTAGTACATAGGGCCCACATTTCTAAAGATAAACTAGCTCGTTTTCACTCCCATATAAATCCTATTTGTGACAGATGTCACTCTGAGGTGGCCTCTTTGACTCATATGTTCTGGTCCTGCCCTCTCTTGGAAAAATTTTGCAAAGATATCTTTGAGATCATTTCAACAGTTTTGCGTTTTGATTTACAACCTCATCCTATTGCGGCAATTTTTGGTTTGCCAATGATGGAACATAGCTGTTTATCCTCTTCAGCCTGTCGTACGATCGCATTTGTTACTATAATGGCCAGAAGATCCATTTTATTGAATTGGAAAGAGACCAATCCTCCTACTACATTTCAATGGTTTTCTCAAACTATATCATGTTTAAATTTAGAAAAAATCAGAAGTCTCATTTTTGATCCTTCGGTTAAATTTGAAGCGATTTGGAAGCCATTTATTCAACATTTTCAATATGATGACTTTTTCCGAATCCTTTTTATTAACTTAGAATATATGAATAGAGGAGCAGAGTTGGCGACATTAATGAATATATTCGATCTAATATATTGGATCTAACAGCCCTGTTTTGGCTGTTTGGTTTTTTCTTGTTTTTTTGTTTTTTTTTGTTTTTTTGGGGTTTTTCTTTGTGATATTTTTTCTTTTTATTTTTTTCTCTTCATGATTAATTATATCAAGAGTTTGGAAATTTATTACACTTGTACTATTTGTAGCTTTCTCTTCTCTATGTTTATTATCAATAATGTAATTCCAATCTCTTTATATCACTATTGTTATTATGTTTATGAACTTGAAAACTAGTAAAAAGATTAAAAAAGAAAGAAAGATAATTTCAATGGTGAGACTCTTGGCAGTGCGGACGATCTGAGAGGTCTCGAGGCCCGTGTCCGTAGGACACTCAAAGCTGCTGTGCAGGTTGACAGTGTTGTCAAGAAGTCGTATGTTGTGTTGGCATTCATCAAACGTGGGATTGAGTTCAAAAGCTGTGAGGTAATGTTACAGCTATTTAAGACCTTGGCCAGACTCCACTTGGAGTACTGTGTTCCATTCTGGTCACCTCACTACAGGAAGAATATGGGTACTATACAGAGAGTGCAGAGGAGACTTACAAGGATGTTGCCTGGACTGGAGGGCGTACCTTACGAGAATAACTTGGCCTTTTCGCCTTGGAGCGACAGATGATGAGAGGTGACCTGATGAAGCTATATAAGATGAGTCGCATTGATCGTGCGGCTAGCCAGAGGCTTTTTCCCTGGGCTGAAATTGCTAATACGAGGTGCTTTAAAGTTTAAAAGTGCTTGGAAATAGGTACTGAGGGGATGTCAGGGGTAAGTTGTTCACACAGAGAGTGGTGGGTGTGTGGAATGCACTGCCGGCAGCAGTGGTGGAAGCGGATACAATAGGGTCTTTTAAGAGTCTCTTAGATAGGTACATGGAGCTTAGAAAAATAAAGGGCTATGTGCCAGGGAAATTCTAGGCAGCTTCTAGAGTAGGTTATATGGTCGGCACAACATTGTGGGCCGAAGGGCCTGTAATGAGCTGTGGATTTCTATGTTCTAGGTTCATATTCCAAAGATGTACATTTAGAGTTAGTGGGCATGGTATGTTGGCACTGGAGGCATGACGACACTTGCAGCCTGCCCCAGCACATTGTAAATGATGACGGAAGTGACACATTTCACTATGTTTTGATGTCTCAATGTTACGATCGACATGTGACAAATAAAGCCAATCTTTAAAAAAAAAGTGCTTAAGACAGAGAAAGATACATTTCAAGAATCAAGGAAGTGAGGGCTATGGGGAGTTGGCACAGAAAAGACCATACTGAATAGCAGAACAAGCTTGAGTTCCTGTTGTGTTAACTGGTTAGCCACTTGCAACAAGCAGATGCTGAGCACCTGGTTGATGAGCGGTTACATTACAGTAGTGTAGCGGTTATTCCAACACTATTATGGCTTGGGCATTCTGGGGTTTGAAGTTCAATTCCAGTGCCATGGAATGCATGGATTTTCCCCTGGGTCATGCAGTTTCCTCCCACAAGGATGTACCAGGTAGCCTAATAGGTTATGGAAATTGTCCCGTGAATAGATTATGGTTAAATTGGGCTTGTCGGGAGAGCTCCTGGGCAGTGCAGCTCAAAGGGCCGGAAGGGTCTATTCTGTGCTATATCTCTAAACAAATAAATAAATAAATTTGCCACTAGGAAATGAATCTCACCCTCTCACTTGTGAGAGAGTGACTTCTTGAGCCTTCAACTAAGCATTCACATTGTCTTTGGCTTACCTGTTCGCAAACCAAATTTGGAAAGGTATGCTCATCTGTATTCTTTGCTCTCAGCCCCAAAAACAACTCAATTTCTCTAATGCTCACATTCTATACCAGTCCCAGTGATGGTAACTGGCTAAATAGCCAATGTGACACAAGAAATCCCTTTCACAAATGTAGAAAGTGACTTATGGTCTGGGATACACTCTAGTTTGGGCAGATTAAAATCAAGGCACTCAAATGGGAACAATAAATACTTGAAATGGAAAGTTTGACGTAGCTACAGGGAGAGCGCATGGAAATGAGATTACAGGGTTACTCTACATACTCCAAAATGAACTCATTCCTACCTGTAACAGAACAAAAGGTTGACTCGGTAAAGGCAAGCCAAAGAAGGCAAAAATGCCTTGAGGGAACTGTTTCTCATTAGACTGGATTGAGCAAATCTCAAACTAGATTGATGCCTAATCTATCAGAGGACAGACTCCACTCAAACATGAGGAAATCTGCAGATGCTGGTAATTCAAGCAACACACACAAAATGCTGGTGGAATGCAGCAGGCCAAGCAGCATCTATAGGAAGAGGTACAGTTGACGTTTTGGGCCAAGACCCTTTGTCAGGACTAACCTCTTCCTATAGATGCTGCCTGGCCTGCTGCGTTCCCCCAGCATTTTGTGTGTGTTGCTTGAGACTCCACTCAGGTGCTTTTCTTTTAAATAAAAGCAGTTTTAAAAGTGGGCTACCAAAATTGGAAGCATTGGATGAATATTTTGTTGTACTAGGTACCATGAGGCTGATATTAGTCAGACCATTCAGATAAATGAGCCAGACTTAATATTCAATTGGATTTGTGGAGATGAGCCTTGGGAAGAAGTCAGTGAAGAAATCCAATGTGGAGGCAGGCTCTGCGTACATGGGGAAGTGATTCTGTTGTTGTGCAGGTGTAGTTTTGAAATTCATTCTGGGTTGTTAGCAGCTGAAGCAGTTATTTTCAGCCCTTGGTTGGTCTGATTGAATAACAATTTAGTCTTCCTTGGTAGAGGGGCAAATGTGGAAGAGAACAGCTATGAGTGACCTCATAGTTTCTGACAAAACACGAGTCTTTGGCAGCTCTTACAACATTTCATCAGTTCCAATAACACCATTTGTTCTGGAAGACTGGAAAATTGCGTATGTCACTCCACTCTTCAAGAAAGGAGACAGACAGAAGAAAGGAAAGCTATAGGCTAGTTACTCTGACCTCAGAGGTTGGGAAGACATTGGAGTTGATTATTAAGGATGAGGTCTCAGGCTACCTGGAGACACATGAAAAAATAGGCCACAGTCAGCACGGCTTCCTCAAGGAAAAATCTTGCCTGACAAATCTCTTGGAATTCTTTGAAAAATAACAAGCAGGATAGACAAAAAAAAAAAGAATCACGATATTGTTTCAAGCAACACACACCAATGTTGCTGGTGAATGCAGCAGGCCAGATAGCATCTATAGGAAGAGGTACAGTCAACGTTTCGGGCCGAGACCCTTCGTCAGGACTAACTGAAAGAAGAGCTAGTAAAACCCGAGGATGGGCAAGGGGTATAGTGAGAGGGACAGAGGGAGAAAAAAAGAATGCGTGAATATAAATAAATAACGGATGGGGTACGAGGGGGAGGTGGGGCATTAGCGGCAGTTTGAGAAGTCAATGTTCATGCCATCAGGTTGGAGGCTACCCAGACAGAATATAAGGTGTTGTTCCTCCAACATGGGTTTTCTCCCCCCTCCCCCTTTTCTTTCTCCCTGGGCCTCCTGTCCCATGATCCTCTCATATCCCTTTTGCCAATCAACTGTACAGCTCTTGGCTCCATCCCTCCCCCTCCTGTCTTCTCCTATCATTTCGGATCTGCCCCTCCCCCTCCCACTTTCAAATCTCTTACTATCTCTTCTTTCAGTTAGTCCTGACGAAGGGTCTTGGCCCGAAACGTCGACTGTACTTTTTTCCATAGATGCTGCTTGGCCTGCAGTGTTCCTCCAGCATCTTGTGTGTGTTGCTTAAGATAGAGGAGTGTCCTTTTAGAATAGAGATGAGGAGGAATTCCTTTTGTCAGAGAGTGGTGAATCTGAGGAATTCTTTGCCACAGACAGCTGTGGAGGCCAAGTCTTTATGTATATTTAAGGCAGAGGGTGAGAGATTCTTAACTGGTCAGGTTAGGGAGGGATGCAAGGAGATGGTAGGTGATTAGGGCTGAGATAAATATTGGATCATCCATGATGAAATGGCAGAGCAGACATGATGGGCCAAATGGCCTAATTCTGCTCCTGTATCTTGTCTTATCTCCTACAATCTATTTTCTTTCTTTTCAATTCTTTTTATTGTTATATACAGGAAAAATAACATGAGTACATCGAAGTAACAACACTTACAATGCCTCAAAAAAAAATTATCTTAAAGATTGAAAAAAAATTTTGTGATAACAAAAAAAACCTACTAAGCAGAAAAGTGAGAGAAAAAGAAAGAACCCATTAGGTGTACAACCCCGGAGTCATGCGTCATACAGAAAGCTTCTAAAAATAAACACCAAACTGCCAGCAAGGAAAGAAAATATACTAAAAAAATTTACAATTAGATCATGGAAAAATTATATCAATTAACTCAAATGATAATAACGAGCAAATGAGCCCCATCTTTTCTCAAAATCAAATAAAGGATCAAAGGTTCGACTTCTAATTTTCTCCAAACTAAGGCGTAGCATCACTTGAGAGAACCATTGTGACAAAGTGGGAGCTGATGTATCCTTCCACTTCAACAAAATGGCCCTCCTAGCTATCAATGTAACAAATGCAATAACATGTTGGTCAGACACAGAAATACCATGAATATTTTGAGGAACTATTCCAAAGAGCACAGTTAATTTATTATGTTGTAAATTAATTTTAAGTGCTTTAGAAATTGTTGAGAAAACCGACTTCTAAAACTGTTCCAATATAGAACAAGACCAAAACATATGTGTCAGTGTAGCTATCTCAGTTTTACATCTATAACAATGACTATCAACATTAGGAAAGATTTTAGAAAGTCTCTCCTTCGTCAAATGATAATGATGTACAATTTTAAATTGAATCAATGAATGGCTAGCACAAATTGAAGAAGAGTTAACCAACTTCAATATCCGCATCCAATCTTCCATCATAAAAGTCAAATTAAGTTCCTTTTCCCAATCCTGTTTAATCTTAGATAAATACAAACTATTTTCCCAACTTTCCTCATTTCACCCATTTGCAGTAATCAATTCACCCACATGTATGGGAATGGGCAGGAGGGAAAAAAGATGTAGTCACAGGGAGAACATGCAGATTTCACATAGACTGCACCCAAGGCTAGAATTAAATTCAGATTATAGGAGCTCTGTGACATCAGTGAAAACTAAACTATTCACATATAGTCCTACTGCATTTTCTTAGGCATAAATCATTGGAAACCAAAACGCACTTTCGGTTCACTTTTTCGTTGACTGTTCCAAACACATAACAGCTGTTAAGTCACCTCAACAACTTAAATTTTTTACAGAACTCGTGGACATAACAGGTGATGTGCGATGCACTTTAACGTCTTCAAACATCAACAAGTAATGGCTCTTGCCATGAAAAAAGCCTTTTTTTGAAATTTCAAAATATGTTATTGATAAAAAATTCTGAAAAATGTAAATACACGATTTCAAGTCGACACTTTCATAACAAGTAATGTTTACCATTACCTAGAATTAATACATCGAGTTACTATCCAACATACTAACGTAAATAGCACATGGGGTTTTAAACACAAACTTTAAGTCACTTGCATGAAATGTGTTGGGACTCTGAACCAAGTTCCTCCTCAGAGTCTCTGTGTTTAGAACTTTAGAAATTTCACAGTAACTTTGGATTAAGATGTGATCCTCACTGTGCAGGATACATTCCAGTCCTGCAATGCCCATCAATACTGGAAGGCCTTCAACAAGCCAACAGTCACTGTAAACTCCATTATCTGTAGACATAGTGGCAAGACAGCTCGGGCAGATCCTTGAGAGCCTACTGTCTGGACCTATGAATGGCAATCCCCTCCCGTGCAGCATACCCAAGTTCAGGATCGTACGCTAAAGCAATCCAGGGTTGAGGGACAGTTCCTTCAAATATTCCAACAAGGGCTGCGGTTTCTCAGGGAAAAACTGGAGAGACAGTCTCCTTGAGGACACAGAAATGGTAGGTGACCCAGGAGTCTGACAGTCTATTGAGCTTGACTGTTCTGTGCAACGCCCTCCAACCTAGCACCCTGATCTAAAGGGAGAGGGAAGACTTTCACTGTGAGCCCCAGTAGAGATCACCATAGTATGTCTAGACAGTAGACGAGGGCAAGGAGCTGGAGGAGTGTAGCAGCAACCCACGTAAAAATAGCAGCTCAGATGTGGGACAGTACAAAGGGCATCTCTGAGAGATGGCTCCTGCTGTGTGGGAGCTGGCTCTAAGGTGGCGGGGGGCGGGTGGTGTGAGAACGTTTTGGTGTCCAATGAGCAATTCTGATCAACGGTGGGGGGGGGGGGTTAGATCAGCCGGGAATGCTCTAAACCCTGAGCCGTGGGTCTGACAGATGCTCTAACCATGTGCTTCACTGGTGGGCAGGTCAATCTTCCACCATCCAGTCTGTCCCTTTGTCCAACTGTCAGTGGAGAGTAGCTTCCACCATCGGTAGGACAGTACTGTCCCGGTGACCATGTCCCAGACGCTGAAATAGTCCTCAGTGATAGAGAGACAGGCACATTAGGGACATTTAAGAGACTCTTAGATAAGAACATGGATGAAAGAATTTCATCTGTTAACTTCTCCTAATTGATCTGTGTAATGGACACAGCCAAGGCTACCTGCTGATGCTGTGGCAAACTAGTTAATATCTTTATAGGTATCCATTAGTCTCATGAGACCATGGATTTGTGCCTTGGATGGAAGACCGGCAGTTGCCCATGCTGCCAATCTCCCCTCTCCACACCACTGATGTTGTCCAAGGGAAGGGCACTAGGGCTGATACAGCTCGGCACCGGTGTCATCACAGAGCAATGTGTGGTTAAGTGCCTTGCTCAAGGACACAACATGCTGCTTCAGCTGAGGCTCGAACCAGCGACCTTCAGATCACTAGACCAATGCCTTAACCACTTGGCCACATGCCAACACAGTCAATATCTAATGATGAAGGAACAGTTCTATGAAGATGGAACATAGCTATCTGATCTCTGGCGTACTCCTCTTTGAAAGTGAATGGGCACCACTCAAGATCTGTTACCCTGCACTGAACACTCTGCAACTGTGTACAGACTCAGACTCAGACCATAAAATCTGGTCCAAATTAAAACATACTGAGTCCTGAAATAATATATGTGATCCATCCTGTCAAAGATCTTCTCTAGGTCTCTGACCAAATGAATGTTGTAATGAATGGAGCAGCTTTGAACTATGTAGAACATGTCCTCACAGGATGGTCCTGGAAGGCACCATGCTCTGTAAAGGAAGCAAAGTCACATATTGCCTTCAGAACTATGACTGAGAAGCCATTCAGCAAGCTAGTGTTTTGCTGAACCTACTACCTTTTCCCAGAGAGTTAAAGGACAAGGCACAGTCCAATCTTGTAGTATCTTGAACCTGTGACTTGATGTTTGTGCCTTGAGACATTCAATGAATCCAGCTTCAGTTTGTACATCTTGCCTAGGGTGAGTCCTTGAACGCTTGACCTAGTACTCCAAATGAAGCAACTCCTCTCAGGTACCAGATCTCAAACTCCCACCTCTTAGTCATCTCCCAAGCCTATTCTGACGTGATTCTTGCCCACATCCCACCACTGACTCAATTAGAGGAAGCCTATGGTACTGAGCTAGGAATACAAGTTGGAATCCTACCATAGTGGCTGTGAATTTGTACTTAAGACATTGAATAGGTGAAATAGATGTAATAAAATGCTAGACGTCAACAATGCTGGTCATGAAACCATCAGCATGTCGACAGTAATCCACCTGATTCACCAATGTCCTGCAGAAAAGGAAATGTGGTTCTCACAACCTGTTTGCAAATCCATTTTCAACTAAGTTTAACTCCAAACTCAGCAAAGTGGTCTAGCAAGCATTCAATAAGAGAAGGAAACACTGGTCTTCCACACAATAATATTCACTTTCTATGAACAATAATATCTCACAAACAACAAAATTCTTTTCAGAATTGTAGGCACTGTTATTTAAGCATGTATCTTAAGTTAATTTTGGAATAACTACTGTTTCAGAAAGAGAACGCCAAGCTGGGAAATACCCAGGATATTGAGGAATAAATCTAGAACTGAAGAAAACATGTCTACTTTGATTTCATTGATAATTAATAGAGGAAAACTATGCAAATGCTTACAGGAAATGGGTTTGCCATTAGTGAATTACAATGAGGCCCCCTGGTTTCAATTTAATTGTTACTCAATTTTTAAAACATCAAACAGATTTCCTAGACCCAAGGAAACCTAACAACTGAAAGCAGATTAGAAAAGATTAAACCAAGATGACTGCCTTCATATCACTGCTTGAGAGGTAGGAACAGTTCATCTTGGTGCAACAATTTTATTCCACAAACCATGATCAGCCTGCGCCTCCCCCACCTAATAAACGTCAACAACCCCCAGCTGTGACGCAGGCTCCTTCCCCACAAAACAACCATGAGGCCACCTGGGGATATAAAACTCATCTAAAGTAGCCAACTAGTTAAATATTACAGAACATTTTAGAAAATCAACTCTAATGTTAATGCATAAAGCTGACAGGTGGTTAGAGTGGGGTATTGGGAGAAAGCTAGAAAGAGAATTCAAAGTTCAAAGTAAATTTATAATCAAAGTATGTATATTTTACCATATACCACCACGACTTTCATTTCCTTTCAGGCATTTACAGAAAAAATAAAGGAATTCAAAAGAATCAATGAAAAACTATACATAAAGACTGACAACCAGTGTGCAAAAGACAAACTGGACAAATAATAAAAAATAGTACTATGAACTTAACACGAAATGCTGGTGGAACCCAGCAGGTCAGGCAACGTCTATGGAGAGTGCTGACAGAGGGTTTTGGCACAAAATGTCAACTGTTCCTTTTTCCCCATACATGCTGCCTGACCTGCCGAGTTTTTCCAGCATTTTTGTAAGTATTACTCTGGATTTCCAACATCTACAGAATCTGAAAACCGTGTAGAAGATATATTTTGCTTTACCTGCAGTATTGTGAAATCTCAGTTGAATATATTTCCCAAATCTGCTACTGTTGTCATTCATCACAGTCTGAGCATTTCCAAATGCTTCCAGAAGTGGATTCACCTGCAAAAGAGAGTGTTCTTTGTAAGTTTTCCTATTATAGCAACATCTTAAATGTTAATTACAAGAAAAGGACAGCATGATACCAAGGCTGCGAACTTGACTTGACCCACAGGGTCAGTGCCCTTGCCCAACCAATATGAGGTCTATTGTCAACATAAATAAAAAGCTAAAATTACAGGAAATCCGAGAAGGTTGAACATTGTAGCAGGGTATACAGGTGGATGAAACAGATAACAAGAAAGGTATGTGATACCAGACGAGTGTTATCGGCAAAACAAAAGGGAGGGCATACAACAAAGCAAAAATTAGTGGGAAGACAGAGGATTGGGAAGTTTTTAAAACCCTACAGAGAGAAACTAAAAGAATCATTAGGAGGGAAAAGATGAAATATGAAAGTAAGCTAGTACACAAGATCAAAGTGGATAGTAAAAGCTTTTTCCAAGTATGTAAAAAAATAGAAAAGAGATGAGAGTGGATATAGGACCGCTAGAAAATGAGACTGGAAAAATAATAACGAGGACAAGGAGGTGGCAGATGAACTAAATGAGTATTCTGCATCAGTCTTCACTGTGAAAGACACTAACAGTGTGCCAGCTGTTGAAGGATGTGAGGGAAGAGAAGTGAGTGCAGTTACTATTGCAAGGCAGAAGGTGCTTAAAAAGCTGAAAGACCTAAGTCACCCAGACCAGATAAACTGCACCCTAGGGTACTGAAAAAGGTTCTGGTAGAGATTGTGAAGGCTTTAGTAATGATTTTTCAAAATCACTGGACTCTAGCGTAGTGCAGCAGAATGGAAATTATAGACCAGTTAGCCTAACCTCAGTGGTTGGGAAGATGCTGGAGTCAATTGTTAAGGATGAGGTTATGGAGTCTTAGGTGACACAGGACAAGGTAGGACAAAGTCAGCATGGTTTCCTTAAGGGAAAATCTTGCCTGACAAACCTGTTGGAATTCTTTGAGGAAATTACATGTAGGATAGATAAAGGGGATGCAGTGGATGTTGTATATTTGGATTTTCAGAAGGCCTTTGATAAGGTGCCATACATGAGGCTGCTTACCAAGTTAGGAGCGTATGGAATTACAGGAAAGTTACTGGCATGGCTAGTACATTGGCTGATTGGTAGGAGGCAGCAAGTGGGAATAAAAGGACCCTTGTCTGGTTATCTGCCAGTGACTAGTGGTGTTCTGCAAGGGCTGGTGTTGAGACTGCTTTTTTTTTAATGCTGCATATCAATGATTCAGATGATGCAATGGATGGCTTTGTTGCCAAGTTTGCAGATGATATGAAGATTGGTAGTGGGGCAGGTAGTGTTGAGGAAACAGGAAGGCTGCAGAAAGACTTGAGACAGATTAGGAAAATGGGCAAATGAGTGACAATTGCAATACAATGTTAAAAAAATGTATGGTCATGCACTTTGGTCATAGAATTAAATGTATAGACTATTTTCTAAATGGAGAGAAAATCCAAAAATCTGAGATGCAAAGGTAATTGGGAGTCCTTGTGCAGAACAACCTAAAGGTTAACTTGCAGGTTGACTCAGTGTTGAGGAAGGTAAATGCAATGTTAGCATTCACTTCAAGAGGTCTAGACTACAAGAGCAGAGATGTGATGCTGGGGCTTTATAAGGTACTGGTGAAGCCTCACCTTGAGTATTGTGAACAGTTTTGGGCTCCTTTTCTAAGAAAAGATGTACTGGCATTGGAGAGGGTCCAGAGGAGATTCACAAGGATGACTCCAGGGATGAATTGGCTATCATATGAGGAAAGTTTGATAGCTCTGGGTCTGTACTTGTTGGTATTTAGTGGGTGAGGAGTGACTTCATTGACAGAGTAGATGGGGAAAGGATGTTTTCCATGGGGGTGGTGAGAGAAGAGTCTAGGACAAGAGGGCACAGCCTCAGGATAGAGGGGCACCCATTTAAAACAGAGATGCAGAGAAATATTTTTGGCCAGAGGATGGTGAATTTGTGGAATTTATTATCACAGGCAGCTGTGGAGGCCAGGTCATTGGGTGTGTTTAAGACAGAACTTGATAGGTTCTTGATTGGACACGGCATCAATGGTTACGGAGAGAAGGCTGGGGAGTGGGGCTGAGGAGGGAAAAAGGATCTGCCATGATTCAATGGCAGAGCAGACTTGATGGGCCATGTGGTCTAATTCTGCTCCTATGTCTTATGGTCTTAAGAATTACAATGAGGTCCCCTGCTTTCAAAATTGTTACCCAATTTTTTAAACATCAGACAGATTTTCCAGACCCAAGGGAAACTAACAATTGAAAACAGATTAGAAAAATTGAAACTAGCGGTGACTCCCTTCATAACAGTGCCCGAGAGAAGGGTTTCGGTTCATCTGGGTCAACAATTGTATTCCACGAACCAAGATCAGTCCGCACCTCCCCCACCTAATAAACATCAACAAACCCCAACTATGACACAGGCCTCCTTCCCCACAAAACAAATTTGATGCCATCTGGAGCTATAAAAGTCACCTAAAGTAGCCGGACAGTTAAATATTGCAGAATATTTGAGAAAATCAACTCTAATGTCCAAAGCTGAAAGATGATTGGTGTTTGGTGTTCAGGAGAAAGTTAGAAAGAGAACTCACAGTTCAAAGTAAGTTTATAATCCAAGTACTTATACATTACCATATGCTACCTTGAGATTCATTTTCTTGCCGGCATTTCAAAGGTTCATTTCATTGTCAAAGTATGCATGTACAATACAACTCTGATATATCGCCCACATGAAAAATGGCAGCTGGAATACCAAATCTCTAATCTTCCAACCAATCCCTCGCACAAAAACCAACAGATCGCCCACCCAGAAAATAGCAGCCAGACATCAAAAACCCCAAACCCTCAACACCCTCCCCCGCAAAAAAAAAAGAACATAGCCAACAGCGTCTAACCCCAAACCCCCATCTCCTACATACAAAAACACAGACCGCCCACACAGAAAAAAAACACTTATGACAGGAAAAATACAACTGAATCTATGAAAAGCTCTTCATAAAGACTGACAACCAATGTGCAAAATCAGACAATCTGAGCAAATAATAAAAAATAATGCTACGAACATAACACAAAATAACTCAGCAGGTCAGGTAACAACTATAGAGAGTGCTGATGAAGGGTCTCAGCCTGAAATGTCCACTGTTTATTCATTTCCATAGATGCCTCCTGACCTGCTGATATCCCCCAGCATTTTGAGAGTGTTGCATAGGAAACCAGCATTTTTTAAACTTGTTTTCTCTTGTTCATCTAACCTACAAAGGGTCTTTCAGCTAAGATATTAATGTGTTGCAATTCCACAGATGCCACCTAATCTGCTGAACGTTGTCAGCAATATGTGGTTTTATTTTTATGACCAGCATCTTCTACCAGCTGGGGGAGCAGGGGGTTGGGGGGGGGCGGGGGAAGGGCACTATTGACACCATCAATAGCCTTGTCAAATTAATGGCCAATTTTGTCTTCATTTTGCTTACAACACCTTTCCTGGATTAGTGAGCCAATATTCACATCCCTGAAGATTGCCTAAAATACTGACCTCCGACATGCTACAGCTTTTGTCTATTTGCAGAGTCACTGCTCTGGTATTCACACCTAAAACTCAATTTCTTCTCTTGAGATAAGCCTTAACGCTTATCTTGTCGGTCGGTCTTTTGGTCACTGACTGAACATCTCATGTCTGTACATAATATACTTTGTTTAAACAGGAGCGCTGTGAAATGTCTTTTATTATCAAAATGCTGTTTTTCTTTTCATATTGTCTATTTTCTTTGGGTTTATCTAATAAATAAAGTGCACTTAATTCATAATTCAGTCATTGAATTTAAATGATTTCAATTTCCTCGCAATCAAAAACACCTGTGCTTATTTAAATACCAAATTCAAATTGCGAATAAATTTTCATTCTACACATGCTAATACGAACATAGGTGTAAACGTAAATAACTAGCCTGTCTAAACAAGTCAAGACCCTGCATATCTCCAGAATTTTTTGGGCTTCTATTCTGCTTAAAGAACAATTTTCATCTCTCCAGTATCACCTTATAGTTGCAATCCTTTTCCTGGAACCATTCAAACAAATCTTTTCAATGCTGCCTTCTGAACCTTTTCTACTTGTTTAAAGTGTACCAATTAAAATTGGATTGGATGGATCTTATAAAGGGTTTAAAATGCCCTCCTTGTACGATGGATATTTACTGACCAGGTTCTGTTTTCTAAACACAGCAGCTTATACTTCTATAGATCAAATTGTTGTTTTTCAGTATGTTAAATTTCCAACCAATATTCTTTGATTAGCTACTTGTTGTAAATGGGAACACGAGGAACTCTGCAGATGCTGGAAATTCAAGCAATACACACAAAATGCTGGTGGAACACAGCAGGCCAGGCAGCATCTATAGGAAGAAGTACAGTCGACGTTTCGGGCCGAGACCCTTCATCAGGACGACCTGAAAGAAGAGAGAGTAAGCAATTTGAAAGCGGGGGGTGGGCGGGGGGGAGATCCGAAATGATAGGAGAAGACAGAAGGGATGAAGCTAAGAGCTGGAAAGTTGATTCGCAAAAGGGATACAAGGCTGGAGAAGGGAGAGGATCATGGGACAGGAGGCCGAGGGAGAAAGAAAGGAGGAGGGGAGCACCAGAGGAAGATGGAGAGTAGGCAAGGAGTTATTGTGAGATGGACAGAGAGAAAAAAGAGAGAGAAGAAAAAAAAGGAGCCTGCTCTCCATCTTCCTCTGGTGCTCCCCTCCCCCTTTCTTTCTCCCTCATATCCCTTTTGCCGATCAACTTTCCAGCTTTTAGCTTCATCCCTCCCCCTCCTGTCTCCTCCTATCATTTCGGATCTCCTCCTCCCCCTCCCGCTTTCAAATCTCTTACTATCTCTTCTTTCAGTTAGTCCTGACAAAGGGTCTTGGCCCGAAACGTCGACTGTACTTCTTCCTATAGATGCTGCCTGGCCTGCTGCTTTCCACCAGCATTTTGTGTGTGCTGTTTGTTGTAAATGGGAGCCAGTTTTCAGTTCTTAATGTAAATGGCAAGCAATAATTAGTTTGAAGTTAAAAGGATAGCTTTGCAAACAAGCTCTGTCCTAGAGCAGACTTGCTGGCCCACAACATCTGGCTTAATGCTCAAGAGGTGCAATGTCATCAATGGGCTATGTTAATTTGGCTTGCTCCAAACTAAACGATGCTGGCTAACACTATGTCCATACTACACCGGATAATTTTGAAAACAAAGCTTTTTCTCTTCGTTTTGACCCTAAGTCCACACTGAAACGGTGTTTTCATCCCCTGAAAACGGAGACTTTCGAAAACACTCTCCAGAGTGTCTAAATTTGAAAACGATTGTTTCGCGTTGTAGTGTAGATGGAGTAAATGCAGAGATTTAAAAATGCTGTCATGACAACACCACAAGAACAATGCTTTTTCTGCTTCTGCTTGGTACTGTGCAAGCACTGCCGGACGGCTGTTATAACGCGCAGTCGGTGTGAACGGCGTGAGAGTTAAATTGGAAAGTGAGCTTTTTTGACAAGATCCCCTAAATTGATTTGACTGAGTCTATCTTTAAAAATATTAATGTCAGAAATACCGCGCAGGTCTGGAGGCAGAAGATTCCAATCTCTTGTTGATCTTGGGTAGAGGACTGCTTCATGTGTGTGTTGTTTACTTTATTGTCTACGTTAATAGTTTATTTGGAATTAAACATCTCTACTGCTTTGCTGACTTTGTAGTCGTTTGTAACTCGCAGAAACAGCTCGACTTCATTGTCTGTCTAAACGAAGAAGTCCGGTCTGATTTTTCCAGCAGAGGTTTTCTTTGTATTCCTCGAAGACATTGTTGAAAACTTTCTTTCGCTGTTGTTGTTGGTACTCTAGTTTTATTCTATGGAAATAGCACAAAGCCGCCGCGGAAACATAAATATTATACCGTTTCCTCTTCGCTTGTTTTCTGTAGATGTAGCTGCACATGCCCAGTGGGAGTAGATTCGCCCAAATATCTGTTTTGGTGTCGACAGAGATATTTTGAAAAACACGTAGTGTGGACGCCTGTCATTTTTACTCGAAACCAGCATTTTCAAAATTATCCGGTCTAGTGTGGACGTAGCCTAAGATGTTTAGTTCAAGGAAGCTTGCAGACCAGAGTGACATTATCACTTAGCATATCAAACAATGGGTGCCACAGAAGTGTAGCGGTTAGTGTGACGCTATTACAGCTTGTGACATACCAGAGTGCGGTGTTCAATTCTAACACCCCAGCTGCTCCAGTTTCCTCCCTTAGACCAAAGGGTAGTTTACTTGGTCATCGTAAATTGTCCCAAGATTAGGTTTGGATTAATTGAGGTGTGGGGTTAATTGAAGTTATGGGGTTGCTGGGACAGTGTAGCTTGAAGGGACAGAAGGGCCTCAAAATAAAAACTGAAAAGCCGATCTATTAATAATTGAGTCACAAACAAGAGAAAATCTGCAGATGCTATAAACTCCAAGCAACACACACACACACACAATGCTGAAGAGACTCAGCAGGCCAGGCAGCATCTATGGAAAAGCGTACAGACAATGTCTTGAGCCAAGACCCTTCATCACAACCCTCCTGATGAAGGATCTCGGCCCAAAATGTCGACTGTACTCTTTTTTCCATAGATGCTATCCGGCCTGCTGAGTTCCTCCATGTTGCTGTTAATAGTTGGAAGGATTATATACTCAAGAGAGTCTGCTTCACAACATGAATTGTGGGTACCTGGGATCTCTGTCTCCAGAAGCTTTTAGATCACCTGTGTCAAAAGGTATCTGAAAAAATATCACGTGTATGAAGTCATCCAAGTGGCAAAGAAACAGTATAAATGTAGACAGCAGTCTAGGCTTTTAGGAATGGTCAAGGAACTTCAAGAAGAATGACAGAAAGACATGGTGAAATAGAATCCATTCCTCTGCCTCTGGATCATCCATGGTTCGTGGGTATGTCTTTTCAGATTATAGGATTTGTACCTGTGTTTTGGAAATCCTTTGCGTTTTAGAAATAGTTTGTAACTTTGAAACCTTTTATAAGATAGAAAACCTCCATGAGTCTTAAATGTGCTTTAAGAATTTTGTTTGGATTTCACTAAAAATAACTGAACTGAACTGTTTAAACTACTTTGTTAAATGGAATCATTTCTTCCTTGGTGGGGTGGGTGGGGGGTGGCATCCCACCCCTCAAATAGTGGCTGTTGGCAGCTAAACTCGTCATGAAGGATAAACAGGGAAGTGAACTAGTCTTTGAAGACTGAGCACTTACAATATAGCCTTTCTTTGGTGAAGGTTTCCCGTAAATATTAATATCGGTGAGGGCTTGAAGTCTTTGTTTGAGTTTAGAACTTCACAGTCAGCAAATCCATTGCCATCACACCTGTTTTCGAATCCCATAAGCTTTATTGCATCTCTACACCAGATCTGACCAACAAGATCAAGACCTGTCTTAGCTGGAAGAGAGAAGAGGTCCTTGCATATGAGAGGCATCATGTAGAGACAACATATCACCTCCAATGCCCACTGCCCTCAGCACAGCTGTGGTGGGGAAGATTTTTGGTAGGGAAGCATTTTGACCCCAGTTCTGTCAATGCAATACCTGGCTTTCACACATTTCTCTGCACATCACCTCATATTGTTTAACACTTTCCAATGTCCTTTGAATGTGCCAATTGGATTCCTATCCCACCTGTCACAATGCATCCACATCCTGAGAATGAGTAAACTATCTTCTGCAACTTTCATTTACCGTACGACAAAGGAGCAGAATTAGGCCATTCAGTCCATCAAGTTTGTTCCGCCATTCCATCATGGCTGATCCTGGATCCCACTCAATGCCATACACCTACATTCTCACCATATTTTTTGATGCCCTGACCGATCAGGAAACAATCAACTTCTGTCTTAAATATACACATGGATATGGCCTCCACCACAGTCTGTGGCAGAGGATTCCACAGTGTTACTACTATATAGCAAAAAAAATTTCTCCTTACCTCTGTTCTAAAGGGTCAACCCTCAATTTTGAGGCGGTGCCCTCTATTTCTGGGTACCCCCACCATAAGAACATCCTTTCAACATTCAGTAGGTTTCAATCAATCCTGCATTCTTCTAGATTCCAGTGAGTACCCAAAGCTGCCAAACACTTCTCATACAGTGGCACGCAAAAGTTTGGGCAGCCCTGCTCAAAATATCTGTTACTGTGAATAGTTAAGTGAGTAGAAGATGAACTGATCTCCAAAAGTCATAAAGTTAAAGATGAAACATTCTTTTCAACATTTTAAGCAAGATTAGTGTATTATTTTTGTTTTGTACAATTTTAGAGTGAAAAAAAGGAAAGGAGCACCATGCAAAAGTTTTGGCATCCCAAGAGATTTGAGCTCTCAGATAACTTTTGCCGAGGTCTCAGACCTTAATTAGCTTGTTAGGGCTACGGCTTGTTCACAGTCATCGTTAGAAAGGCCAGGTTATGCAAATTTCAAAGCTTTATAAATACCATGACTCCTCAAACCTTGTCCCAACAATCAGCAACCATGGGCTCCTCTAAGCAGCTGCCTAGCACTCTGAAAATTAAAATAGTTGATACCCACAAAGCAGGAGAAGGCTATAAGAAGATAGCAAAATGTTTTCAGGTAGCTGTTTCCTCAGTTCATAATGTAATTAAGAAATGGCAGTTAACAGGAATGGTGGAAGTAAAGTTGAGGTCTGAAAGACTAAGAAAAGTTTCTGAGAGAACTGCTCGTAGGATTGCTAGAGAGGCAAATCAAAACCCCCGCTGGACTGCAAGAGACCTTCAGGAAGATTTAGCAGACTCTGAAGTGGTGGTGCACTGTTCTATTGTGCAGCGACACCCGCACAAATATAACCTTCATGGAAGAGTCATCAGAAGAAAACCTTTCCTGCGACCTCACCACAAAATTCAGCGTCAGAAGTTTGCAAAGGAACATCTAAACAAGCCTGATGCATTTTGGAAACAAGTCCTGTGGACTGATGAAGTTAAAATAGAACTTTTTGGCAGCAATGAGCAAAGGTATGTTTGGAGAAAAATGGGTGCAGAATTTCATGAAAAGAATACCTCTCCAACTGTTAAGCATGGGGGTGGATCGATCATGTTTTGGGCTTGTGTTACAGCCAGTGGCACGGGGAAAATTTCACTGGTAGAGGAAAGAATGAATTCAATTAAATACCAGCAAGTTCTGGAAGCAAACATCACACTGTGCGTAAAAAAAAAAAGCTGAAGATGAAAAGAGGATGGCTTCTACAACAGAATAATGAACCTAAACACACCTCAAAATACACAATGGACTACCTCAAGAGGCACAAGCTGAAGGTTTTGCCATGGTCCTCACAGTCCCCCGACCTAAACATCATCAAGAATCTGGGGATAGACCTCAAAAGATCAGTGCATGCAAGATGGCCCAAGAATCTCACAGAACTAGAAGCCTTTTGCAATGAAGAATGGTCGAAGATCCCCCAACCAAGAATTGAAAGACCTTAGCTGGCTACAGAAAGTGTTTATAAGCTGTGGTACTTGCCAAAGGGGGCATTACTAAGTACTGACAATGCAGGGTGCCCAAACTTTTGCTTCGGGCCCTTATCCTTTTTTGTTATTTTGAAACTGTAAAAGATGGAAATAAAAAAGTAATCTTGCTTAAAATATTAAAGAAATGTGTCATCATTAACTTTATGCCTTTTGGAAATCAGGTCATCTTTTACTCACTTAGCTATTCACAGTAACAGAAATTTTGACGAGGGATGCCCAAACTTCTGCATGCCACTGTAATGTTAATCCCTTCATTACCAGAATCATCCTCGTGAACCTCCTCTGAACTCTCTCCAATGACAACATATCCCTTCTGAGATTAGGGCCCAAAACTGTTGACAATACTCCAAGTGCAAACTGACTAGTGTCTTATAAAGTCTCAGCATTATCTCCTTGTTTTTATATTCTATTCTCCTTGAAATAAATGCCAACATTGCATTTTCCTTCTTTACCACAGACTCAACCTGCAAATTTATCTTCTGGGAGTCTTGCATGAAGACTCCCATGTCCCTCTGCACCTCTGATGTTTGAACCTTCTGCTCATTTAGAGAATAGTCCGCACGATTGTTCCTTTTACCAAAGTGCATTATCATACATTTCCCAACACTGTGTTCCATCTGCCACTTTTTTGCCCATTCTTCC
The DNA here is from genome assembly GCF_030028105.1 of Mobula birostris. Lineage (NCBI taxonomy): Eukaryota > Metazoa > Chordata > Chondrichthyes > Myliobatiformes > Myliobatidae > Mobula > Mobula birostris. Next base: position 29,598,145 of record NC_092372.1, on the reverse strand, counting down.
AATTTGTCTAAGTCCTGCTGCAATCGCATTGCTTCCTCAGCATTACCTACCCCTCTACCTATCTTGATATCATCATAAAGCCATCAATTCCATTTCTTAATCATTGACAAACAATACAAAAAGCAGCAGTCCCAATACTGACCCCTGCGAAACACCAGTAGTCATCAGCAGCCAACCAGAAAAGGCCCCTTTTATTTCCATTTGTTGCCTCCTGCCTGTCAGTCATGCCAGTGTCATTCCTGTAATGCCATAGGATTTTATCTTGTTAAGCAGCCTCTTGTGTGGCATTTTATCAAATGCTTTCTGAAAATCCAAGTAAATGACATCCACTGCTTCTCCTTTGTCCACCCTGCTTGTTACTTCCTTGAAGAACTCTTAATAGGGGTTGTCAGGCAAGACTTCCCTTTACAGAAATCATGGGGACTCTGACTTATTTTATCATTAGTCTCCAAGTACCGCAAAACCTCATCCTTAATAATAGACTTCAACACTTTCCCAACCACTGAAGTTAGGCTAACTGGCCTATAATTTTAAAAACGCGAAGAACAGAAATACTGCAGATGCTGGAAATTCAAGCAACACACATCAAAGTTGCTGGTGAACGCAGCAGGCCAGGCAGCATCTCTAGGAAGAAGTACAGTCGACATTTTAGGCCGAGACCCTTCGTCAGGAGGGGTCTCGGCCTGAAACGTCGACTGTACCTCTTCCTAGAGATGCTGCCTGGCCTGCTGCATTCACCAGCAACTTTGATGTGTGTGGCCTATAATTTCCTTTCTTTTGCCTTCCTCCCTTCTTAAAGAGTGAAACGATATTTGCAATCTTCCAGTCCTTCGGGGCCATGCCATAGTCAAGTGATTCTTTAAAGATCATGACCAATGCATCTGTTACTTCTTCAGCAAACTGTCTCAGGACTCTGGGATGTAGTCTATCCAGTCTAGGTGACATAACCACCTTAAGACCTTTCAGTTTGCCTCGCAGTTTTTCCTTTGTAATAGCAATAGCACTCACTCCTGCTCCCTGACACTCACAGACCTCTGGCACACAGCCAGTGTCTTTCACAGTGAAGACTGATGCAAAGTACCCATTAAGTTCATCTGCCATTTCTTTGTCCCCCATTATTACCTCACCAGCATCATTTTCCAGTGGTCCAATATCAACTCTCACTTCCCTTATACTCTTTATTAAACTGAAAAAACTTTTGGCATCTTGCTTTACATTATTGGCTAGTCTGCCCTCATATTTCGTCTTTTCCCTTATGGCTTTTTTTAGTTGACTTTTGTCAGATTTTCAAAGCTTCCGAATCATCCAACTTCCCACTCACTTTTGCTACCTTACATGCCCTTTCCTTGGCTTTTCTGCTTGTAGTACTGTTAAGGTGACAACTAAATTGCTTTGTATAGAATGCAGACACCGTTTTTAGTCACGTCTCTAAACTAACCAAGTGGAAACCTTCACATTTAGCTGACCACAGGCTTCAGCTAGTGTTCAGATATCAATATCTATCTACCTTAATTAATACATCACATGACGATGAATCATTGCAGATACTTTTTATTTTGACAATTGTTGTCGTCAATGAAGAATAGCCTCAGAACACAAAGATGTCCCTTTGGAAAAGAGATGAGGAGGAATTTCTTTAGCCAGGGTTGGTGAATCTGTGGAATTTATTGCCACAGATGACAAAGTCACTGGGTATACTTAAAGCAGAGGTTGATAGGTTCTTGATTAGTAAGGGCATCAAAGGTTATGGGGAAAAGGCAGGAAAGTGGGGTAAGAGAGATAATAAATTAGCAGAACAGACTCAATAGCCTAATTCTGCTCCTATGTCTTATGGTCTTATGCTCTGATTTTAGTTCTGCCTTGTCTAAGAAATAGTATTTTTTGGATTAGCAAAGAAACCCTCAGCGGCAACAAAGTTGGGATGCCGTTGTTTTGGAGAACAACACAGGACTAATCTTCAGTGCGGTGAAAGTTCTTGACGTTGAAGCAAACTTGATCAGGAATGCTGGATACACATGAGATGCAATGGGCAACTCATCAAATAGACTCGGGCATTTGTCCTCTATATGATCCATGTGGAGTATTCAAGACAAGTAACACTGTTATGGTCTTGGAGAAGTGGAAGACGCATATTACAGCTTGACAACACAGAGACTTTATTAGCACCGCAGAACAGAAGAGATCTCTTACAAATTATGTAGCAGTTAATGCACTGTTTTACAGTGCCAGTGACCTGGGTTCAATTCCTGCCACTGTCTGTAAGGAGATTGTATGTTCTCCTGTGACCATGTGGATTTCTGCCAGGTACTTTGGTTTTCTCCCACATTCCAAAGACGTATGGGTTAGTAGGTTAATTGGTCTCATAGGTGTATATGGGCTCACTCGGCCAGAAGTGCCTGTTGCCGTGCAGTATCTCTAAATCAGAGGTTCCCAACCTTTATGCCATGGGGCCAATACCTGTGGACTCCAGGTTAACATCTGCTCTAAATAAATAAATACATTGTAAAATCTTCAAAAGGGATATTTAGCTTGATTTTGTGAGGAGAATGTAGAATGAAGGATGTTGCAAGAGAAATTCAAGCTAAGCAGGTTAATATGGTGACCCCGATTGTCATGGCAGCATCAAGGGAGTGAGCAGTAGTGTGATGGCTCGTTAAAACAAAGAGGCAGCTTTGGTCAGGGAGAAGTGCAAGAAACAGATCCAGAGAGAAGGCAGTGATAGCCTAGACATCTTTACCAAAACTGAAGCACATGAACACTGCAAGAAGGTTTAGCAAGCATACAGTAGCTCACATAATCGCAGGAAGGTCACACTTACGGTATTTTGTTTAGACAAAGCAAAGGTCTTCAAATGACTGTTGAAGATGGCCCATGTCTAGGTCATCATAGGATGAGAAATATTGAACAAAAAGCTTTGGCTTTTCAAAAAGTTAACAGTTCATTGAGGAGATAGTGTCCTCAAGCATTGGATGCAGGAAGGCAAGGCCATGGAACAGAATCTGAAAGTCCAAACATACAACATCCACTGTATCCCCGTTATCTATTCTACAAGAGGTCTAGAATATCACTATGTCCAAGTATTTGCCCAAATGCCTTTTAAACATATGTAATTATATTTGTCTTATCACCACCTCCGACAGGCTCATTCTAGATACTTATCACCTCTTATATGCAAACAGGTAGAAAAGAACTTGAGTTAATGAAGAATAGGAACACTGGACGACTGACAATTGGGAAGGCTTTTGACAACAGGGTGCAAACAGGAAGTAGGCAGGAGAGAGATCAGAGGACAATGGCAGATAATTCAAAGGTCTGTAGTAGGGCTTGAAGCTGCAACCAGAGTGGTGAGGTAGGCATGAGCAAGAGACTATTCTGACTCTGAAAAGCTACTGCAGTGGGTGTAGTGTATTTAATATTTGGATAATATTTGAGTAATCTTGTATATAGGTTGAGTAAGCATTCTTGTTTAAGTAATTCATTTTGGGTTAGATGTTAAATATGTCAATTGCATACATCATCACACTACCACATGATATGTGCACGCCTCAATTAAAGTAGCACGATGTAGTAGATCGACATTTCGGACTCCGAGTCTTCCTTCGAATTAGTTTAATATTTTGAAATTACAAAACATAACAGTGAAGAGAATGATACAATGAAGGCTGGGAAGTCAACTTTGACATGTTTTTTAAGGTTATGTTGAGGAAAACCCTCCCATTTCCAAATCCTGAAGCAATGCTTGAAAAGCCCTGACTTACTGGAATTTAGTCTGTCTTTTATTCTAACACAGTATACATTAGCTACCTGGTGGAATTATAAATTGCCACCATTGTAATTCCTTTAGCTGTGGAAAAAGATAATTGTAATCTTAATTAAAAAGTCTCTCTCCCAAAGTAAAAATGTTTGGTTCTCAATTTTGGTCTACTTACATCTTGAACTTTGCAAAACCTTAAAGCAAGTCATTTTCCCTCCCACTTATTTGGCAACCAAAGGCACTGCACATTGACAACCTTGTAAGCCAAGTTCAACAGAATCCTAAAATAGACCATGGCACTAAATGTAATTAATGCCAGAATTCAAAAAGCTCACCCTTCAATGTTTTAAAAAAAACCCTAATGTCTACCAATTTTAATGTAAGCTGCTAGAAACAGGAAGAAAAAAGAGCCCATAAATTCCCTTTTATGCTTACACCTCTGCATACTAAACATGCTCTCTAAATGGATGTGGGCAAGACAGATTTGAAGTATTCATTTCAAATCAGACAATAAGGATGCAATAGTAGTGACGAGATGGAGGCAAATCTTTCTCCAAAGCTCACCCCTAGCAGGCATAGTTCAGTCATGGGTGTTGCACAGTGGAGCCTCTTGTACAGCATTCAACCCAGCAGAGCATCAACCGGGCACCTGCCCTGACTGACTCGTGCTCCTCCACAAAGTCAATGACTATACCTGGTGTTTCCTCAGACCTCCTGATTGTTAGTGACCATTAAAGTGTGGAACAAGAATGAAACTCTAGTAATGATTTAAAACATCATATTCAATTGTTGGACAAACAAAACAGTGCAATAATAAATTACTGCAATTTGATGTTAAAATGTTTTTCAAGTATACAATGAGTGAAGTCACTAGAACACATTTTGACAAGAATGGCTGACTCATTATTTTCAACAGTTAGACAACACCAGACATCCCACCTCTCCCGGAAAGTCCAGGAATCTCCCGCAAATTAATAGTGGCTCCCTGATTTCCACAAATTGTATACAATGTCCCGGAAATTGATTTTTTTCTAGAGCAAGCGTGAGAGAGTGCATGAGAGAGCACGAGAGAGAGTGCAAGAGCGAAAGAGCGTGCGCGAGAGAGCGAGAAAGCAACTGCACAAGAGAGAGCGAGAAAACAACCACGTGAGAGCGAAAACAACCGTGAGAGAGAGAGAGCACAAGAGCGAGAAGCAAGTGCGAGTGAGAGTGGCCACGAGTGAGAGAGTTCCAAAAAAAGTCAGAGTGGCAGAGTGTTCCAAAAAAATAAAACGTACGTCACCCCAGACTACCCTAAAGTGTACCCCTGCCTAATAGGGGTCAAAAATAATGACAGTGTTGCTCGCTGCACTGTTTGCAACGACGACTGTTCTATTGCCCATGGTGGGTTAAAATGTAAAAGACATGTTGAGGTGAGTTTAACAGGTGTCATTCATTCATTAGCATAGCTAACGTTATTTAAACTAGCTGACCAGCTGCTAAGGAGCTACTCTATTGTGGACATCCCACCTCTCCCGGAAGTCTCCTGCAAATTGATGGTGCTACCTCCCTGAAATGAGTTTTTGCAGGGTGGGATGTCTGCAACACAACAAACTAATTAAATAGATTCTGCTATGGTGCTTTGCTCAACAGTATCTGAACATTACAGATTTCCAAACATAGTGATGTGAAAAGTTCAAAGTGCTAGTCAAAAACACAGCATCAGCTATTAAAACATGTAATAAGGTGGGCCAAGAACTTAACACTTATAGTTTACTAGATTTTCCAGACATTCTAAAAATGTTTCACAACTAACAATTCCATGTGGGGTAAGCTGCAGGTATTGTAAGATTCTCATACTATCTCAAACAGAGGATACGAAACCAGCTGGATATTGCTACCTCAGCATCTATTTCTAAAAGAACATGAGACATGATGTCATGACACAGCACAGAAGATAAAAAACTGAAAGTGAAATAGATGACAAAGTACTATGAGAACAAAAGTAAAACATAAAGATCAGAAAAAGAGAGATTTAAAAAAAGAAAAAGCAAAAGAAACAAAACACAAGAGTCACTCGCAACTAAACAGGCCCTTCGGCTCACAATGTTGAGCCAAATAAAATAAATCAGCAATCAAAATGCCAACTAATCTTTCACCATAACCTTTCACTTCCCTCACATTCATGTGCCTAACTAAACTTCTCTTATATATACACTTAATGTAATTTACAGTATTTTTTCTACATTATGTATATTGCATTGTACTGCTGCTGCAAAGTTAACAAATTTAATGACATGTGCCAGTGATACTGAACCTGATTCTAAGTCTGCCTCTCCCAACATCCCAGGCAGTGCATTCCAGGCACTCACCACTCTGTGTAAAAAACTGCCCTACACATCCTCTTTGAAATTTGTCTCATTAACATTTTGCTATTCAGGCAGACGAATCATGGCTTTATAAGCAAGAAGTGTTCAGTAGCATTCTTAACTTCATGTCTTCAATATAATTAAAGGTTACAATGGCTGCAAGGTGGTAGAAATAAGACCAAAGTTGCCAATAAAAACATTTAAAGCAATAGGCCTTGTTTCTGCCCATTTCTTCTTTGCACACAGTTAATCTAATTGCAATTCTGGGAAGGACTTTTCACATTAAAGTAAAAGAACCACTTCATCATAGCATAAGAATCTATGGGCTAGTATATTCAAACTAAGTCATATCACACCAGAATATGATTTTCCTTAGCAAACTTGTTTAAGTGTCAGAAAGCGACAAGTGCAAGTAAGTGACAGGAAAGTGGAGTCCGAAGGTTGAAAATAATGGGGAATGTTTTGTTTCAGAACCCAGGCTTTTATATTTTTGTAGATGATCACAAAATCTGGTGTAGGATAGGAAGACAAAGATTATAGACATCTCTTGGAAGTTCAACATAGGGTGACACGATGGAATAACGCTTAGTGAAACACATTGCAGCCCCAGCGATCAGGCTTCAGTTCCCACTGATGTCTGTGAGCAGTTTGCGCATTCTCCCCATGACCATGTTGGTTTCCTCTGGGTTCGCCTGCTTCCTGCCATATTCCAAAACATACAGGTCAGGGTTAACGAGTGGCCATGCTGGCACCAGAAGCACAGCAACACTGGCGGGCTGCTCCAGCACATCCTTGAAGTGTATTAGTCCTTGACACAAATAACGCATTTCACTGAATAGTTCGATGTACATGTGAGAAATAAAACTGATCTTTAAGGTCTTTGTGTTTGACTCACTAGTTCAGTATACTAACATACTGATTTGAATGGTCCTGAAAACATACACAAGATATTATTCTCCTACCAGCGATGACAAGATTCTCACAATACTTCATGTTGGCAATCAGTGCAGTGCTATTGTAAACCGATTACTGTAAAAAAATAAGCAATAACAGGCTGCATTATGAGGTGGTTTACAACATAAATGAAACATTGTACAGCCAGCTGAATTGACAAGATCAAACATTAATACCAGCCTTTAGTTCTATTCTGTTCACTTCTTCCTGTTAAGCACTTTTGTAGTAAAGCTTGACTAGTAGGACCAGACAAGATATCAATTCTATACTAACATCAGATTAAATTCTGCAATATCTTGACTAAGACAGAATTATCCCTTTTTGCGAAACTGTAAGCCACTCTCCTTGAAGAATACAATACAAGGCAGCCTAAATTAGAAAAAGGGATAGAGAAACAATGGAGATTTTTTTTGTTTGTTCAGTATTTACTTCGAGAGTGCAGTGCATTTTTTGTTAAAACAGAACTCTGTTCCTTCCAAGGCTTAAAGGAAGGGGAAATTGCAGATGCGCATACTTACCCTACAAAAATCCTACAAAAGTTAATGGATTCGGCCCAGTTCATCAGGGTAAAGCCCTCTCAACCATTGAGCTCATCTTCATGAAACAATGTCGTTGGAAAGCAGCACCCATCATCAAAGGTCCTCATCACCCAGGCCATGCTCCTTTCTCACAGCTGCCATCAGGTAGAAGGTACAGGGCCTCAGGACTTGCACCACCAAGAACAGCTTTTATCCCTCAGCCATCAGGCTGTTGAACAAAAGAGGATAACTGCACTCACCAATTGAGATGTTCCCAAAACAAATGATATCAGTTTAAGGACTCCATCTTGTTATTTCACACTCTCGTATTTATTGCTATTTATTTATATTTGGATATGCACAGCTTGTTGTCTTCCATGCTTTTCCTGATCTTTCATTGATCCTGTTATAGTTACTATTCTATAGATTTGCTGAGTATGCCCACAGAAAAAAGAATCACAGGGTTGTATGTGGTGTCATACGAATATGTGCTCTGATAATAAAATTTACTTTGAACTTCGAAAATGTGATTGATTTTGTCTCCTTTGTCTGTACATTCAGTCATATAGATCTGTGACTGAAAGGGTACCAATTCCTGGGATCTATAATTTACCTCAACCCATCAGTAGTGTTCCTGAACTCTTTCATATGTGATGAGAGACTAGAGGGCAGGACAGAGAAGTAAATGAATTCACATAAATTCTATGAGACATTTCATACTGTATCGCACATTTTGGGTGGCGGGGTACAGATACGGTGGCATGCAAAAGTTTGGGCACCCCTGATCAAAATTTCTGTTACTGTGAATAGCTAAGAGAGTAAAAGATGAACTGATTTCCAAAAGGCATAAAGTTAAAGATGACACATTTCTTTAATATTTTAAGCAAGGAAACCCTTTTATTTCCATCTTTTACAGTTTCAAAATAACAAAAAAGGAAAAGGGCCCGAAGCAAATGTTTGGGCACCCTGCATGGTCAGTACTTAGTAACATCCCCTTTGGCAAGTATCACAGCTTGTAAACGCTTTTTGTAGCCAGGTAAGAGTCTTTCAATTCTTGTTTGAGGGATTTTCGCCCATTCTTCCTTGCAAAAGACTTCTAGTTCTGTGAGATTCTTGGGCCGTCTTGTATGCACTGCTCTTTTGAGGTCTATCCACAGATTTTCGATGATGTTTAGGTCGGGGGACTGTGAGGGCCATGGCAAAACCTTCAGCTTGTGCCTCTTGAGGTAGTCCATGGTGGATTTTGAGGTGTGTTTAGGTTCATTATCCTGTTGTAGAAGCCATCCTCTTTTCATCTTCTGCTTTTTTAGATGGTGTGATGTTTGCTTCCAGAATTTGCTGGTATTTAATTGAATTAATTCTTCCCTCTACCAGTGAAATGTTCCCCGTGCCACTGGCTGCAACACAAGCCCAAAGCATGATCGATCCACCCCCGTGCTTAACAGTTGGAGAAGGGTTCTTTTCATGAAATTCTGCACCCTTTTTTCTCCAAACATACCTTTGCTCATTGCTGCCAAAAAGTTGTATTCAAAGGGTTCAAAGGAACATATAAACAAGCATTTTGGAAACAAGTCCTTTGGACTAATGAAGTTAAAATAGAACTTTCAGGTTCAGCTGTGTAGAGAAAGCCACTCCCTAAAATGGCCCAACCTTTTCACTACCCTCCTCCTCTAAAGTTTGTGCATCCTTTGCATCAGAGAGTGAGGCAAGGGGTGAGGGATGAAAGGAAAAGTGTCATCTAAATGGATCCATTCAGTATGTGAAAGTCCAGGTAATCTATTCATTTCCATGATCCTTGAAGAGGGAAGCATATCCAGGAAAAGAAGAACACTTCCCACTCTTCTTCATGGGTTAGCACACAAAACCATGTTCCAACAATTGTAGTTCTACACTGAAAATTAGCCTAGATTTTGTATCCTTCCGTTTCAGAGAACAGTGTGGTATCTGTTGAGTAAAACCAACCAATGCAAGTTATTCCATTTTTAATAATTGATTGTGATGTGTAGGACTGAGAGCTGCAGAACCAGGGCCTCTGTACCTCCCTCTGCAATTGGATCCTCGATTTCCTAACCAGAAGACCACCGTCTGTGTGGATTGGTGATAACATATCCTCCTTGCTGACAATCAACACTGGCGCATCTCAGGGGTGTGTGCCTAGCCCACTGCTCTACTCTCTCTATACTCATGACTGTGTGGCTCGGCATAGCTCAAATAGCATCTATAAATTTGCTGACGATACAACCATTGTTGGTAGAATCTCAGGTAGTGACGAGAGGGCGTACAGGAGTGAGATAGGCCAACTAGTGGAATGGTGCCTCAGCAACAAGCTGGCACACAACGTCTGTAAGAAGAAAGAGCTGATTGTGAACTTCAAGGAGGGTAAGACGAATGGACACATACCAATCCTCATAGAGGGATCAGAAGTGGAGAGAGTGGGCAGCTTCAAGTTCCTGGGTGTCAAGATCTCTGAGGATCTAACCTGGTCCCAACATATTGATATAGTCATAAAGAAGGCAAGACAGTGGCTATACTTTATTAGGAATTTGAAGAGATTTGGCATGTCAACAAATACACTCAAAAACTTCTATATTTGTATCATGGAGAGCATTCTGACAGGCTGCATCACTGTCTGGTATGGAGGGCCTACTGCATAGGACCAAAAGAAGCTGCAGAAGGTCGTAAATCTAGTCAGTTCCATCTTGAGTACTAGTCTACAAGTACCCAGGACATCCTTAGGGAGCGATGTCTCAGAAAGGCAGTGTCCATTAATAAGGACCTCCAGCACCCCAGGACATGCCCTTTTTTCACTGTAACCATCAGGTAGGAGGTACAGAAGCCTGAAGGCACACACTCAGTGATTCAGGAACAGTTTCTTCCCCTCTGCCATCCGATTCCTAAATGGACTTTGAATCTTTGGACACTACCTCACTTTTTAAAAAAAATATACAGTATTTCTGATTTTGCAGTTTTTAAAAAAATCTATTCCATAGACATAATTGATTTACTTGTTTATTATTACTTTTATTTTATTATTATTTTCTTCTCTGCTAGATTATGTACTACATTGAACTGCTGCTGCTAAGTTAACAAATTCCACGTCACATGCCAGTGACAATGAACCCGATTCTGATTCTGTCCCTGACTGCATGGGTACTAAGCTGATAGAATTGTTGCCTTTCAATGATACTTTAATCTCATCTCTCAGCAAGAGGTATAAGGTATCATGGACGTATTCAATGTTTTTCCAATGACCCGGCCAACATCTGTCACTTAACAAGTGTTTCTGAAAAAAGATTACCTGGGCATTTTTAGTTTGTAGAGCCTTGCTGGATAAAAGCAGGTTTTGACATTTTCCTATTTATATTCATGATTATATTGTTATTACTTCAAACTGTTCAATGACCAACTGAACTTATTTAAGTTGCTTTATAAACTTAAGTTCTTTCCTCTTCTAACATGTCATCTCCAAAATCATGAGATTTATGATACAGAAAAAGAACTTCAATTATGGGCTACAGGAAGAATGGAGACAGGCTAACCCCTATTGACCTCAATGGATCTGGGGTTGAGAGGGTGAAAAGCTTTAAGTTCCTTGGTATAAACATCACCGAGGATCTCACGTGATCGGCACATACCGGCTGTGTGGTGAAGAAATCACAACAGTGCCTATTTCACCTCAGACAGTTGAAGAAGCTTGGTGTGGGCTCCCAAATCCGAAGAACTTTCTACAAGGGCACAATTGAGAGCATCCTGACCGGCTGCATCACTGTCTGGTATGGAATGGTACTTCCCTCAATCGCAGTACTCTGCAGAGAGTGGTGCGGACAGCCCAGCGCATCTGTAGGTGTGAACTTCTCACTATTCAGGACATTTACAAAGACAGGTGTATAAAAAGGGCTCAAAGGATCATTGAGGACCCGAGTCACACCAACCACAAACTGTTCCAGCTGCAACCATCCGGGAAATGGTGCCGCAGCATAAAAGCCAGGATCAACAGGCTCTGGGACAGCTTCTTCCACCAGGCCATCAATTCACACTGATACAATTGTATTTGTTATATTGACTATTCTGTTGTGCATACTATTTATTATAAATTACTATAAATTGCACATTACACATTTAGACAGAGACATAACAAAGATTTTTACTCCTCATGTATATGAAAGATGTAAGTAATAAAGTCAATTCAATTCATATTAAACCATACCACCTGCTCCCATTATTCTCCATACAAAATGATTGTTTGAACATAGAAGTTTGTGTAAGAGTATCTACCTCTGACATCTCCCCCTACACTTTCTTCCAATCACCTTAAAAAAATACCGTCTCGTATTAGCTCCTGCTGCCCTGGGAAAAAGAGCTGCAATATTACCTGCTGGCTCTTAAACTCAATACCCTAACTAATGACTATGAAGGGAAACACCCACTACTCCTTGACTACCATGCATGCAGCAACTTTGAGGGATCTAGGACATGGACCCCAGGATCCTTCTGTTCTTCCACACCAAACTGCTTGCCATTAACCCTGTACTCTACCTTCAAGTTCAACTTCACAAAGTGAGCCACTACACACTTCGTCACTTCTCAGCCAGCGCTGCATCCTGTTAATGCCCCATGGTAAATGACAAACAACCTTCTACACTATCCACAACACCATCAACTCTCATATCATTTGCAAACATACTAGCCCACCTTCCCACTTCCTCATTTAATTCACTTGTAAAAATATTACACACCAGGCAACCCAGACCACTAGTCACACACCACCAGGCAAAATTCACAACATCTGCTACTGCCCTCTGTTTTCTGTGGGTAAACCCATTCAGAGTCTGTGGTGGACTAACTATTTAGGAATGGCCATCTTCTCAGGCAATCTTGGATTCAAATAAGACTTATTTCTGTTGGGGATATTGGGGTTATGAAATTATGGATAGCATAATGATGGATTAATTTTAATGAGAACCAGTCTTCAGGAAATAAAACATATACACAAGTTAACTTCCAACTGATACCTTGTGGCTAGTGAGACCTATCACAGGGTGTAGGACATTCTGTTTCTGTCCCATTGAAACTACATGGGGGAAGACAATAGATCAATATTCCTGCTATTAGCACACTGTGCATCGCTGCCACTTAATGAAGAGTTCAAAATTCAAATTATTTATTGTCAAAGTGCATACATCTCCGGGTAGTATTTGGTGAGATTCATTTTCCTGCAGGCATTCACAGTGGGTCAAAGAAATGCAACAGGATCAATGAAAAACTACACACAAACACTGACAATTAACCAATGAGCAAAAAAAAATCAAACCATACAAATACCAAAAAATTCATAATAAATAAACAATAAAACAAGTAAATAAATAATACTGAGTTGATGAGTTATGTAGTCCTTGAAAGTGATTCCATAATTTGTGTTCAGTGATCATTTCAGTGTTGTTGTGAGTGAAATTGTCCTTGCCGGACAGGAGCCTGATGGGGTGCAAATTACAGTGGTAAGAGAGGAGTTGGTACAGTAAATTGCTGGTCGGAATGTCAGCAGAGCAGCAATGGCGTGAGTTTCTGGGAAAAATGAGGAAGATGCAGGATAGATGTATTCCAAAAATGAAGAAATACTCAAATGGCAAAATAGTAAAACCATGGTTGACAAGGGAAGTCAAAGCTAATGTAAAAGCAAAAGAGGGCATTCAAAAAAAAAGCAAACATTAGTGGGAAGACAGAAGATTGGGAAGCTTTTAAAACCCTACAGAGAGCAACTAAAAGAATCATCAGGAGGGAAAAGCTGAAATATGAAAGCAAGCTAGCAAACAATATCAAGGTGGATAGTAAAAGCTTTTCCAAGTGTGTATAAAAAAAAAGAGAAATGAGGCTGGATATAGAACCGCTAGAAAATGAGGCCAGAGAAATAATAACAGGGACAAGGAGATGGCAGATGAACGAAATGAGTATTTTGCATCAGTCTTCACTGTGGAAGATACTAGCAGTATGCTAGATGTTGAAGAGTGTGAAGGAAGAAAAGTGAGTGCAGTTACTATTACAATAGAGAAGGTGCTCGATAAGCTGAAAGAATTAAGGGTACTCAAGTCACCCAGACCAGATGAACTGCACCCTAGGGTTCTGAAAGAGGCAGCAGTAGAGATCGTGGAGGCATTAGTAATGATCTTTCAAGAATCATTGGACTCTGGCACGATTCCAGAGAACTGGAGAGTTGCAAATGTCATTCTACTCTTTAAGAAAGGAGGAAGGCAGCAGAAAGGAAGTTAGACCAGTTAGCCTGATCTCAGTGGTTGGAAAGATGTTAGAGTCAATTGTTAAGGATGAGGTTATAGAGTACTTGGTGTCACAGGACAAGAAAGCACAAAGTCAGCAGGGTTTCCTTCAAGGGAAATCTTGCCTGGTGAACCTGCTGGAATTCTTTGAGGAGGTTACAAGTAGGATAGATAAAGGGGATGCAGTGGATGTTGTATATTGGACTTCCAGTAGACCTTTGACAAGGTGCCACACGAAGCTGCTTACCAAGTTAAGTGTCACAATCACGGGTTCGGCAGCGCAGCAGATACGGCAATTGCACTCATGAATATGCATGTGTCAGGTAATTATTATTTCACTGTGATAGTATTTAATTCCATTCTTTACATTATCGTGCTTGTAGAGACTGGAACTCAGCACAGCAACGCTTCGCTGCCTGCTTACATTCAGCCTTGCCTGAGAAATTGGACTGTCGAGTCAAACTAGTGGTATTCATTTTATGTTTAGTTTTTCCTTTCAGTCACAGTGTAAGCTTCGTTTTCTATTTGAGAGTTTTAGTGAAAGGTCCTGTTTGGCTAGTGTTTATTGTCTTCTTTCCCCTCTAACCCTGTTCGTATTCAAGTCTGTGAACTATCGATCCTCTTCAGTGTCACTCACTCTACACTTGGGCCATATTTGAACCCGGTGACATTAAGAGTCCATGGTATTACAGCGAAGTTACTGACACGGTTAGAGCATTGGCTGATTGGTAGGAGGTAGTGATTTAGATGAAGGTATAGATGGCTTTGTTGCCAAGTTTGCAAATGATACAAAGACTGTTGGAGCAGCAGGTAATATTCAGAAAAAACAAAAGCCTTGGGACTTAGATTAGGAGACTGGGCAAGTGAGTAGCAAATGAAATGCAATGTTGGAAAATGCACGGGCATGCACTTTGTCAGAAGAAATAAAAGTGCAGACTATTTTCTAAATGGGGAGAAAATCCAAAAATCTGAGATGCAAAGGGACTTTGGAGTTCTTGTGCAGAACAACCTAAAGGTTAACTTGTGGCTGAGTCTGTGGTGGGGAATGCAAATGCAATGTTAGCATTCATTTCAACAGGCCTAGAGTATAAGAGCAGGGATCTGATACAAAGGCTTTATGAGGCACTGGTGAGGCCTCACCTTGAGACTTGCGAACAGTTTTGGGCTCCTTATCTAAGAAAAGATGTGCCGGCAATGGAGAGGATTCAGAGGAAGTTCATAAGGATGATTCCAGGAATGAAAGGGTTATCATACAAGGCATGTCTGATGGCTCTGGGCCTGTACTTGCTGGAATTTAGAAGGATGAAGGGGGATCTCACTGAAACCTTTCCAATGTTGAAAGGCCTAGACAGCAGACATCCTACCTCTTCCGGAAGTTCTGGGAGTCTCCCGCATATTACTAGTGGCTCCCTGATGCCCACAAATTTTATACAATATCCCGGAAATCAATTTTTGCGAGAGAGCGAGCAAGAGCGCGAGAGAGAGAGAGAGCACACCATGGCAGAGTGTTCCAAAAAAAGAAAATATGAAACGTACGTCACCCCGGACTACCCTAAAGTGTACCCCTGCCTAATAGGGGTCAAAAATAATGACAGTGTTGCTCACTGCACTGTTTGCAACAGTGACTTTTCTATCGCCCATGGTGGGTTAAGACTGTAAAAGACGTGTTGAGGTGAGTTTATCAGGTGTCATTCGTTCATTAGCATAGCTAACGTTATTTAAACTAGCTGGCTAGCTGCTAAGGAGCTACGCTATTGCAGACACGCCACCTCTCCCGGAAGTTCCGGGAGCCTCCCGCAAATTGATGGTGCTACCTCCCCGAAATGAGTTTTTGCAGGGTGAGATGTCTGAGACAGAGTAGATGTGGAAAGGATGTTTCCCATGGCGGGGGAGTCTAGCACAAGAGGGCACAGCCTCAGGATAGAGGGGTGTCCATTTAAAACTGAGATGCAGAGAAATTTCTTTAGCCAGAGGGTGGTGAATCTGTGGAATTTTTAAACCCAGGCAGCTGTGGAGGCCAGTTCGTCTGGTGTGTTTACAGCAGAAATTGATAAGTTCTTGATTGGACACGGCATCAAAGGTTACGGGGAGAAGGCCTGGGAGTGGGGCTGATGAGGGATAAAAGGGATCAGCCATGATTGCATTGTGGAGCAGACACGATGGGCTAAATGGCTTAATTCTGCTCCTATGTCTTAATGTCTTATAATAAACCTGATTCTAATTCATCCAGTACCATGAGATAGAAAATTTGACCAGTGTATTACCTCAAGAGTGGCACCATCTGGCTGACTGTTTCTTTAGAAGAGTGGGAGGCTCAACAGAAGTGTGAATAAGTGCTGCAGTGAGTCAGTGCAGAGTTACGCTACCTTACAAAGGTGGAAATGGTCAATGTTAGTGATGATTGGAGACGTGGTTACAAGCAAATCAGTTGTGTTTGTCAAGTCTGCAAGAACTATGGTTAACATTTCCTCTTACAAATGCTGTTGTAAAAGTCAAATCTGTGGGGTTAAATACCACTGATGTGATACTTGACAGTTGCTTCATGCTGCACCATAGAAAAACAAGTAATTACAGATCAGTTTTAGCTAATCACCACCTCCATTGGTGGAGTCCAGTGGTGGCAGCAACTAACAGAGACTGAGAGAGTGCATAAAAACTTCACACCCTGCCCTTCAGCTTTATGGTAGCACACTGTAAATGAATTTATTCAAATGTAATTGCCAGCCATTGTTATGTGTTTTAAATGTTACTTCCATAGATCACATTTCTTTTAATTACTTCAGGAGATGATTTTATTAAATTTGGTATTTTTAATTGTGTTAAATAAATACTGTTTCAAATAGCTTTAAGATATTAGTATCCAAAGTTGTGTTGAGCTCAGGATCACAAGTTCCACTGCCCAGGGCTTGCTCCGCCTTGCAAGCGAACATGAAGTAAAGATCTCAGTAGAAAGGGAGAAATCCAGCTGTTACAACAGGCAAGCGTGGCCACTGTATTGTCCAGGGACTGTATGCAAACAGGGTGTTGGATCGGGTGTGAGAGCATTCCACATCCCTCAGGTTTTATCAGCAACAGTGCTGCGGTCAAGAGGGTTTAGAAGATTCAAGTTCCTTGTTTCAATACCACCAATAGCCTACCCTGTTCCAACCACAGCCAAGAAAACTCAAAAATGCCTCTACTTCCTCAGAAGGCTAAAGAAATTTGACATGTTTCCTTTGACCTTCATCAGTTGTTAAATCAATATAATACAGAGAGGATCTTATCTGGAAGCATCAAGACTAAGGAGGTCAACTGTGACCATATATTAAAAAAAACTGCAGAGAGTTCTCGACATGGCTCAATATATCACAGAAAGCAGCCTTACCTCCATGGACTGTCTACACGTCATCCTTCCTTCAGTAAAGCAGCCAGAATAATCACAGTCCCCACCCAAATCACCAGGTTCAAGAGCAGCTTCTACCCCACTATTATCAGCCTATGGAACTGTCCTGTAGTACAGTAAGAAACCTTGACCTCACAGTGCACCTCATTGCAACGTTGTGCCTCATTGTCTATCTGCAGTGCACATTCCCTGTAATTGTAACACTTTATTCTGCACAGTTATTCTTTCACCTCGGATTACCTCAATGCACTGCTGCAATGAACTGACTTGTATGAACGGTATGCAAATTTTTCACTGTGCCTCAGTACAGGCGACAATAGTGAAACATTTTATCAATCATTTAGATGAGGGGTTCCCATCCTGGGGTTCACAGACCACTTGCTTAAAGGTAGGAGCCCATGGCATAAATAAGGTAGGGAACTCCTGATTTAGACCATCTGTGTCATCAAGGAATCTTATTTTTTTTTAAATAAGTTCTGTTATAAGCTACTTTATGAAGTTCCATGAATGACAATTTCCAATTGATTTTCATTCAAATTAACATATGATCATATACACTAGGGTGCAAGAGATTGCTCGTTTACATAAAGCTCAAAGAGTAAACGCTATACATGGTAATAATAAGGAAATCTATGGCCACACCACAACAGCAATAAACCTCTCTAGGAATTTAACACAAGAAATTGAAGTCAGTTTCCAATTCCCAATTTCTAACTGAAAGGGTATTACCGAGAAATAACAAAATGAACCACCACCACATCCTTTAATTCGGCTAATCATCTGTGTGAGTTGTTTACTTACTCAAACCCTTCCATGGTTAAAAGCAAATAATCCTCAGTCTGTATTTAACAATGCTCTTTGTTACAAGGGAAAGCAATTATCAGCAGCTCCTCGCCCCCCCCCCCCACACCCACAACCTCCTTCATTTTGGAGTCTTCCCCCTTCCTTTTCAGTCCTGAAGAAGGGTCTGGGCCTGAACCATCGACTGTGTATTCATTTCCATAGATGCTGCCTGACCTGCTGAGTTCCTCCAGCATTTTGTGGGTGTTACATTGTCATTATTAGCTTCTTACCTGCAGAACCTGTCGCTCTAATTGAGAGTTTCCTTTGCAGAGCTCCATGATCTGATGCAGTAGCAGCTTAGTACTCTCAGTCTTCCCAGCGCCACTTTCCCCACTGTGAATTCAAAATCAGATCAAACTTCAGCTAGGCATCATTTTTTAAAAACTGTTTCATATCTGGCCAGAAATACCACAATGAAAATTTACAGAAAATAAGAATTCCAAATTTTTCAACAAAGGGTAAATTAATGGTGTGATTTTTAAGTGAATTGTGAAGCAAATGCTGGAAAGAATGAATTTGTACTACAATACCCAACTAGATCTGCACTCACTGGAAGGTGAGCAGCAGTACTGGGAGTCAGAAGACAGGAACACTGGAAAGGACCACATTCAAAATTGGCCTCCTTTACTCAAGTATCTTGGCCCAACATGTCAACTGTTTATTCCACTCCACAGATGCTGCCTGACCTGCTGAGTTCCTCCAGCATTGTGCCCACCAACAGATGCTGCTTGACATGCTGAGTTCCTCCAGCACATCATTTGTTGCTCCAAATTCCAAGCATCTGTAATCACGTCTAATTTGCTGCACGGTCCGAATCAAAAACATGCACTAACATACTGCACTACTGAGGTATTTTTGACAACACACAAACTTCTCAATGGTTTGAAGATCAGTCATTCGCCAAGAGAGGCAGAAGATCAACAAGCCACTGTTGTCCCTGCAACATATCACACTGACAAGCAACCTCTCTTCTTAAGCTCATCACTCCTATTGGGCCATAGTCTGTTGACAGCAGCTCGCCAGAGTCCTCTGACCTGGGCCAAAGGCTGATCAGCCTTGTGGCCTCAATTTTCACCACACGACTTCATATGCCTTCTACGTGATGATCTTTCCCCTGCCAGGGAAGAGGCCCTTTGAGCTTCTGTTGGCGTTTCTGTAGCTCTGGGCTTTTACAAGATGGGGCTGCTAGCCCCATGCCCAACCTTACCCCTTTCGCAGCTGCAAAGTAACTACTGAGATTAATTACTTAAGGATCAAGCCTTTACAGGCGGAATTGAGAAATAAAAGGATGGTTGCTCTTTTGGGGTCGTATTATAGGCTCCCAAATAGTCAAAGGAAATTAAAAGAACAAATATATAGGGAGATTGTGAACAGTGGGAAGAATAATGGGGGGGGGGGGTAATTTGATTTAGTATTGTCACATGTACCAAGCTACAGTGAAAAGCTTGTCTTGCATACTGTTTATACAGATCAAATCATTACACAGTGCTTGGAGCTAGAATAAGGTAGAGTTCAAAAGTTAAAGTACATTTATTATCAAAATATGCTAACTACGTATAACCTTGAGTTTCAGCTCCTTACAGGCAGCCACAAAACAAAGAAACCCAAAAGAACCCATTAAGAAAAAATAAGAAAACCAAATGCCCAATGTGCAGAAAATAAACAAATAGTACAAACATCCAAAAGCAAGCAAACAGCTCAAGTTCACGAAAGTGAGTCCGCAGCCACGGAACCAGTTATCATTGCAGCCAATCCAGTGAGCTGCAGGCCACAGCCTCGATTCAGCACCGAGGTTAACAGCAACAATGCAAAATAAGTCGCAAAAGCTGCAGAACAAGTATAAATTGAGGTAAACAATAAAATGCAAGATCATAATGTTTCTTATGAGACCAAGAGTCCAACTATTGTACAAGAAGTCTGCTCAAGAGTCTGAGAACAGTGGGATAGAAGCTGTCCTTGAGCCTGGTGATACATCCTTTCAGGCTCTTGTATCTTCCACCCAATGGGAGAGCGAAGAAAGAATATTTGGGTGGGCGGGGTCTTGGTTTATGCTGGCTGCTTTACTGAGGCACCAAGTATAGACAGAGCCCATAAAGGGGAGGCTGGTTCCTTTGATGGTAACTTTCCTAGGAAAGACTTGGACTGCAATATTGTTAAGGACTTGGATGGAGTGGAATTTGTTAAATGTGTTCAAGAAAGTTTCCTCAGGCAATATAGAGAGGTCCCTACTAGGGAGCGAGAAGCCCAACCTATTCCTGGGTAACAGGATGGGGTAAGTAACTTAAGTGTCAGTAAGCGAGGGAAGCACTTTATGACCAGTGACCACAGTTCTATTTAGTTTTAAAATAGTTATGGAAAGGGACAGAACTGCTTCACAGTTGGGGCAATGTAAATTCTAACAGCATGAGGCAGGAGCTTGCAAAGATTGTGATTGATTTCAGGCTGTTTGTGGGAGGCTTTTAAAGGTCAGCAAGTGAGAACTCAAGTTCTGCATCTTCCAGTTAGACTGAAGAACAAGGCTGTTAGGAGTGTAATGGTTAGTATGATGATTTACAGTGCCAGTGATCATGATCAGGATTAAATTCCCAAAGAGTTCATACGTTCTCCCTATGACCATGTAGCTTTCCTCCGGGTGCTCTGGTTTGTGTTGCATGCAAAGTTGGCTCTGGAAGCACGGCAACACTCGTGGGCTGCCCACCACATCCTGGACTGCGTTGATCGCTGATGCAAACAACACATTTCAATGGATGTTTTGAACTTGGATGACAAACAAGGGATATACAGAGGCCCTGGCCAGGAAAAAATGGGGCACGGCTCACGTACAGGCAGATAGAATCAAAAAGGCAGCATTAATCATTAAGGGCTCCCATCACCCAAGACATGCCCTCATCATTGCTACCATAATGATGTTGTGGGGATGGAACTGTGGTGTCTGAAAAGAGGATGCTGTCCAAGTTGCATGCCATCTTAGTCAATGTCTCCCATCCACTACATAATGTACTGGGTGGGCACAGGAGTACATTCAGCCAGAGACTCATTCCTCCAAGATGCAGCACAGAGCGTCATAGGAAGTCATTCCTGCCTGTGGCCATCAAACTTTACAACTCCTCCCTTGGAGGGTCAGACACCCTGTGCCGATAGGCTGGTCCTGGACTTATTTCATAATTTACTGGCATAATTTACATATTATTATTTATGGTTCTATTACTATTTATTATTTATGGTGCAACTGTAACGAAAACCAATTTCCCCCGGGATCAATAAAGTATGACTATGACTATAAAGCAGAAGGTACAGGAGCCAGAAGACACGCATTCAACACTTTAGGAACAGCTTCTTCCCCTCTGCCATCAGATTCCCGAATAGACAATGAACCCATGAACACTACCTTCCTGTTTTACTTCCTCTCTTTATGCACTTTTTATTTAATCATATATACATTTTTATTGTATTTTATAGTTGTTTTATTATGTACTACAACGTACTGCAACAACACTAAATTTCACAACATGTACCAGTGATACTAAACCTGATTTTGTTTCCTCTGATTCCGGACAATCCAAAGAGATTTATATATGGTATTAAAGAAAAATAGAGTAATTAGAGAATAAGGTCCCTCAAAAACCAAAGTGGACATCCATGTGTGAAAACACAGAAGCCCTCAATAAATATTTACCTTGTTTTTACTGTGTAGAAAGACACAGAGATTGTGGAACTAGGTAGTGGGGAGGTCTTGGAGATGGTCCACATTATAGTAGGGATAGTGCTGGATGCTTTAAAATGATACACAAATTTCCAGGGCCCGATCAGGATTACCAAAGGCTAGAGAAAAACTTGTGGAGCCCTGGCTGATATATTTGCATTATTGTTAGCCACAGGTGAGATGCTGATGAATTGGAGGGTAGCAGATCTTGTACTTTTATTCAGTGGTAGGTAAGTTACTGATGAGAATTCTGAAGATGATGTGCATAGGTCTGGAAAGACAGTGTGTGATTGGGGTAGTCAGCATGGCCATATGTGTTGGAGGTCATGTCTTATGAATATATTTTATGATGTGACCAGGTTGATGAGAGCAGGGCAGTAGACAGAGCAGATACGGATTTCAGTAAAGCCTTTGATAAAGTTCCACATGCTGGGTTGCTCTAGAAGGGTAGATTGCGTGGCGTGCAGTCAGATCTGGCTAATTGGATACAGAACTGGCTTGTCTGTAAGAAGCAGAGATTCATGGTGAAAGGCTGTTTCTCAGACCAGAGGCCCGTGACTAGTTGTGTGCCTTGGGGTTGGTGCTGGGCCTATTGTTGTCATCTATATCAATGATCTAAATGAGAATGCACAAGGCATGGTTAGTAAGTTTGCGTTGACATTAAGATAGGTGGTAAAGTGGACAATGAAGGCGGCTATCAAAAATTACCGTGGAATCTTAACCAGGTGAGAATGTGGGCTGAGGAATAGTAAATGGAGTTTAATTCAGATAATTGAGGAATTGCATTTTGGAAACTCAGATCAAGGTAGGTCAGTCAAAGTTAACTGTATGGCCTTGGGGAGTGTTGTGGAAGAGAGCAACTTTGGAGTTTAAGTACATGGTTTCCTGAAGGTGGGTCCCCAGGTTTACAGGATGGTGAAGGCTGCTTTTGGAACACAGGGTTTCATCAGTCAGCACACTGAGTATAAAAGTTGGGAAGTCATGGTATGGTTGTACAAGACACTAGTACGAATAACCTTGGGAGTAGTGGGTTCCCTACTTGGCTTTTTGGCTTAGTCATATTGGTTTCAATTTAAACTAATGCCCATGTTCAAGATTTGGAACCAAACAGGTAATTAAAACTAGTAAGTCACAATCCTAACTCATACTAGAAAGCTCATTTATGGTTTTGAAGACCAGAAGCTTAACTGATTGTAACAGCCTGGAATTTATTACAATTAAGGGGTCAAAAGAATAAAGTTTCTAGTCCCAATAATGTCAGTTTTAGGAAGTTTCCTTTGAGATGGTGCAGCATGTTCCTTGATAGATTTAGTATTAATAAATTGATATGGTTTGATCTCAGATGAAAATAGGATCACTTAAAAATAAGCATTGTCAGTTTAGCAAATAAAAATTATATTCAAACCTTTTCCACTAATGCCTATTTTTTGTACAAAAAGCTCAACTTTATGAACCTCCTCAAGGACCCAAAATAATTAAAAAATAGATGAAATACAAAATGATGAATAATATGACTGGAGATAGGCCAGGCACAGGCAAAAGATCATAAGATTCAATTCATGCTTCAAATCCAGCAGTCAAAATTCCACAATCATTTGGGTAGATTGGACCAATTTTGGACAGATTGTGCTGAGATTTTTAAAAAAAGGATCTATCAAAGAGAAGGCCTTTGACAAGGTGCCATACATGAGGCTGCTTAGCAAGTTAACAGCCCATGGTATTACAGGAAAGATTCTAGCATGGAAAAGTAGTGGCTAATTGGCAGGAGACAAATAGTGGGAATTAAGGGAGTCTTTTTTGGTTGGCTGCTGGTGACTAGTGGTGTTCCACAAGGGTCTGTGTTGAGACCGCTTCTTTTTGCAAGACATGTCAATGATTTGGATGATAGAATTGAGGCTTTGTTGCAAAATTTGAAGACAATATGAATATAGGTGGAAGGACAGGTAGTTTTGATGAAGTAGAAGGAGTTAGACATATAGGCAAATGAGCAAAGAAGAGGCCGATGGAATACAGTGTCATGCACTTTGGTAGAAAAAATGAAAGGGTAGACTGTTTTCTAAATGGAGAGAAAATTCGAAACTCTCAGATGCAAATGGACTTGGGAGACCTCATGCAGGATTTGCAGTTTGAGTCTGTAGAGAGGATGGCAAATGTGATGTTAGCATTCATTTCCAGAGGACTAGAATATAAAAGTAAGGATGTAATGTTGAGGCTTTATAAAGTATTGGTGAGTCTCACTTGGAGTATTGTGAGCAATTTTGGGTCCCTTATTGTAGAAAGGATGTACTGAAACCAGACTGGTTTCAACAGAGGTTCACAAACATGATTCCAGAAGGTTCAGTCGCTCGGTAATCAATATTAAGTAGTAAACTGGATTAGACATTGGCAAGACAGTGGCCATACTTCACTAGGAGTTTGAAGAGATTTGGTATGTCAATAAATACAGTCAAAAACTTCTATAGATGTACCATGGAGAGCATTCTGACAGGCTGCATCACTGTCTGGTATGGGGGGTGGGCTACTGCACAGGACCGAAAGAAGCTGCAGAGGGTTGTAAATCTAGTCAGCTCCATCTTGGGTACTAGCCTACAAAGTACCCAGGACATCTTCAAGGAGCGGTGTCTCAGAAAGACAGCGTCCATTATTAAGGACCCCCAGCACCCAGGGCATGGCCTATTCTCACTGTTACCATCAGGTAGGAGGTACAGAAGCCTGAAGGCACACACTCAGTGTTTCTGGCACAGTTTCTTCCCCTTTACCATCCGATTCCTAAATGGACATTGAACCTTTGGACACTACCTCACATTTTTTAAAAAAAATATATAGTACTTCTGTTTTTTACACGTTTTTAATCTTTTCAATATACATATACTGTAATTGATTTATTTATTATTTTATTTTGCTTTTTTCTTCTCTATTATGTGTTGCATTGAACTGCTGCTGCTGCTAAGTTAACAAATTTCACAACACATGCCGGTGACAATAAACCTGATTCTCATTCTGATTCTTTCGATTTGTGAGAGAAGCCAGAGAATTACATTGTGGGCCGAAGGACCTGTACTGTGCTGTAGATTTTCTATGTTCCTAGAATTGTAGTAGGCAGTTGCCTCTCTGACTGGAGGCCTGTGACTAGTGAAGTGCCGCAGGGATCGGTGCTTGGTCTGATGTTGTTTGACATCTACAGCAATGATGTGGATGATAATGTGGTTAACTGAATCAGCAAATTTGAAGATGGCACCAAGATTGGGGGTGCAGTTAGGAAGGCAGCGAGGAAGGCTATCATGGCTTGCAATGGGATCTGGGCCAACTGGAAAAATGGCCTGAAAAATGGCAGATGAAATTTAATGCAAACAAGTATGAGGTTTTGCACTTCAGTAGGACCAACCAGGGACGGTCTTACACAGTGAACAGTAGGGCAATAAGGAATGTGTTAGAACAAAGGGATCTGGGAATACAGGTACACAATTTCTAGAAAGTGGTGTCATGGGAAGATAGGGTCATAAAGAAAGGTTTTAGCACACCGGCCTTCATAAATCAGTAAATCAATGTATTGAGTACAGAAGATGGGATCTTATGTTGAAGTTGTAAAAGACATTGGTCAGGCCTAATTTGGAGTATTGTGTGCAGTTTTGGTCACCTACCTACAGGAAAGATAGAAACAAGGTTGAAAGAGTGCAGAGAAAATTTACAAGGATGTTGCTAACCCGAGGACCCGAGTTCTATGATCCTATGGTTGTAGCTTGTCCTTCATCATTAGACTCCACGGGGAATTCCTGAGTGATCTGTATGTGACAGTCTCAACTTCCTTACAGTTACCTGACTTCCTGTATGGGATCTGTGACAGATTTAGGAGGTTCTCTTGGAAAAGAGCTCTCAAAATGTCATTGTATTCTTACCTGATGACTATGCACTGGTTCTTGGGGCCCGTGGCCAAGCGACCCAACATCGATTGATAGGCACGATCTGCCACTGCAAAAATATGAGGAGGTAGGCCATCTTTTGAACAACTTTTGTACTTTTCCGATTCCTGATAACAGAAACAAGAGATTGTCAAGTTACATTTTGTTGAAGTCTGCAAAAAAAAAAATGTTGCACTGTTAATGTGAATGTGCATGCAACGCACACACAAAATGCCGGAGAAATTCAGCAGGCCAGGCAGCCTCTGTGTAAAAACGTACAGTCGACGTTTCAGGCCGAGACCCTTATTTATCACACTAAAAAAGAGATGCAACATTGGGCTCACTTCCTTCATTCTGTACAAACTTAGCTAATTTATATTAAAAAAAAAGCAGCTGCTTTGGCTCTTCAACATCTTGCACTTCAGCTACGTAAGGCAGAAATTTTAAAGACTGAATGCATGGATTTGCATTTTTATTTGCAAATGCCACAGAATCGTCACTCAACCGTTCTAAAAGGGATCTACTTTGAGCCAAGTAAACCTGTTTCTATAAATTCCATTCATCGCTACTTAAAAACTCTGGGTTGCTCGTTAGTCTCCTTCACAAGTCACTGCTCCTAACATTTCCAACTCTTCACAACATAACTTTGTCTGTGCTTCAAAACCAAGTTAATAATAAAAATATATACACAATCAATTTTATTTTTAAAGGAACAGATTCTTGCTGTAATTTTAATTCAGAGTGAATGGAAATAGTCAACAATTACCTCAAGTAAACTTGCAGCACAATGTACTAATAATTCAGTCATCTATACGTTCAAATGTCTTATGTCATAGGATGCATATTAAATTTGGTGCTGTCTCAGTTAAGGAGTTTTGCCAGATAGAAATTCCTAAAATTGTACATAAAATCTATTTGAAGTTGAGGAGTTGACTTTTGGGACATGACCAGTTGTTTGAAAGATTCTATTTTTTTGTTTTTAATAATCACAGATGAAATATCAACCTGTTTAAGAACCACTTGGAAAAAAAAATGAAAATCAATGCAATATGTTGTAATTGCAGGCATTTAATTTTCCATGGAGAGTAATATTTATGAATAATTAGCACATTATTTCAAATTTAATGAACTTCATGCTTGTAAAAGTAGGACTTAATTGAAAAATTCAGCTGGTTTTATATAATAAAATAAGTACATACCGATTTTTCGTACAAGGGCAGATACTTGAAAGGATTGATGGCTACTAGAATATCTCCAATGTATGACTAAAAAAAAGTAAAAAAGAACAAATTAGCTGGTGTGCACATTTTCGAAGTAATACTCCACTGAATAATTCCATTGATAAAGTAAAATAAATTCCATGCATACATCCCAGCAAAGAGAGAAAGAAATGAGAGAAGTTCCTTTTAACATAGTCTGTTTACTTTAATGCTTCTTCTCAGGAAGAAGACTATGCCGGAAAGGGCAAATCCTATTGCTCTTGGACTGATGTGAACCTCTCACTGGAACCTCAGAGGTTCCCAGAATGAAAGCAGCATAACGGTTAGGAAAGATGCTTCAGGATATTCATCCAGCAAGAAATAAGGAATTTTGTGATATAACCAAGTTGGAGTGAATATGGCATCCTTGAATGACCTGCAATTGTCCTTCTATGGAGAATGTAACAGACTATTGAAGAAATCTTTAAAGAGTTTTTGCAGCGTTAGCATTGTATAATACACAAAGGACATACCAATGGTAGTGGCAGGTGGTAGATGTGCCAGTGAGGTGTTTTTATACCTGTGCTGAATCACAAGGACAGTGGATATCCCAATAATAGTCAAGTCTTTTAGAAAGGCCTTGTAAGTTGTCAGCAAGTGTGCGCCCTGACCTTGCTAAGCTAAGACAGAACAGCATTCACTGACGAACACCAAGTTTCTGAAGCACAAGTGGTTCTGCTCGTGCACTGCAGGACACTGAGAATGCAACTCTGAAAAGGCCGATATTAATCGAATAGCAAAAAATTTCCCACACAATGCAAGGATGTGGTTCACTTTATCTTCAAAGGGCATCTGAGCAGCTTCCACATACATCATTTTTCCCCTTCAACTTCCTGATTCACTCTTCTAGCTCCACTAATCCTTATTCCCTTCCTCACAGCACCTTTCCATGCAAAGACAGAAAACCCAACATCTGCATTTTCACCTTTTAAAAAGCTTCTGCATTTTTGAGTTTGGCTTCCTTTCAATGTTGTTCGACAAATCGGCAGCACTCTCTCAAGTTTCAAGAATCTCTTTTCCTTATAATCAATAACTTACCTGGTAATCAGTCTCTACACTTTGAAAAGCCTCCTCAAACGCGCATGAGATCTACTCTTCTCCCTTGCCCCTCTCTCACACCATACTATCCATTAGCATCAATGTTCACTGAGTAAAGCTTCTTGCAATGTCATTAAGTTCCAGCAAAATGGTGACATTGAGCATTAAGCTGTGATTCAATCAGGATTCCAAAATAATATGAATGTGCACTTATGGGCCTGAACCAGTTCGATTAACTTCAGTTCCCTCAATGCTAAACTGCCTCCACAAACCTATGGACTTAATTTCAAGGATTCCACCACTCAGTATTATGTATTGACTTTAAAAAAAATATTTGCATGATTTGTCTTCTTTTGCACGCTAATTGCTAATCAGTCTTTGTTATTTATAGTTTTTCATAAATTCTTTTGTATTTCTTTATTTTCCTTTAAATGCCTTCAAGAAAATGAATCTTAAGAAAAAAGTGACATATACACACTTCAATAATAAATTTACTTTGAACTTTAATAAATTGTAAACAAATAACAACAATAAACATTACACAATACACAATACAGTGGATTCCCATTAATTGGGACACATTGGGACCAGTACATTTTGGCCAATTAGCCAAAATTTCATGGAAATAGTTACAAAGGTACAAAAAAGACAACCAACCATTTAACGGAGTAAAAAATTATGTATTTAAATGAAACACAGAACAAATTAAAATGCTATCAAAACTACTGCAGTACTATAAAACTGAATTAGTTACCTCTAGTTATCATATTCTTTTGATTGACTGTAATTGAACAAAATCAGCGCAGGCATCCAGTGTAGATAATGGACTGCCTTCATACAACATTGGACAATTGTTTCCTATACATCTTCATTTGCATTGTAATATCAAAAAGCTTAATAGTTCCAACTTAGTGAAGTAGTGAAATCGTTTCATTTTCACTCTCGACCATTTCTGGCCTTCTCCAAGTCTAAATGCTTGAAACCACAGTCAGCAAAACAGTTCTAAATTGTCTTACTGTTTATTTCTTGCCAATTTTCAGTGACAAAAAAAATACTGCTTTTTGAACACAAGCATATGCAACTGACGACATTTAAAAACTGTTCATTCTAAGCACAGTGTATTTTCTGACGGCCACAAAGAGCACACATCTGACATTAGTTAGGAATTGTTCGGCAAGTTTCCTGCCCGAATAAAGACCATAACACCATCAGACACAGGAGCAGAATTAGCCATTTGGCCCATTGAGTTTGTTCCGCCATTCAATCATGGCTGATCCCTTTTTCGCTTCATCAGTCCCACTTCCCAGCCTTCTCCCCTTAACCCTTGATACCATGTCCAATCAAGAACCCATCAATTTCTGCCTTTCTCCGCATCTCTGTTTTGAATGAACACCCTCCTACCCTGAGGCTGTGCCCTCTTGTCCTAGACTCTCCCACCATGGGAAACATCCTTTCCACATCTACCCTGTTCAGGCCTTTCAACATTCAAAAGGTTTCAATGAGATCTCCCTTCATCCTTCCAAATTCCAGTGAGTACAGACCCAGAGCCATCAAATGTTCCTCATATGATAACCCCTTCATTCCTGAGATCATCCCTGTGAACCTCCTCTGGACCCTCTCGAATGCCAGCACATTCTTTCTCAGATGAGAAGCCCAAAACTGTTCACAATACTCAAGGTGAGACCTCACCAATGCCTTGTAAAGCCTCAGTATTATTTCCTAGCTCTTGTATTCAAGACCTCTTGAAATGAATGCTAACATGGCATTTGCCTTCAGCACCACTGACTTAGCCTGCAAGTTAACCTTAAAAGGTTCCCAAGTCCCTTTGCATCTCAGATTTTTGGATTTTCTCCGCGTTTAGAAAAGTTTGCACATTTATTTCTACTACCAAAGTGCAAGACCATGCATTTTCCAACATTGTATTTCATTTGCCACTTGCTTGCCCATTCTCCTAATCTGTCTCAGTCCTTCTGCATCCTACCTGTTTCCTCAACACTACCTGCCACTCCACCAATCTTCGTATCATCTGCGAACTTGGCAACAAAGCCATCTATTCAATCATTGACATACAGCATAAAAAGCTGTCCCAACACCGACCCCTGTGGAACACCACTACTCACTGGCAGCCAACCAGATAAGGATCCTTTTATTCTCCCTCACTGCCTCCTACCAATCAGCCAATGTTCTAACCATGCTAGTAACTTTCCTATAATACCATGAGCTCTTAACTTGGTAAGCAGCCTCATGTGTTCTGAAAGTTCAAATATACAACGCCCACTGCATCCCCTTTATCAGTCCTTCTTGTAATCTCAAAAAATTCCAATAGGTTTGTCAGGCAAGGTTTTCCCTTAAGGAAACCATGCTAACTCTTGTCCTGTGTCACCGAGGACTCCATAACCACATCCTTAACAATTGACTCCAACATCTTCCCAAACACTGAGGTCAGGCTAACTGGTCTATAATTTCCTTTCTGCTGCCTCCCTCCTTTCTTAAACAGTGGAGTGACATTTGCAATTTTTCAGTTCTCAGGCACCATGACAGAGCCCAATGATTTTTGAAAGATCTTTGCTAATGCCACCACAATCTCTACCACTACCTCTTCTACCTCTTTCAGAACCCTAGGGTGCAGTTCATCTGGTCCGGGTGACTAATGTATGTACCTTTAGGTCTTTCAGCTTATTGAGCACCTTCTCCCTTGTAATAGTAACTGCATTCACTTTTCTTCCTTCACACACTACAAAATCTGGCACACTACTAGTGTCTTCAAAGTGAAAAATACTCATAGCAGTCCTATTTCTAAGCAGTCCTATATCAACTCTCTTCTTTTTTTAAAAAAACATATTTGAAAAAGCTTTTACAATCCACGTTGATATTGTTTGCTAGCTTGCTTTCATATTTCATCTTTTCCCTTCTAATGATGCTTTCAGTTGCTCTCTGTAGGGTTTTTAAAAGCCTCCCAATCCTCTATTTTCCCATTAATTTTTGCTTTATTGTATGCCCTCTTGGTGGTGGTGATTGTTGTAATGTGAGAATTATTAAAAGTAAATTAATACTAATTAAGATAATGGGGGGGGTTTACTTCTGGTGTGCTTTGTATATAGTGTCCCTGCCATGCCGTGCGGGTTGTAAAATCCTCTGTATATACATAACGGTTTTGAAGTTTGAGATAAAGTGGTTTCTTTGGGCATGAAGTTGTCGAGTGTGCCTTTTTCAAAGTAGAAGTTACCACATATTTTTGGCAACGAGGTGAACTGGTTTTGTGGACGTGTGGGCGCGTTTCGAGCGGGAGCAGCAGCGCTAATAAGGGGCCTCACATTCCGATGGCTACATTTGGAACTATCGTTGATCTTGTGGACATGATGGAGGACTGGCCGGAGTATGAGGAAAGGTTGGGACACTTTTTCTGTGCTAATGGAATTACGGAGGAGGCTAAGAAGCGCTCTATTCTCCTGAGTGTGTGTGGGGTGAAGACTTACAAGCTAATAAGGAATTTAGCCACACCGCAGAAACCACGGGACATTCCATATAACGAACTGGTCAAGCTCGTGGGGAACCACTACAATACGAAACCTTCTGTGATAGTCCAACAGTGTAAGTTTCGCAGCCGTTTCAGGAAGCCAGGTCAGTCTGTGGCCAATTTCGTGGCCGAGCTTCGGCAGCTGTGGGAGCATTGTGATTTCGGAACAATGTTGGAAGACATGCTCCATGATCGATTGGTATGCGGCATTAATAATGACGACATACAACGCTGCCTGTAAGGGGAAGCCCCACCATCGACTTTCAAGAAAGCCTTAGAGATTGCCCAAGGCATGGAGATGGCTGCTAATAATGTCAAGGATATCCAAAAAGGACATTGGGTGGGGGGGGGGGTGGGTTCGCAGTCAGTGGCAGTACACCAAGTCAAGAGGGAGACCGGTAAACAGGCAAAGGGGGTGGAATGTTTCCGGTGTGGAGGGACGCACTATGCAAATAATTCCAAATTCAAAGACACTGTCTGCCATGCTTGTAGCAAAAAGGGACATTTAGCTAAAAAGTGCAGAAGTTCGAAGGGTAAGATTAAGCCTGGGCAGGGGAAGGCTCAACAGGCTCGGGCAGCCACACACCATCTAGAAGAAGCAGATGAAGAGGCAGCGTGTGCCTACAACATGTTTGCAGTGGAAGCAGATGAGGAACCACCTGAACCATATTATGCCACAGTTACTGTCAGGCGAAAGGAAATTAAGTTTGAGATTGATTAAGGGGCTACTTCATCGGTCATTAGTGAGGAGACCTGCGGGAGGACATGGGGGTCCAACCTGCCTCCCATTAGCCGGTCAAAGCTCAAACTTAGGACCTATACGGGGCAGCCCATACCTCATTTAGGGGTGTTATATGTGGACATTTCAGCTGGGGGTCAGAAGGTTGAAGCCAGGCTAGTGACAGCTAAGGGCAGGGGGCCCAGTCTTTTGGGTCGCGATTGGCTTTGCAAAATCCAACTAAACTGGCATGAAATTAAGTATGCACACACGACGGAGGACATTCTGCAGCGGTACAGTGACGTTTTCAGGGATCATCCGGGAACACTGTAGGGCGTGACGGTGAAACTCCATGTCGACCCTGAGGCTACACCATGTTTTTTTTTAAGCTCAGGTCGGTGCCCTATGCCATGAAAGGCAAAGTCGAGGAGGAGCTGGAATGTTTACAGAGGCTGGGCATTATTGAGCCTATCCAGTTTTCAACGTGGGCGGCTCCCATTGTTCCAGTTATGAAGGCAGACAAAACGGTGAGGGATATGTGGGGATTATAAGCTTACAGTGAATCAGGTCTCTAGGCTGGAGGAGTACCCATTGCCACGGGTGGATGACCTGTTTGCGACCCTGTCAGGGGTAAGCTGTTCACAAAGCCTACCAACAGCTGTTGCTCGATGAGGATTCAAAGGAATACGTCACAATTAATACGCACAAGGGATTATTCAAGGACAATCGCCTGGTATCCAGCCCTGCCATTTTCCAAAGGACAATGGACACTTTGCTGCAGGGGATTCCGCACGTAGCAGTGTACCTTTATGATATTTTGATCATGGAAGCTATGGAGTGGAGCATCTGGCTAATTTAGAACAGGTGCTGAAGAGGCTCTCAGACGCAGGGCTGTGGTTGAAACGCGGAAAATGTGTGTTCCTGACACCCAGTGTGACTTACCTGGGACACAAGATCACAGCTGAGGGGCTTTGCCCTGTGGAGGACAAGGTGAGAGCTATTAAGGAAGCCCCAAGCTCTAAGACCGTCACGGAACTCGGGCAAGTGTTTGCAGTCTACGGGTTGCCTGACACTCTGGTCACTGATAATGGCCCAACATTCACCAGTGAACTGTTCAGTGAGTTCATGTAGCAGAATGGCATTCGTCAATTTCGGACAGCCTCCTTCCACCCAGCCTCCAATGGTTTGGCTGAGTGGGCTGTTCAGACAGTGAAGGAAGGCCTGAAGCAGATGACAGGGGACTCTCTCTTAGCATTCAGCTTTCACGCTTCCTGTTTAAATACCACCTCACGCCACAGACTACGACTGCCCGCACTCCCGCAGAGATGCTGATGGGGCGTAGGCCCAAGTCAAGAGTGAACCTGCTGCGCCTGGATGTGAAGGCTCAAGTGAGACAGACTACGGTGGAAGCATGTCCACCAGTGACTTTGCCAGAGAGCGAGATGCTGGCAGAGGGGTCGGGGTCCCCTGAAGAGGATGGACATTCTCACGCAGACACACAGACCCCTTTCATGCCCCTAACACCAGAGCCACCAAAAACACCCTCACCAGTGGTGCCTGCTGGGTCACCGGGTGGTAGTGCGCAGATCACAGCGCACTCGTAAATGTCCTGACAGACTGAATCTTTGACGGGACAGTTTTTTGTTGTTGTTGTTTGATTGAATATTGAATCTTTCGTGTTTTCCAGATGTTTTGTATTGATAAACTGTTGCTGAGATACTGGTATAGGTTTTCAGGGGTACGCAAGTTAATAACACCACTGTTTTTATTTCCTAGTTTTTCACATTTGGGGATGTTGGATTTTAAAGGGGGAGAAGTGTTGTAATGTGAGCATTATTAAAAGTAAGTTAATACTAATTAGGATAATGGGGGGAGGGGTTTACTTCCGTTCTTTTTACTTCTGGTGTGCTTTGTATACTGTATAGTGTCCCTGTCATGCCGTACGGGTTGTGAAAGCCTCTATATATACATTATGGTTTTGAAGTTCGAGATAAAGTAGTTTCTTTGGCATGAAGTTGTCAAGTGTGCCATTTTCAAAGTAGAAGTTACTACAGTGATGCAGTGGCATCAGCACTGGACTTCAGGGCAGATGGTTCTGAGTTCAAACCCAGCCGGGTCCCAACCTGGGCAGCAGCAGTATCTGTGCAGCAGAAAGGCCTGGCAATCTATTTCTGCATCTTGCCATGATCCTATGGTCCATGAGGTCATGAAGAGTCAGACTCGACTAAAATGACTTAACAACAACAACAAATGCCCTCTCAAAAGCTGCATTGTGTCCCAAATAAAGAAAGAGAATCCTGGCTATTTTCTGAATTGGCTTTTGTCCTTTAAAAGTTGTCACAAGTAAGTGGCAGCCCTGATTAATTGATGGGCCAATTAACCAGGATCCACTGTACTCTCATCATTAAACCTTCTGCAGAAAATTACCTCAAACAGATTTAGTCAGAAGCTAATTCTTTACTCAGGTCACACATTGCTGCAAGCAAACAATATACACTTTGATCTTAATTTTTCAACACATGCTGCAATTACCTCTATAACACCAACACAAGTCCTGCCCAAACCACACATTTATGTAAAATCCTATGTAGACCAGTTCTGATTATTATTTTGATTGTATCACATTACACTACACAGACTATTCAGGACTTACAGTATATATCAGATAGAATTTATCAGTTTGCACGGTTTACAAATGGCAACAGTTTTACTAAATTGAGCTTAGAAGTGTTTTAGATTAGATTTGTTTAAAACACAAGTTACAAGTAATGTGATACTTAATGTAAATCTCAAAGCTAATGATATAGTTCAAAGTACAAAGTACTGTATGTATAAATTATACAACCTTGAAATTGGTCTCTTTACAGGCAGCCACAAAATATGAAGCCCAAAAGAAGCCATTAAAAAAGACCAACAAACACCTAATGCACAGAAAGAGGGGAAAAAACCACAAATTGTGCAAAAAATAAAAGCAAGCAAAAACATTCAGAACAAAAGCGAGTCCGTAGGCACAAAGCCCAGAGCAGTGGAGCAGGCCCACAGCGTCAGCCTCCGTTCGTCACACAGCAGGGTAAATCATTGCAGAGCTCGCAGGCATGAAGCCTGGAGCAGTGGAGCAGGCCCACAGCGTCAGCCTCAGCGCTGCAGGCCGTGGAGTAAACGTCACGGAGTAGTGAACAGAACCAGCTCAACCCTTGCCTCCGGTTCTGACACCCTGCCTTTTCAATACTTTCAGCACGGTGTTTAAATCAGCAAAACATCGGGTCATCCCTCGCACTAGGACCCAGGCCCTGTTGCATTGATACGCTCTGGGACTGGACCCCGCCACCATGTTGTGGCCCGCACCCAACCTTTCTGAATCGGCCCAGAGTATAGATCGATTGATCAAACCTCCATTTAGGTGGACGGGCTCCGAATCTGCTCTGTCTTTTTGCCACTTTGTACACCCCGACTATCTCAACCATGTCTTGACCTTGCTCCAACTTTGCATCGCACCTGCATGCCTCGATCCTTGAGTCAGCCTTGTGTTCGCTCGTCTCTTCATTGTTTACGGTGATCATTTACCACAATTTTTAGATTAGATTATGAGAACACGCAGTCCTCTTTTATTGTCATTTAGTAATGCATGCATTAAGAAATGATACAATATTCCTCCGGTGTGATATCACAGAAACACAGGACAGACCAGGACTGAAAAACTAACAAAAACCACATAATTATATCATATAGTTACAACAGTACAACAATACCATAACTTGATGAAGAACGGGCCATAGGCACAGTAAAACAGTTCAAAGTCTCTCGAAAGTCCCACATCTCACACAGACAGGAGAAGGAAGAAAACTCTCCCTGCCATGCCCGACCACAGTCCAACTCTGAGTTGTCCGAAAACTTCGAGCTCCCATCAGCCATCCGACACCGAGTACCGAGCACCATCTCTGCCGAACGCTTTGACCCCAGCCTCAGCTGCCAGCAGCAGGCAAAGCCGGGGATTTTGGGGCCTTCCCTTCAGAGATTCTCGATCGCACAGTAGCAGCAGCAGCGAACCGGGCATTTCAGAAATTTCTCCAGACGTTCCTCTGTGCTTCTCACATCTGTCTCCATCAAATCAGAATTGTGCACGGCATCCTACTTACAAATACGACATCATTTCACTGGAGAGCTGCGCGCGCTGCATCACATGGCCATCTTCTCCTTCCGCCACAGAAAATGTGTTATTAATGAAGTATTTAGTTGTATTGTGTTAATATACATGTATGATATAAACGTATATACCAGGAAATGAAGAAACTGAGACAAATCACACTCATAATTTGAACGCCTTACAGACTAGACAGAAAAGTATGTAAGGCAAGTCAGTTTTGACAAATTTTGAGAGCTGAGGTTGTATAAAGCAGGTTTGATAGGGGTTCCTAGTCTGCTGAGGGCTAGATCTGTGGCATGCAAGTCCAAGGTATGACTTACTGAGGGCTATCTCAAGATCAAAGAAACAATTCTGAATGAGGTTGGAGGTGGAATCCGATGCACTTCGACTCTGCCAGGGTTTGCAGGTCATTACTTTTTACAAAGCGAAACCCATCATCACCATGAATGGCAGCAATGCTTCACTCTCAGACGAGCTCAACGCCTTCTTTACTTGCTTTGAAAAGGAGAATAAAACCACAGCTATGAGGGTCCCCGTAGCATCCAACGATCCTGTGATCTCTGTCATGGAGGCCATCATGAGTCAGCCTTTCAAGACGGTGAACCTTCGCAAGGTGACAGGTCCCAATGGAGTAGCTGGTAAGGCTCTGAAAACCTCTGCCAACCAACTGGCGGGGGTGTTGAAAGACATTTTCAATCTCTTGTGGCTACAGTCGGAAGTTCCTACCTGCTTCAAAAGGGCAACAATTATACCAGTGCCCAAGAAGAACAGGGAGAGCTGCCTTAACAACAGTCGTCCAGTAGCACTCACATCTACGGTGATGAAGTGCTTTGAGAGGTTGGTTATAGCTAGAACTAACTCCCGTCTCAACAAGGATCTGAACTCACTGCAATTTGCCTATTGCCACAATAGGTCTACGGCAGATGCGATCTCATTGGCTCTTCACGTGGCCCTGGATCAGCTGGACAATACAGATACCCATGTCAGGATGCTGCTCAGCATTTAACACCATCATTGCTACCCTTCTGATCAAAAAGCACCAGAAACTGGGCCTCTGCAACTGAACTCTCTACTTCCTAAAAGAAGACCACAATCTGTGCAGATCAGAAATAACATCTCCACCTCACTGACAATCAACCCTGGTGCACCTCAGGGCTGTGTGCTTAGCCCACTGCTCTACTCTCTCTATTCCCATGACTGTATGGCTAAGCAAGCTCAAATGTCATCTATAAATTTGCTGAGTGATACAACCATTGTTGGTAGAGTCTCAGGTGGTGACAAGAGGGCATATAGGAGCGAGAGATACCAGCTAGTTGAGTGGTGTTGCAGTAAGACCAAAGAACTGATTGTGGGCTTCAGAAAGGGCAAGACGAGGGAACTTACTCTAATCTTCATAGAAGGATCAGAAGGGGAAAGAGAAAGCTATTTCAAGTTCCTGGGTGTCAATACCTCTGTGGATCTATCCTGAACCCAACATATCAATGCAGCTACAGAGAAGGCACAACAGAGGCTATATTTCATTAGGAATTTGAGGAGATTATTTTGTCACCAAAAAAAAAAACTCACAGATTTCTACAGATGTACCATGGAGAGCATTCTATCTGGCTGCATCACCATCTGGCATTGGGGTCGGTGAGGGGGCGGGGGGTGGGGGGGAGGTGGTGGTGGTGGTGGGGGTGTGGCTTCACACAGGAATCAGAATCAGGTTTATTATCACTGGCATGTGATGTGAAATTTGGTGAAAGGTAACTTAGGAGCAATCTAATTGAGATCTTTAAAATTATTAAGGGTTACGATCAAGTGATTGAGAGAAAATGTTTCATCTTGCAGAAAAAGAACTCAAATAGAGGCCGCCAATTTAAGATAACCATCAAGAAATCAACAGGGAATCCTGAAGAAACTTGCTTAGATAAAGTGTAACAAGAATGATGAACTTATGAACACAGAGCAAAGAGATAAAGCAAACAATACAGACACATTTAAGAGAAGAATAAAGGAATAGGGGACTGTAGTTCAGTCGGCCCTCATTATCTATGGGGGATTGGTTCCTGGACCTGCTGCAGATACCAAAAAACGCGGAGGCTCAAGCCCCTTATTTAACCTGTCTCAGCGCGGGTGGACTTTAGGACCCGGGGGAGCTCAGGACCCAACGCCCGCGGCTGAATCCGCAGTGTTTCTGTTCCGTTGACTGAAAACAATCACGACTGAAAATAAAGTGGAAATAATACAGCAATCGAAAAGAGGTGAAACGCCATCGGTCATTGCAAAAGCGTTAGGCTACAGTCGGTCAACGATTGGAACAATTTTAAAGGATAAAGTGAGAATAATGCAGCATGTGAAAGGCCCTGCCCCGATGAAAGCTACAATTATTACTAAGCAACACAGTGGTTTAATTATTGAAATACATACATTTCTTAAGTGTTTTATATGCATAGAAAGGTAAAATATATACTAAGACAAATGTTTGACTAACTGACGCTAAGTAATACCGGATGTACCTGTTCCAACTTACATACAAATCTGACTTAAAGACGGACTCAGGAACAGAACTTGTTCGTAACCCGGGGACTGCCTGGACTTTAAAATCATCTCTAGATTACTTATAATAACTAATACAATGTAAATACTATGTAATTAGTTGTTATATTGTATTGTTTAGGGAATAATGACAAGAAAAAAAAAAGTCTGTACAAGCTCAAACAACGAGTGCTGGAGAGAGAACTTCCGGGTTTTCCCGATCCGCGGTTGGTTGAATCCGCGCAAGCGGAACCTGTGGATAAGGAGGGCCGACTGTAATAGGTTTAGAGGAGGTAAGAAAGGATGTGGTAAGAGTAGAATACAGGAGCTGCCAAGGACTCATAGGTGTGAATGGCTTTTTTTCTTAGCAGATACTTGGAAATTAGTCCAAGATATTGAAAATGATTAGACCATTCTGCTGTTGCTCCTGCTGAGGTCAGATCAGAAAAAGGCCTTTACATCTTCATTATATTGCCTTATACGGGTTTCTTTGAAGTCAACTCTGTTATGAAATTTTCCATTATTTCCTTACTTGGATTCTCGCTTCCTTTATCTTTAAACTAGACAACGGGGTGACCCGTTGGGGCACCCTTTGAGAGAAGGGTAGTGCAGTCTGATGTGACCAGAATGAATATTAAATTTTCCTGAATGCTATTGGTATCACTTTGCTTTGGAAACTGAAGAAGAAAACCTCAGTTTATTAAAGAAGAACGATGCGTAGCAAAGCAAATATAGCTCCTCCTCATTTAATGAAGGACACTTTTGATGGAATCATTTCTGGTTTATCTGCCACCCTTGTGCCTCTTGTTGTCATTCTGGAGATGTGCAGTCCTTTCATCCCCCGTCTCTTCATCTCTTCTGCTGTTTGTTGCTTGTCTCTGATCCTGGAGACATGCATGCCTCTCTGCCTCTCCTCCTCTGTCTCTTCTTCTCTCATCTTTTTTTGTCCTGACTCTTTGATCCTGGAGCCGTGCAGCCCTGGTCTCATCTGATTCTTGGTCTCTCTCTCTCCTTACCGCTTCTCAACGACGTTTGCCATCATTCCTTGACCATAATGTCCCCTTGCCCTCTCCACGCGGCATAATTAGGCTGACAATAATGCTGGACAGAAGATACGAAGCAGTAACACCAAAGGATGCTGATTATTCTTGATGATGTGGCTGGCGCTCTCCTAAATGGACATAATATAATCATCGCTGTCCTTTGACTGCAGCAAAGGGTTTTATGGGTGTCTCAAAGTAAGTCATTACAATAAGATTTAATTTTCTCTTATTGATGGGTGGCAGTTAGATCTGTCCCAATCCTGCACATGCTGATGGTTATTAGCAGAATGTGACCCCTCGAAATAGAGCTGCCCTGCCCTTTTGCTCCGGTAGGTGTCGCTGCTGAGGCTGGCCGTGCGCATGCGTCGGGCTGTCGCGTCCCGATTTCCATGATGGCCGATCGGCTTGCGGGTTAAAAGGGAGCCTATTGATTTTTGCGAATGAGCAATTTTATACCAATATATAACCCTGAACTTTGCCTGCATTCTGTAAGTTAGCGCATTTTAATTCGATTTAGCCAAAAAAAGTGCTGCTGTAATGCACCATTTGCACTAATTGGAGGCCACAAACAGACAGACAGAGCATGAGAGTTTTCGTAGTAACTGACAATGTGGTGGTCAAACATACTTTGAGAATTTGGTTACAGTTTAGAAAACATTTTGGTT
Organism: Mobula birostris; assembly: GCF_030028105.1. Taxonomy (NCBI): domain Eukaryota; kingdom Metazoa; phylum Chordata; class Chondrichthyes; order Myliobatiformes; family Myliobatidae; genus Mobula; species Mobula birostris. The sequence continues at coordinate 29,557,574 of NC_092372.1, read as the reverse complement.
TATTGAGATTCTCCCTCTCGAGTCCCATCTTTTCTAATTGTTTTTTTTTAAAACCATCTTTAATTGACTTATCTTTTAAAGAATGGGATAGATTGGGTATTAAATGATTTCAGGATTTGTTTGATGGAAGGAATCTCTCTTCTTTTGTGCAACTTTCAACAAAATTTAACCTTTCCAACACTCACTTTTTTCGATACTTACAGATTAGAGATTTTTTAAGATCTCAATTACATACATTTCCTACCAGTCCAGATAAGAATATAATAGATGCAATTTTTAATCTGAAACCCTTTGACAATGGTTCAATATCTTACATTTATGGTCTGCTGTTGGGACTGAAAAAGGCCTCTTTAGATATAATTAAAGGAGACTGGGAAAAGGATTTACAGATTTTCATATCTTAAGAGAGCTGGAAGATTATTTTAAAATTGATTAATTCTTCATCGTTATGTGCTCGTCATTCTTTATTACAATTCAAAGTGGTACATAAAGTTCATGTCTAAAGACAAGCTCTCTCATTTCTACGCAGATATTTCCCCTTACTGTGATAGATGTACTAATGGAGTGGCCACACTAATTCATATATTTTGGACATGTCTGAGCCTTAAAAAATTTTGGAAAGATGTATTTCAAACTTTTTTTGTACTTTTCAAAGTTAGTTTTAAGCCCAATCCTTTGACTGACATGTTTAGTATTGTTGAGGATAGGGCTACAAAATTGAAGCCATCTAATTTGTGGGTATTGGCCTTTATGCCTCTTATGGCCAGGAGGGTGATCTTGCTCAAGTGGAAGGAGGCCGCCCCACCCACGCATGTTCAATGGCTATCTGATGTTATGTTGTGCCTTGATCTAGAGAAGATTTATTGTTCGATTTCTGATTCTAAACATGATTTTCTAATGTTATGGGGACCCTTTGAGTTATTTTCATAATCTTTGAACTGTTATTAAAGTATGGATCTGAGCCATTATTATAATATTATATGGTAAGATATTTCTTTTTTTTCTTTTTTTTTTAACCAACCAACTCATTTTGGTAGTGGGGGTAGATTTTTTTAAAAAATACAATTATGTTATTTTATTTCATAATTCAATCTTTTTTTCTACATGATTGATTTGGAATATGGGATACTGTGATCATATTACTGTGGTTTAAATGTAATGTAATTTGTATTACTTGTATCCTTATGAATTTTGTATTTGTATTTATGCAATTTATATAATATAATAAAAATATTGAAAGACAACTTCATTAACATACAAGGAACTCAACAGGTCAGGCAACTTCTATAGAAATGGATAAACAGTTGTTGTTTTGGGCCAACATCCTTCGTCAGGACTGAAGAAGGGTTTTGTCCTGAAATGTCGACTGTTATCCATTTCATAAGAACATAAGAAATAGGAGCAGGAGTAGGTCATCCGGCCTATCGAGCCTGCCCCACCACTCAATAAGATCATGGCTGTAAACTCAGCTCCATCTACCTCCTTTTCCCCATAACCCTTAATTCCCTTCCTATGTAAAAACCTATCTAACTCTTTCTTAAATATATTTAGTGAAGAAGCCTCAACTGCTTCCCTGAGCAGAGAATTCCACAGATTCACCACTCTCTGGGAAAAACAATTTCTCCTCATCTCTGTCCAAAATCTTCTCCCCTGAATCTTGAGGAAATGTCCCCGAGTTCTAGTTTCACTTACCAATGGAAACAACTTCCCTACTTCTATCTTATCTATCCCTTTCAAAATTTTGTATGTTTCTATAAGATCCCCTCTCATTCTTCTGAACTCCAGAGAGTACAGTCCCAGGTGACTCAATCTCTCCTCATTGGTTAACCCCTTCATCTCTGGAATCAACCTGGTGAACCTCCTCTGCACTGCCTCCAAAGCCAGTATATCCTTCCTCAAGTACGGAGATCAGAACTGCACACAGTACTCCAGGTACGGTCTCACCAGTACCCTGTATAGCTGCAGTATGACCTCCCTGCTCTTGAATTCAATCCCTCTAGCAATGAAGGCCAATATTCCGTTTGCCTTCTTAATAACCTGTTGTACCTGCAAGCCAACTTTTTGAGATTCATGCACAAGCATCCCCAAGTCCCTCTGCACAACAGCATGCTGCAATCTTTCACCATTTAAATAATAATCTGCTCTTCTATTATTCCTTCCAAAGTGGATGATCTCGCATTTACCAACGTTGTATTCCATCTGCCAGACCTTGGCCCACTCACTTAACCCATCTATATCCCTCTGCAGACCCTCCACATCCTCTGTACAATTTGCTGTTCCACTCAGTTTAGTGTCATCAGCAAATTTTGCTACGTTACACTCAGTTTCCTCTTCCAAATCATAAATGTAAATGGTAAACAGCTGCGTGCCCAGCACTGACCCCTGCGGCACCCCACTCACCACAGACTGCCAACCAGAGAAACACCCATTTATACCAACTCTCTGCCTTCGATTGGTTAACCAATCCACTATCCATGCCAATACACTTCCTCCAACTCCATGCATCCATATCTTATTTATAAGTCTCTTGTGCAGCACCTTATCGAATGCCTTCTGGAAATTTCCATAGATGCTGCCCGACCTGCTGTGTTTCTCCAGCATTTTGTGTGTGTTGCTTTGGATTTCCAGCAGCTGCAGACTTTCTCATGTTTAAGATTTCCATCTTCATGTAGTTGAATCTTCACAAATCAAAATGCTAATTCATTTTGTTCATCAACTATTACAGAAGAACCATTTTTTTTCATCATCCATTACTCAAAAGGTCCATCAGTGATCCCCATTTGCTCAAATTACTCTAGTCTTATCTAGCTCTTCTACACAAACCCTGTACTTAATCAAACCCTTTAAACTACATATTCTAAACATGTTAAAGAATGGGGTACACTTTCTGTGACAGCTGTTTCACAAGCACTTCGTCCTCCATTATAACTTTCATTATATTATCAACCATCTGCCTTACTTCCAATCTTGTGCATCTCAAGCTGACCAGCCCACTAACAATGGCTGGCTTTGTGGTCCCCACAATCCGCTCCAGAATAGCTCAGTGTTTGATACTCAGCTCCCTCTTCATCTGCTTACATCTTAGTGACATTATCCTTTTCACATCTTTTGCTATTGATGCACAGTCCAACATTACCACAACTCTTGATTCCATCGACCACTTATTCTGAAGCCTGCTCCATTCAAGATGCAAGTAAACATTAAATTGTTTCCAGTAGGCTACTGATGTCATGTTATTCAGCTTCCACCAAACATAGCTAAAGTCACACCATTCTGAGTCAGCAAGAACTCACTCACAGCCAGGACTCGATGCAATCTGTTCTTTGCAGATCTAACCATTATATCTGTTTTACTCTTTTAAATCTAAACGCTATAACTCTAGGATAGCCTTGCACCATATTGTCCTCCTGCTGATCACTTGTTCTGTATTCTGCTGTTGCCTTCCCTTAAACAAACCTCACTGTGCTGTAAAAATAAAATGATCTGTTTGGATGGCATGCATAACAATTTTTTTAAGCTGTCCCTTTAGTATCTGTGGCAAAATAAAGGAATTGGCTAATTTTCTTTTGTCCACCTTCCAGCATTAATGTTACTCATTTCTCAGTTAGCCTTCAGAAAATTCTGTTGGTTTTCTTTGAACACTGAACTGCAATGATGGCTTGGATATAATCAAGCAAGGTCCACTGGAGGCTGGAGGTCTGCCCTGGGGTTAAAGGACTGTATATGTGTGTGGGCAGGCGGGAGGGAGGGAGGAACAGGGCCTGTTTTGCTGCTTATTGTGTTCCATTTTGTAGTTAGAAACACAGCTTGGAATAGGCCCTTCTAGCCTTCAATCTGCACCTCCCAGCAACCCCCAATTTAACCCTAGCCTAATCACAGGACAATTTACAATGACCAATTAACCCACTAACCAGTACATCTTTGGACCATGGGAGGAAACAGGACATGGAGAAAACCCACATTCTCCATGGGGAGGACATACGGACTTCTTACAGATGACGTTGGAATTGAACTCCAAACTCTTGACGCCCTGAGCTGTAATAACACAGTGTTAACCGCTGCGCTACCGTGTTGCGCTGTGTTATTCTGCTGAGCACTGTGGTCATGCTATGTCGGCGCCAGAATAGGTGGCAACACTTGCAGGCTGCCCCCAGCACACCCTCAGGCGAGTTTGTTAATGCAAAAGATGCATTTCACTCTATGTTACAATGTACACAAGATCCGATGCCTCCACCATCGACGAACAGCTGCAGCAGTGTGTACCATCTACAAGATGCACTGCAACACCACACCAGAAGTCCTAAGGCAGCATCTTCCAGACCCATGACCACTACCATCTAGAAGGACAAGAACAGCAGATACCTGGGAACACCACCACTTGGAAATCTCCCTCCAAGTCACTCACCAACCTGACTTGGAAACATATCACCGTTCCTTCATTGTCGTTGGGTCAAAATCATGGAATTCTCTCCCCAACAGCACTGTAGGGGTACCTACACCTCAGGGACTGCAGCTCATCACCACCTTCTCAAGGGCAACTAGGGATGGGCAATAAATGCTGGTTTAGCTGGTGATGCTCACGTCCCGTAAATGGAAAAAAAAAATTATTGCAAGCACCTCCAGTCAATCCCACTTGAACATATTTGGGTCCCATTGGTTTAGGATTGAAAAAGTGTTTTATTAAATTTACCTCAGTATGTTCTCTCCAATAGGTCTGTTGGAGAATTGGCCATCTTACTCCAAATAAAACTTATGTTCCAGAGCTCCATTCCTTTCACAAGAATAAAGTAGAAAATCTATTTTTCTGCCGAATCCACATTTGGCATGACATCTAAAACTTTGACAAACTTCTATAGGTACGCTGTGGAAGGTATCCTGATTGGCTACATCATGGCAAGTATGGAGACACCAATGCCTAGGAATGGAAAAGCCTACAAAACATAATTCATTCAGCCCAGTGTATCACAAGAAAGGCCCTCTTCACCATTGAGCACATCTACAAAGAGTACTGCCACAAGAAAGCAGCATCTGTCATCAAGGACCCCACCATCCAGGCCATGTTCTCTTCTTGGTGTGACCAACAGGAAGGAGGTGCAGAAGCCCTAGGTCCCACACCACCAGGTTTAGGAGCAGTTATTACCCTTCAACAATCAGGCTCCTGAACTTGCATGATAACTTCACTCACTACAACAGTGAACTGACCACTCAACACTATGGACTGACTTTCAAGGACTCTACAACTCAGGTTCTCAGTATTTATTTATATTGCATAGTTTGTCTTCTTTGTCATGTTTCTTCATAGTCTGTCAGTGTCAGCACTGTGCAAAAGTCTGAGGCACATACAGTGCCAATATAAAGTATTTACCCCGCCCCCGCCACTTCGGAATTTTTCATGTTTTACAACACTGAATCACAGTAGACTTAATTTGGCTGTTTTGACGCTGATCAACAGAAAAAGACTATTTTGTGTCAAAGCGAAAACAGACATAGAAACATAGAAAACCTACAGCACAATACAGGCCCCTCGGCCCACAAAGCTGTGCCGAACATGTCCCTACCTTAGAACTACCTAGGCTTTACCCAAAGCCCTCTATTTTTCTAAGCTCCAAGCAGCCATCCAGGAGTCTCTTAAAAGACCCTATCGTTTCCGCCTCCACCACTGCCACTGGCAGCCCGTTCCACGCACTCACCACTCTCTGCGTAAAAAAACTTCCCCCTGACATCTCCTCTGTACCTACTTCCAAGCACCTTAAAACTATGTCCTCTCGTGCCAGCCATTTCAGCCCTGGGGAAAAGCCTCTGACTATCCACACAATCAATGCCTCTCATTATCTTGTACACCTCTATCAAGTCACCTCTCATCCTCCGCTGCTCCAAGGAGAAAAGGCCGAGTTCACTCAACCTATTCTCATAAGGCATGCTCCCCAATCCAGGCAACATCCTCGTAAATCTCCTCTGCACCATTTCTATGGTCTCCACATCCTTCCTGTAGTGAGGCGACCAGAATTGAACACAGTACTCCAAGTAGGGTCTGACCAGGGTCTTATATAGCTGCAACATTACCTCTCGACTCTTAAAACTCAGTCCCACGATTGATGAAGGCCAATGCACCGTATGCCTTCTTAACCACAGAGTCAACCTGCTTAGCAGCTTTGAACGTCCTATGGACTTGGACCCCAAGATCCTTCTGATCCTCCACACTGCCAAGAATCTTACCATTAATACTATATTCTGCCATCATATTTGACCTACCAAAATGAACCACCTCACACTTAACTGGGTTGAACTCCATCTAGCACTTCTCAGCCCAGTTTTGCATCCTATCAATGTCCCGCTGTAACCTCTGACAACCCTCCACACTATCCACAATACTCCCAACCTTTGTGTCATCAGCAAATTTACTAACCCATCCCTCCGCTTCCTCATCTAGGTCAGTTATAAAAATCACAAAGAGTAAGGGTCCCAGAACAGATCCCTGAGGCACACCACTGGTCACCGGCCTCCAAACAGAATATCACCTGTCTACAACCACTCTTTGCCTTCTGTGGACAAGCCAGTTCTGGATCCACAAAGCAATGTCCCCTTGGATCCCATGCCTCCTTACTTTCTCAATAAGCCTTGCATGGGGTACCTTATCAAATGCCTTGCTAAAATCCATATACACTACATCTACAGCTCTACCTTCATCAATATGTTTAGTCATATACTCAAAAAATTCAATCAGGCTCGTAAGGCACGACCTGCCTTTGACAAAGCCATGCTGACTGTTCCTAATCATATTATGACTCTCCAAATGTTCATAAATCCTGCCTCTCAGGATCTTCTCCATCAGCTTACCAACCACTGAAGTAAGACTCATCGGTCTACAATTTCCTGGGCTATCCCTACTCCCTTTCTTGAATAAGAGAATAACATCCGCAACCCTCCAATCCTCTGGAACCTCTCCCGTCCTCATTGATGATGCAAAGATCATCGCCAGAGGCTCAGCAATCTCCTCCCCTGCTTCCCACAGTAGCCTGGGGTACATTCCATCCGGTCCCAGTGACTTATCCAACTTGATGCTTTCCAAAAGCTTCAGCACATTCTCTTCCTTAATATCCACATTCTCAAGTTTTTCAGTCCACTGTAGGTCATCCCTACAATCGCCAAGATCCTTTTCCGTAGTGAATACTGAAGCAAAGTATTCATTAAGTACCTCCACTATTTGCTCCAGTTCCATAGACACTTTTCCATTGTTACAATTGATTGGTCCTATTCTCTCATATCTTATCCTCTTGCTGTTCACATACTTGTAGAATGCCTCGGGGATTTCCTTAATCCTGTCCGCCAAGGCCTTCTCATGGCCCTTTCTGGCTCTCCTAATTTCATTCTTACGCTCCTTCCTGTTAGCCTTATAATCTTGTAGATTCACATCATTACCTAGTTTTTTTGAACCTTTCATAAGCTCTTCTTTTCTTCTTAACTAGATTTACAAGAGCCTTTGTGCACCTCGGATCTTGTACCCTACCATCCTTTCCATGTCTCATAGAACATATCTACTCAGGACCCCACACAAATATCCCCTGAAGATTTGTCACATTTCTTTGGTACATTTCCCTGAGAACATCTGTTTCCAATTCATGCTTCACTTTCCTGCCTGATAGCCTCATAGTTCCCCCTACTCCAATTAAACATTTCCCTAACTTGCCTGTTCCTATCCCTCTCCAATGCTATGGTAAAGGAGGCAGAATTGTGATCATTATCTCCAAAATGCTCTCCCACTGATAGACCTGACACCTGACCAGGTTCATTTCCCAATACCAGGTCAAGTACAGCTTCTCCTCTTGTAGGCTCATCCGCTTTACTCATGATTCTCCTCGCATTAAAATCGACACATCTCAAACCATCGGACTGAGCGCATCCTTTCTCTATCACCTGCCTATCCTCCCTTTCGCACTGTCTCCAAACTTTCTCTATTTGTGAGCCAACCTCCCTTTCCTCTGTCACTTCAGTTCGGTTCCCACCCCCCCAGCAATTCTAGTTTAAACTCTCCCCAATAGCCTTAGTAAACCTTCCTGCCAGGATATTGTTCCCCTCTACAAAGTGTTCTAAATTACAAACATAAAATGCTTAATAATTGATTGCATAAGTATTCACCCCCCCCTTTAATATGACACACCAAATCATCATAGGTGCAGCCAATTGGTTTTAGAAGTCACATAATTAGTTAAATGGAAATCTGTTTTTGGAGACCTGTGTGCAGTCACAGTGTTTCAATTGACTGTAGTAAAAATACACCTGTATCTGGAAGGTCCAACTGCTGATGAGTCAATATCAAGAACATAATAAGATCATAAGAAATAGGAGCAGGAGTAGGCCATCTGGCCTGTCAAGTCTGCTCCGCCATTTAATAAGATCATGGCTGATCTGACCATGGACTCATCCCCACCTACCTGCCTTTTCCCCCATAACCCTCAATTCCCCTACTATGCAAAAATCTATCCAACCTTAAATATATTTACTGAGGTAGCCTCCACTGCTTCATTGGGCAGAGAATTCCACAGATTCACCACTCTCTGGGAACAGCAGTTCCTCCTCATCTCTGTCTCAAATCTACTCCCCCAAATCTTGCTGCTATGTCCCCTAGTTCATGTCTCCCCTACCAGTGGAAACAGCTTTCTTGCCTCGAACTTATCCATCCCTTTCATCATTTTATATGTTTCTATAAGATCTCCTCTCATTCTTCTGAATTCCAGCGATCCACAGCCCCAAGCAATTCGATCTCTCCTCATAGTCTAACCCCTTCATCTCTGGAATCAATCTGGTGAACCTCCTCTGCACTGCCTCCAAAGACAGTATATCCTTTATCAAGTAAGGAGATCAGAACTGCAAACAGTACTCCAGGTGCTGCCTCACCAGTACCCTGTACAGTTGCAGCATAACCTCCTGCTCTTAAATTCAATCCCTCTAGCAATGAAGGCCACCATTCCATTTGCCTTCTTGATAGCCTGCTGCATCTGCAAACCAACCTTTTGTGATTCATGCACAAGCAATCCCAAGTCCCTCTGCACAGCAGCATGCTGCAATTTTTTACTATTTAAATAATAATCTCTTCCATTTTTCCTGCCAAAGTGGATGACCTCACATTTACCAACATTGTACTCCATCTGCCAAACCCTTGCCCACTCACTTAATCTCTCTGCAGACTCTCCGTATCTTCTGCACAATTTGCTTTTCCATTCAATTTAGTGTCATCAGCAAACTGAAATACACTACACTCGGTCCCCTCTTCCAGAACGTTAATGTATATCGTATTCTGGCAAAAATTACACCATGAAGACAAAAGAACACTCCAAGCAACTTCGCAAAAATGCTATTGAAAAGCACAAGTCTCAGGAGGTGGATACAAGAAGATTTCCAAGTCACTGAGTATCACTCGGAATACAGTGAAGTCAATCAACACGAAATGGAAAGAATATGGCACAGCTTTAAATCTGCTTCAAGCAGGCAGTCCTCAGAAACTGAGTGATCGTGCAAGAAGGGGACAACTGATGGAGGCCACCAAGAGACCTCTGACAACTCTGGAGAGGTTACAAGCTTCCATGGCTGAGATGGGAGAGACTAAGCATACAACTGTTGCCTGGATGCTTCACCAGTTGCAGCTTTATGGGAGAGTGGCAAAGAGAAAGCCACTGTTGATAAAAAAAAATTAGATGAAATCTCACTGGGTTTGCCAGAAAGCATGTGGGAGACCCTGAGGTCAGCTGGAAGAAGGTTCTATGGTCTGATGAAACCAAAATTGAGCTCTTTGGTCTTCAGACTACACGCTATGGTTGGTGTAAGCTCCGAGACTTATAATATATATCATTACAGAACGTCTTTCTGATGCTTCCTGCTCCCTCCCGTCACCCTTCCCATTTTCCCCAACCATGATTCCCCTCTCCCTGTCGCCTTTCCACTCTCAGTCCACAATAGAGGCCCATATCACAATCAGGTTTATCATCCGTTACATGCTTCATGAAACTTGCTTTTTTGCAGCAGCAGTAGCAGTACGGTGCCATACATAAAATTACTACAAAACTGTGCAAAAATCTTAGCCACCCCAGCTATACATATGTGCCTGAGACTATTGCACCCAGTACTGTAGTTTCTCATTGATTCTGTTACATTTCTTTGTTCTACTGTGAGGTGCAAGAAACTATATATCAGGATAGTCTGTGGTGACATATACTTTGATAATAAATTTACTTTGAATTTTAACAACCATTAAAATTCTGAAACCAACCTCATTTTACTATTGTTTTGAAAATTTCCATATTAGCTTGTCACACAATACAAGCTTGGCTAAACTACTAATAGTACATTCAAGTTATCCATAAAACAACATCAAATATTTACATACAAGTTAGATAGAATGAATTGGAATGAATGTAACAGATTTGCATTAGACCAATTTTTTGATAAGTTTGTCCAAATCAAATTTGCCACGACTTGTTCATACCATCAGGGAGATGGTATTGGAAAGAGCCTAAAGACCCATTTGTCCTTTGCCATCTGATTTCTAAACAAGGAACCCATAATCTCTACTTTGTTATTCCCATTTCTGCACTATTATATTAATTTTACTTCTTTGTATTGCATTGCTGCTGAAAAATAAAATTTCACATCACAAGACAGTGATTCTGATCCAAAATAATAAACAACGATTATTCAGAACACAAAAATAAACATACACTATTACAGACTGCATGACTGAGAAACACCATGTTGGCATAACTAGTCCAGACATCCCACCTCTCCTGGAAGGTCCAGGAGTCTTCCGCAAATTAGTAGTGGCTCCCTGATGCCCGCAAATGATATACAATGTCCCGGAATTTGATTTTTTTTGAGGGCGAGCATGAGAGAGCACACGAGAGAGCGAGCGCAAGAGCGAGAAAGCGAGCGTGAGTGAGAGAAACCATGAGAGAGCGTGAAAGTATGAGAGCGAGAAAGCAAGCGCGAGAGAGCGAGAGCAAGAGTGAGAAAGTGAGCGCGAGTGAGAGCGACCACGAGAGAGCGTGAGAGTGAGAAAGCAAGCACGAGGGAGCGAGCGAGAGCGAGAAAGCAAGTGCGACAGAGCAAGTGCGAGAAAGTGAGCACGAGTGAGAGCGACTACGAGAGAGTGCAAGAGAGAGAGAGAAAGCGAGCGCGAGTGAGAGCGACCACAAGCGAGAGTGAGAGCAAGAAAACAAGCATGCGAGAGAAAGAGAGTGAGTGAGAGCGAGAAAGCAAGTGTGAGAGAGTGGGAGAGAAAGCGAGCATGAGAGCGACCACTAGCGAGAGAGCGCGCACACGCACGCGATAGAGAGAGAGCAAGAGAGAGTTCCAAAAAAAGTCAGAGTGGCAGAGTGTTCCAAAAAAAGAAAATATAAAACGTACGTCACCCCAGACTACCCTAAAGTGTACCCCTGCCTAATAGGGGTCAAAAATAATGACAGTGTTGCTCGCTGCACTGTTTGCAACAGTGACTTTTCTATTGCCCATGGTGGGTTAAAATGTAAAAGACATGTTGAGCTGAGTTTAACAGGTGTTATTCATTCATTAGCATAGCTAACGTTATTTAAACTAGCTGGCCAGCTGCTAAGGAGCTACTCTATTGCAGACATCCCACCTCTCCCGGAAGTCTCCCGCAAATTGATGGTGCTACCTCCCTGAAATGAGCTTTTGCAGGGTGGGATGTCTGCTAGTCTCCAAAACTATTTACATTCCATATGGAAATCACCTCAGCCTTTCAGCAAATTCAGCATTTCTTTTTTCTAGAGTATACAAATTTAAGTTTCCTTCCAAAAGGATCCAGGGTATTTGCCTCAACCACTAACTGGGAAAGCGAGTTGCCCATTCCTAACCACTTTATTAAATAAATTGTTTTTTTTTATCCCTTTAAGTTCATTAATTCTAGTTTTGGAGATCAGTTGTAGATCGTTCCACAAGTGAGAACATCACTTCTCAATTTATTCTGTCAACAAAGTGTCCCCTCTGCCATCTGATTTCGAAACAATGAACCCATAAACTCCACCTTGCGATTCTTTTGGGGCTATTATAGTAATGTTTTCTCTTTGGCCTCACAACACACTGGAGGAACTCAGCAGGTTGGGCAGCATCCGTGGAATCAATCAGTCAATCTTTCGGGCCAGAACCATTCATCAGGAGACCTGTTGAGCTCCTCCAGCGGGTTGTGAGTGTTGCTTTGACCCCAGCATCTTCAGAGTATTTTGTGTTTTCTTTGTACTGCTGCTGCAAAACAACAAATTTCACATCACAAAACAGTCGTAAACCACTCCATTCTTAGAACTTCTGCTGAACTATCTGAAGATAGGGACTTCCTTCTATTCTTAGAAAAGTATAGATCCAAAAGAAGATTTAATAATTTCTAAGGTTCCATGTTAATAAACTTACCTGGTGTTTCCCCAGTGCTCTTAGATACAATGATAACATAAGGAGCAGGAGTAGGCCATCTTGCCTGTCGAGCCTGCTCCACCTTTCAATAACGGCCGTGAACTCATCTCCATCCACCTGCCTTTTTCCCATATCTGTTAATTCCCCTATTATGCAAAAATCTATCCAACCTTGTCTTAAATATAGCTACTGAGGTAGCCTCCACTGTGGGGACAGGAACAACGTACTGTTACTTCACATCCTAGGTTGTAACCTCGTAACCTAGAATCAGCACAGGAATTAGCCCTTCAGCCCTTGAGCATTAACACCAAACCCATCTGTGTGCTGTTTGGTTGTATCCTTCGAGGCCTGCCTATTTATGTTTGTGTAAGTGCATCTTAAGCATAGTCATTGTATTTCACATGAACATTAATGACATTGAGCCACAAAAGCATGACTAAAAGCTTGGTTAAAGACAAGGATTTTAAGGAAATGAGAAATAGAGTAACAAAAAGCTAAATGGAGAGAATATGAAATCTCAGGATCTTAGCAGCTAAGAGCAAGATCAGCATTATGGAGTGATTACTCAAGTTAAGAATTTGAGGCCATTTCAAGCAGTAATAAAGGACATTACTGACATTTGACAGATTTATAACTCAGGCACTGCTAAACTGAATTCGTTTGAGGTCAGTGAGCATAGATGTGAAAGAGATTGCTGTGAATGGGCTCTTGGTGAATCTGTTTTGAACTACCAAGAGTAGTTGATTCATCTCAAAATATCACAGGCTCATCCCTCCTCACTGTTGAGAGTATATACATGAGACACTGCCTCCAGAAGACAGCACCTGTCAAAGGTCCCCACTGCCGCCTTCCCACACCTACCATTGGACAGAAGGTACAGTAATTGTGCAGAACTTGTTTAATTTATGGTTTTCTGGTGAATGCTGTTTATATGAGACTTAAGGCATCTGTTAGTCTTGCGAGACCATGGATCTGCGCCTGGAAAGTCTTCACTCTCCAGGGCGCAGGCCTGGGCAAGGTTGTATGGAAGACCAGCAATTGCCCATGCTGCAATTCTCCCCTCTCCACAACACCAATGTTATCCAAGGGAAGGGCATTAGGACCCATACAGCTTGGCACCAGTGTCCTCGCAGAGCAATGTGTGATTAAGTGCCTTGCTCAAGGACACAACACGTTGCCTTGGCTGGGGCTCGAACTCACAACCTTCAGGCTACTAGTCTAATGCCTTATGAGACTATTTGCCTGATATACTGTGCAAGTTTTTCATTGCACCCATGCATAAATGTACTTGTGCACATGACAATAAACTCAATTTATAATGTCAGAAGATAAAACAAAGCCAGTTAACAGGAGTGCACAGGAAGACTAGGGGTAAAAATGAGACAGATGGAAACCTCAGCTGATAGGCGGAGACAAAGGAGTCAGTTAATCGAACAGTAATGCACAAGGTGGCACAGTAATGGTAAAACTATCTGATCAGCAAGTCAAAACAGGGTCAAAAGAAGGCATTCCTGCCTATACCACTGCGAAAATGGAGCTCAGCAGGTATGACTACAGTAGTAAGGCAATTATAGAAAACACCAACATTGCTGTTTAAAACATTGCAATTTAGAAACTTAGTAATTTTGATGTATACTATAAAAGCATTATAATATTATGACTGGTAGATGTCCAAACTATTAACCCAGAGTTGAAATTCTACCATAGAAATGTGAAAAAGCAAATTTAGTTTTAAAAAAAACTACTGTATACTGGAAATAAGATAAACATCATCTGATGCTAGGAACTTCAACTGCCAACACAGAAAGTGTTACTGGATACAGACCAGTCCATCATAGGCAAGGCCTCTCCACCACAGAGTGCATTTACAAGATGTGCTGCCACAAGGAATTTGCATCCATCATCAAATACACCCACTCTTCAGGCCACACTCTCTTCTTGCTACTACCATCTGCAGGGAGCTACAGGAGCCTTAGGTCCCACACCACCAGTTCCAGGAACAGCTATTACTCTACAACCAAACCAGTGTGGATAACCTCGCTCCACAAACATTTCCAAGGACTCTACAACTCATGTTCTCAGTATTTTTTTAATGTTTGCACAATGTCTTCTTTTGCACATTTGCTGTTTGTCAGCCTGTTTATTAATATTTTTCATAAATTCTATTGCAGTTCTTTATTTTCCTGTAAATGTCTGCAAGGAAGCAAACCCCAAAGTAGTATATGTACTTCCATAATAAATTTATTTTGGCTTTTTAAATTACTAGGAATTAAATGCACTGCACCCTAAATAACATTATGTGTATTTATTACACATCCATTTAGCTTCCTAAGCAAACTTAGACTTAATTGCATGGGGGTTTTAGAAATCCAGATACAGCTAACTTCACACTTGTGTAGAACATTTAATTGCCTTTTCCTGGAGTAAATTGCAGAGACCAGGAAAACTACCCTTTCACTAACTTTAGTCTGAAAACTCATACCCTGATCATTTATCTTGCCCTAATAAACTTCTGGAAGGATGTTTACTTGGGAGTGCAGATTTATTAGTTTCTTATCATGCTTTTTAAAAGAATTAGGAGGCACGTGAAAACACCAGATTTAGGCAATCCAGGCATCACAAAGCCAGCGTTTCACTTACAAACACTAGGAGGACACAAGGAAACTACATCTTCTGTTGAAGAATCAAGAAATATGGGGAATAGTCTAATCAGTGCTAACATTCAGGCTTTCACACTTCTCCTTCCAGACTTGTGCTGGAAATCTGGGTGCCAAGAATTCACTTTTCACTTGTGTTACACACACTCATATTGAGCATTGAACTCAGAGAAGTGCCTGATTTTAGTACTAGTTGTGAACCGGCAGCATCATAAGCTTGGAACTTTCTGGAGATATGATCATACAAGAGAAATTCATTTCCCCATGATAAATTTTATATTATAGCTTTCAAAAGGAAGTTTTACAAGTGGATGTAGCTTAGCACACTGCCTCACAGCAAGTGTACAAGGCATTCCCAAATGCACCTTAAATAATTTTCTATCCACTGCAATTGATAGGATTTTGCGAGCCTTCTGTTTATGTTTTTCGTTCATTTCTTTGCCTAGACCCATTGATACATCTAAAGAGCACAGAAACAGCAATTCAATCCCGTTCGCTAGCCCACTGCAGCAATGAAAAACAGACTTCTAATATACAATTCTTTCATATGACAAAATAAGATCATGAAATCAAGGTGTTATTGTACTTCACTGTAAAAGCTACCAAACACTCCGGAATTTCGCCCCCCCCCCCCCACCTTCTGCTTCTTTCTTTCAAAGAGCTGCACAAAACATGATAATAAATTTACTTTGACTCTGAACACCCTCCCCCCAAGGACTGTACATTTTCACTCGCCTTTAGTCAATAACAACATCTGCTCCTAGAAGCAGAACACAACTTTAAATTTCTCGCTTTTGTATTTAAATCTCCCTGCCGACAGAAGCTGCTCCTTCAGCACTCCCCGCCCCCAGGCCCCCAAGCTCTGAAGTTTCCTCCCAAAAACCCTCAGCTCCTTCTTTCCTTCGCTCAATTGAGATGCTCCTCAAAACATCTTTGACGAAGATTTTATTCATTTACTCCCAAGAACTTCTTGGGATTGGAGCCAAATTCTGATGACGCTCCTAAGAAGTGCCTTCTGGTCATTTTTTATAATTTGAAGTTACTTTGGCTCTGTACATCTTTCCACGAGAAACATTGCGATTGAGTAACAACCTGAATAATATTTTTTAAAAAATCAACCACAGCATACACCCTGGGATTTTACTTCATAGCCTTCTGGGCTGCATGCAGTAGCTAAGAAACTGCCCCTCTCCCTCCCCCCAAGCTTTCATAGCCGCTGATATACGACCCCTGTGGCAGCAACATGTGCATCTCACTGCTCAGCAGTGGGAGGGAAATAAGGAGCTGGATGTATGATTTAAACTCCCTGGTGACTTGTCGTAACTCAGGGGTTACATATGTTCCCATGGCCTCGCCGTCCTGCCGGGTCTAATTTAAGTTCATAGAAAAGCAGTGAAGGAGGCCCTCGGTTCAAGCGTGACTGAACACGAATTTATCACTACTGCTCGTTCAACTACACTCCTTGGTTTAGGGGAGTGAAATAGATTACACTTCCTTGATGTAAAGTATCTTTTAAGTATTATTATATTCCCCAAATCTAGCTGTACACTGCAACCCTCGCTGGTTCACACACTCGCCTGGCCAGTTTACTTCTTCATTTGTATCTCAAGGTACGTTCAAACTTGAAAACAAAGTGTGCCCGGAGCGCTGACGCTCCCCCTTGCTTCTACTAAACAAAAGATGAACAAGATCACCGCGGTCGGTTTAAGAGCTCAGACACTGATCGTTCCCCGGCGATAATCGCATTTTGATTCCATTCCCTCCAGTCAATGGGAGGGCGACAACTCCTCCATGCTAAACTGGGTCTTTAAATGACCGCCACCCGATGCCTGCTTCAACAGACTTACATAAATTTGGTCATGCCGGAACCTGCGGCTGAGCACATCCAGGAGAATGGTCTCATCCAGCTCAGACAATGTGGCCAGGTCCTCCGGGCCGGTGCTGTCGGCGGCTGAGCACATCTCCCCACAGCGTCCGTCACTCAGCACACAAGAGCTCGGCTCCCGAGCTAAAGGATGCGCTACCAAAACCTGTCACAGTTTCTTCCGGACACCTCCAAGTCTACTCTGACATGACCGCCCCTCTTCACTGACGCTAGTGTCTCCTTTTGTGTTAACCTAGGAAATGCAAATTATACACTAGTTACAGCAAGGAGACACTTTCTTGTGCTGAAATAAAACCAGTTTCTAAACCAGTCCCTTTCTTACAAGAAAACCGGAGGAGCTCATTGGCGCCCCCTTGTAGAATTCCAGCCAATCGCCTTGGCTGACGAACCAATGCCAACACTCCGCCTTAGCTCCATTCGAACGCATTTCCTCTATTATCCGAGGTCTGCGCTCAGTTGTGCGCTTTCCCAAGGTAGAACAGAAATACAAGCTCTCTTGGTTCACCTTTCACCCTACTAGCCCCTGCATCCAATATACCATTCTTCATTATTTCCATCAGACCTAATGGAATCTCATCATCCCCTCTCTCCCGCCTTTCTGCTTTCCACATGGATCACTCTCTTTGAGACTCCCTGGTCTGCTCAACACTCCCCACCCACCCCTCCATATCCCCCAATACTTTATCACGCAACTGTAGCAGATGCAACATGTTCCTTCTCCCCTTCCCTCGCGACCTCAAAAGCCCTTCTAAGTGAGGCAGAGATTTGCGTGCACTTCCTCCAACCTAGTCGAAAGCATTCAGTGCTGGCAATGTGGCATCCTGCAAACCAGTGCCACCAAGTATCAACTCTGTGACCATATTGCAGAGCACCCGTACTCTGTCTTCAGCCATCTTGAACTTCTGGAGGCATCTCAGTTCTTCTCCCCTTATCCTTCCCACATCTACTTGTCCTTGGCCTTCTCTTTCACCACAGTGAGACCAAACACAAACTAGGACACCTCCTATCTAGCTCCTGATCTGCCGAGTTCCTCCAGCATCTTGTGTGTGTGTTGCTTTGGATTTCCAGCTTCTGCAGATTTTCTCGTGTTTGTAACGTCTCATATCTGTTTGTGACCCAACAATCCATGGTACGAATCGTGAATGCTGCAATTTCAGGTAATTCACATAACCTGTCTCCCCTTACCACTTCCACAAGTTTACCCAGGTCCTTTCTCTCTTTGTTCGCCTTTTATCTCTCTTCCACCATCCAACCCGCCACCCCCCCCCCAGATAGAATGCAAAGCCTGAGAAGAAACAGGTCTGGCAAGTAGTGAGAGGGGAGGAATTGCAGGTGGGGAGCATGGGACACAGGTATTCACAATCTATAGTGTCAACTGGGGGCCCTAATGTCAGACTTCCAAGTTTGCTTTTGATACAAAACTAGATTGGGATGGGGATGAGCATGTGAAGAGGTTTGCAAGGGATATAAGCAAGCTTACTGAGTGGATGAGAACATGGCAAATGGAATATTCTGTGGAAAGATGTGGTTCAGTGCACAAAAGAGAAGAACAGAGTATTTTTTTCAATCAAATTGAGAACTGTTGATGTTGACTTCTTCATACTCATCACTAGCGTGCAGGTGCAGCAAACAATAGGGTGACACTGTAGATTAGCGTGTTAGCGCGACACTATTACAGCTCAGAGCATCGGGGTTCTGAGTTTGCTTCTGATGTCATGTGTAAAAAGTTTATATGCCCTTCCTGTCAAGTTCAAGTGATTCCTCCAGGTGTTCTGCCATATTCCAGATGTACCGGGTAGTAGGTTGAATGGTCAGTGTAAGTTTATCCGGTCATTAGACTAGGGTTTAAGTAGGCGGGTTGCTGGGTGGTAGAGCCTGTCTCATGCTGTATCTCTTTAAAAAATTAACAAGGCAAATAGGATGTCAACCTTCATTGGGGAGGATTTGAGGCAAGATATTTGACTGCAGTTATAACAGGTCTTAGTGAGATTGTACCTGAGTACTGTGTACAGTTTTGATCACCTGCCATTCAGGGAGTATAACAGAAACTCACCAGACTAGGTCCCGAAAAGGCTATTTGAGGGAAGATTGAGCATGCATTCTCTAAGGTTTAGAAGAATGGGAGATGATCTTCTTGAAACTGACAAGCCTTAACAAGCTAGATGAAGGAGGAAAAATCCTTCTGATTGGTGAGTCTGCAACCAAGGATCCCAAATAGCAGGCCACTTAGGACCAAAATGAAAAGAAATGCCGTCACTCAGAGTCTTTGAAATCCTCCACCTTGGAGGGTTGAAGATTCTTGCTCATTCAATTAATTAAAAACAGAAATCAATTGGATATTAAGAAAAACAAGAGACACGGGGATTTGCAGGAAAATTGAGCCAAAATAGAAGAGTTAGGAAATCAGTTATGAGCTCAGTGAGAGGTAAAATCTATGTCTGCTTCAAATTGAATTGTCATGCAACCATACATGAATACTCATGAATACAGCCAAACAAAATAACATTACTCTGGAGCATTGAGTTCCAGCAATGTCCTTGTAAATTTTCTCTGTGCTCTTTCAATCTTTCCTGTAGGTAGGTGACCAGACCTGTACATAGTGCAGTTGAATGAGCACCAAAGTAAAAATGAAGTGAAAAAAATTAGGGAAAATTAAAATGTCCTTAAACTATTTTATGATATAAAAGTGATTGCTTTGCGTGAAAATTGCTTAAGATGTACTTTGGTGCCCTTTGCACTTCTTGGCACTCCCTTCACCTATCCAATCCTCTAATCGTTTGATTAAAAGCTAAGCAATGAATGACTGACTGTCAGTTATTACCATTGCGCTACCATGGTAATGTCAGTTGCACCCCCTTCACGGCTTCAGAGACCCAGTCCATGTGCCACAATGGACATTCAATTCTCATCTATGAGAAGGCACATTAAACTACAGTAAATAAATAGTATTCACCAATGGTTCTTTACAATTGTAACAACATAATGGAACTCTGTTAGGAATAAACAAGTAACAAAATAAATAACACTTTTGTTATATAGTCATAGAGTCAGAGATTTATGAAACACTTTAGCAGAGGAATAGGTCCTTTGGCCCATGTAATCCACACCAAACCATTAGTCCCATCAACCTGCATCAAAACTTCTCTTAAATGTTGAAATCAAACCCGCATCCACTACTTCTTCTAGCAGATCGTTCCACTCTCAACACCCTCACCACCCTCTGAGAGTTCCTCCTCACGTTCCCCTTTTCTCCTTAGCCCATGACTTCTAGTTCTAGTCTCACTCAGTCTAAGTGGAAATGCCTGCTTTCATTTACCCTATCCACACACCTCATTTGGGTGGTGGGGTGGAGATACATCTCTACCAAAGGAAGTGTAAGGCACTCTTTCCCTGCGCTATCCTTCAGGTCACCCTTGGGCAAGGTGTAGCACCTGCTTAGCCCTTCAATCAAGGTCACATGAAGCCAGGGGAGCAGGTGATGGATGGTCGTATGAGCAGCTGATGCACATCACAAGTCCTGGTTATGCGACCGCCGATGCCAGGCGGAAAATCTCCAAAGAGAATTTTCCTGAGAATTCTCCAGAGAAAGCAGGACCTCCCAGTGGCCACACATTTTAATTCCACATCCCATTCCCATTCTGACATGTCTATTCACAGCCTCCTCTACTGTAAAGATGAAGCCACACTCAGGTTGGAGGAACAACGCCTTATATTCCGTCTGGGTAGCCTCCAACCTGATGGCATAAACATTGACTTCTCTAACTTCCGTTAATGCCCCACCTCCCCCTCGTACCCTATCCGATATTTATTTATATACACACATTCTTTCTCTCTCTTTCCTTTTTCTCCCTCTGTCCCTCTGACTATACCCCTTGCCCATCCTCTGGGTTCCCCCCCCACCCCATTCCTTCTCCCTGGGCCTCCTGTCCCATGATCCTCTCATATCCCTTTTGCCAATCACCTGTCCAGCTCTTGGCTCCATCCCTCCCCCTCCTGTCTTCTCCTATCATTTTGATCTCCCCCTCCCCCTCCCACTTTCAAATCTCTTACTAGCTCTTCCTTCAGTTAGTCCTGACGAAGGGTCTCGGCCCGAAACGCCGACTGTACCTCTTCCTAGAGATGCTGCCTGGCCTGCTGCGTTCACCAGCAACTTTGATGTGTGTTGCTTGAATTTCCAGCATCTGCAGAATTCCTCGTGTTTGTGTTTTTAAAATCTCCAAAGAGTATGGCTGGGGTCACCTGTCTTGTAAAGATACTTCCCAGAAGAAGGCAATGGCAAATGACTTCTGTAGAAAAATTTGCCAAGAGCAGTCGTGGTTAAAGAGCATGATCACCCATGTCATATGACATAGCATATAATGATGATGGTTATACACTTCATAAACTATCAAATTTCCCCACATTTTCCTATGATCCAGAGAATAAAGTCCTTTTCAACCTTTCCCTATTGCTCAACATTCTTGTAAGTTTTCTCTGTACTCTTTCAATCTGACTGATTGAAAGAGTAGGTAGGTGACCAGAACTGCTCATAATTCAGTTGAATGAACACTGAAGTAAATTGAAGTGGGAAAATCGGGGTAAATAAATGTAGTCTTTCCCAGAGAACAACGAGCTAAACTAAACACACCAGTGGGTGGTGTCAAGCAGTATGACACAGAGCTGTGTTGATACAGTAAACAATATGTACACAGACCAACCTGATGACAGAGTTCAAGTATAAAAAGATGCTTCAGCACGTGTTTTTAAAAGAGTCTGAGATAAGTTTAAAATAGGTTAATTTGAATGACAACACATGACAATTTCACATTTACAGGTCTGACAACACTGTTCATAATCCTGTGGCTGGAAATAATTCTGATGCCTAGTGCGACTGGAATTATCTGATAGGCCACTGCTTACTCATTTTGCTATCTTGCCAATGTAGGACGAAACCAACAATGAAACCAGTCACTGACCTTAAAGGAAGCAAAGTAGGCAGCAGGGCCAATGGTGGTAATGTGTAATAGAATTATAGATTGCTGCGAGCAGATAACAACACAACCAGGTAGAAAAATTGTTTAAAGTTTAGCATTGTGAATCTTTTATCTCATTATTCATCAAAGGTAGAAAATGGGGATCCTGACCCTGACTACTACACACACTTCTAAGCTACTTTTTTATATATAGATCCCTACATCACTGTACAGGCCCTTTGGCCCATGAAGGAGTGTTGACCTATAACATACTCCAAGATCAATCTAACCCTTCTCTCCTACATAGCTATCCATTTTTCTATAATCGATGACCTTATCTAAGTGTTTCTTAAATGCCCCTAGTGTACCTGCCTCTGCCACCTGCTGGGAATTCCACACACTCACCACTATCTGTGTAAAAATCTTACCTCTAACATCCTTTCTTCCAGTCACCTTAACTTTATGCCCTCTGGTATTAGATATTTCAGCCCCAGGAAAATATCTCTGACTGTGCACTCAATTTATGCCTCTTCTCATCTTGTCTACCTCTATCGAGTCATCTTGCATCCTTCTTTGCTGCAAAGAGAAAAGCTGTAGTTCACGCAACCTTTCTTCATAATCCAGGCGGGTTCCTATAAATCTCCTTTGCACTCTCCCGAAAGCTTCCACATCATTCCTATAATGAGGCAACCAGAACTGAATACCATATTCCAAGTGTGGACTAATCAGGGTTTTATGGATCTGCAACATCATCTCACGGCTCTTGAACTCAATTCCCGACTAATGGGGACATGGGTAACATTGCCAAGCTCTGTATTGATTCCTCATCTCTAAATGCCCTTTTCAAGCTGCATCCTTGAACTGCAAGCCTGCAAAGTGCGACATTTATTGCGGAAGGTATATTGTCTGGTTGCATTATGGCCTATTATGGGAACACCAATGCCTTTGAGTGGAAAATCCTACAAAAGGTAATGGATTTGGCCGAGTACATCACGGTTAAAAACCTCTCAACCATTGGACACATCTGCATGAAACACTGTCTTCGGAAAGCACCCTCCATCATCAAAGATTCTCACCACCAAGGCCATGCTCTTTTCTCTCTGCTGCCATCAGGTAGAAGGTACAGGTGCCTCCGCACTCACACTGCCAGGTTCAAGAACCATTATTACGCCTCAACTTTACGCTTTTGAACAAAAGAGGATAACTACACTCATCTATTGAGATGTTCCCACAACCAAAAACTTACTTTAAGCACTTATTATTATAACATCTTGTTATTTATTGCTATTTATTTTTATTTGCAATTCTACAATTTGTGGCCTTCTAAGCTTTTACCCTTTCATTGACTCTGTTTACAGTCACTATTCTATAGGTTTGCTGAGTATGCCTGCAGGAAAAAGAATCTCAGTGTTGTATATGGTGACATGTACAGTCTGTACTTTGAACTTTTAATTTTGAGGAGCCATTTCCAGGATTTACATTAAAAAATTACAAGACATTTCCATGTAGAAAGGGTGCATGACGTGAAGAAGAAACTGGATTCATAGTGTCCCCATGCACGTACTGCCAGCATAGAGGCTAGCAAAACACATTACAGTGCCAATTGGAGTTCGATTCTAGCCACTGTCTTTAAGGAGTTTGTATGTTCTTCCCATTACCGCATAGAATTCCTTTGGGTGCTGTAGTTTCCTTTCACATTCCAAAAGTGTACAGTTAAGATTAGGGTTCATGCATTGTGGGCATACTATGTTAGCATAGGAATCATGACAACACTTGTGGTTTTCCCCCAGTACAATCCTCAGACTATGTTGGATGTTGATGCTAATGATGCATTTCACTGAAGTCCATGTTATAAGTAATGCTAGCCTTGATCTCTAATCTCTCTGAACTATTATCCTTTGTGATGGTGGAGTTCACAGCCTTGGTAGGTACTGTCATTGTTGTTAGGGTGAATATTTGCAGTGGATTTTATTGATGGCACGCAGTACCGTAATGTGTCAGTGGTGGAAAGCATGAATATTTTGGGTGACGATGGAAAACCTATCAAATTGGTTGCTTTATCCTGGAAGCTGGAAGCTGGCCAGTTTCTTAAATCTTGTTACAGCTGTGTTCATCCAAGCAAATGGAAAGTATTCTATCATTTTGCCGGCATGGGCCTTGCAGGTGGAAAACTTTGGCAGACTTGGAGAGGGGTTATTTATAGCAGGATACTCAGCCTCTAAACCAACCTTAGACACAAGGGATTCTGCAAATGCTGGAAATCTTAAGCAACACACACAAGATGCTGGAGGAACCCAGCAGCAATATTTCCTCTAATTTTTACTAGTCAGTGTGCGCAAAAGTATTAAGTTGTGCAAATTTTTTTCCTGTGACAAAAGTATGTGCGCACTGAATGCACACACGGCTCAGGGGATCTCCCATCCACTGCTACCAACCTTATAGTTCCCATATCCCGCACTTCCCATTTCTACCTCTTACCCAAGATCCACAAACCTGCCTGTCCAGGTAAACCCATTGTTTCAGTTTGCTCCTGCCTCACCAAACTCATTTCTGCATACCTCGACACTGTTTTATCCCCCCTTGTTCAATCCCTTCCTACCTACGTTTGTGACACTTCTCACACGCTGAAATTTTTCGATGATTTTAAGTTCCCTGGCCCCCACTGCTTTATGTTCACCATGGATGTCCAGTCCCTATATACTTCCATCCCCCACCAGGAAGCTCTCCGTTTCTTTTTGGATTCCAGACCTAATCAGTTCCCCTCTACCACCACTCTGCTCCGTCTAGTGGAATTAGTCCTTACTCTTAATAATTTCTCCTTCAGCTCCTCCCACTTCCTCCAAACTAAAGGTGTAGCTATGGGCACCCGTATGGGTCCTAGCTATGCCTGCCTTTTTGTTGGCTTTGTGGAACAATCCATGTTCCAAGCCTATACTGGTATCTGTCCCCCACTTTTTCTTCACTACATCGATGACTGCATTGGCGCTGCTTCCTGCATGCATGCTGAGCTCGTTGACTTTATGAACTTTGCCTCCAACTTTCACCCTGCCCTCAAGTTTACCTGGTTCATTTCTGACACCCTCCTCCCCTTTCTAGAGCTTTCTGTCTCTATCTCTGGAGACAGCTTATCTACTGATGTCTACTATAAGCCTACGGACCCTCACAGCTACCTGGACTATTCCTCTTCTCACCCTGTCTCTTGCAAAAATGCCATCCCCTTCTCGCAATTCCTCCGTCTCCTCCGCATCTGCTCTCAGGATAAGGCTTTTCATTCCAGGTGAAAGGAGATGTCCTCCTTTTTTAAAGAAAGGGGCTTCCCTTCCTCCACCATCAACTCTGCTCTCAAATGCACCTCTCCTATTTCACGCACATCTACTCTCACCCCATCCTCCCGCCACCCCACTAGGAATAGGGTTCCCCTTGTCCTCACCTACCACCCCACCAGCCTCCGGGTCCAACATATAATTCTCCGTAACTTCCGCCACCTCCAATGGGATCCCACCACTAAGCACATCTTTCCCTCCCCCCCACTCTCTGCTTTCCGCAGGGATCGCTCCCTATGCGACTCCCTTGTCCATTTGTTCCCCCCATTCCTTCCCACCGATCTCCCTCCCGGTACTGTTGCCTGAGCCTTTGTACACCGTCCAAATGCAATTTACTTGCCAAGTGACGCTTCAAAAAGTCAAGTTTCAAAATATCGTCCCATTTATTTCCACTAGCAAATTCTCCAGCAACTTTCACATCACGTCAATACAAACAGATAACTCCAGTTTCTGAATCATACATAAATATTTCTCGTAGCTGAACATTCATGACCTCATGAGCTTTCAGTGTAACAGTTTCTACTATTTTGTTAAGCCATTCAACTTTAAACAAATTTGCAGTTCTTTTGCGTTTCTCGCCCTTCGCTTCTTTTGAATTCGACATCGTGAATCAATATTTTTTCCAATAAAAACTTAGTAAGCTATCTACAGGATTTGAAACAGGTCTTGGTAAACTTTACGATATGAACACTGTCCGTCAAAGATGGCTGCCACCGTGATGCAGCTGTACAAACCGGAACAGGATAGGTGAGGTGACGTAAATTAGTGATGTACTTTGTGGTATTTGAAAAACCGACTAGTTAACAGAAACAGTTAGCTAAAAGATTATTTTTAATAAGTGTAGTTATTAATTACTACATTACTTTAGGTAACTAACCTTTTGTGTGCACATTAATTTCCTTTGTGTGCTGGTTGAAAAACATGTGTGCGCGCACACGCGCTCAGCTTAGAGGGAACTATGCCCAGCAGGTCAGTTAACATCTATGGAAAATAATAAAGTGTTGACATTTTGGGCTGAGGCCCTTCATCAGGCTAAACTTTAAATAACCTTTGTACTTCATGTGTTATTATCTGTTTCCAACAATTTCTAATTCTATTACATATTGCTAACATTGAACTGCTGCCTACTTTCTTTCCAGATGAAGATCCTTGGCCTGAAATGTCAAAACTTTATTCCTCACAATTGATGCTGCCCAACCTGCTGAGATCCTCCAGATTTTTTGTGTGTGTTACTGTGGATTTCCAGCAACTACAGAATCTCTTGAGTTTAGGCAGCATCAATGGAGGGAAACAAATAGCCAACATTTGGGTGGAACCCTTCATCAGGCCTGATCTTGTAACAAAAGCATTTATATGACTTGCCCAGCTGAGATTTTCATCAGTGGCGATTCCAGAATGTTGAAGATGGGGGAATCTGACCCCAGTATTACCACTGAGTGTCAAGGGCTGGTAATTACATCTTCTCTTGTAGCAAATAATAATTGTCTGGCACTTTTATAAATACAGTAAGAGAAGTCTACATCACAATGTGTAAGCAGTTCA
Organism: Mobula birostris; assembly: GCF_030028105.1. Classification (NCBI taxonomy): domain Eukaryota; kingdom Metazoa; phylum Chordata; class Chondrichthyes; order Myliobatiformes; family Myliobatidae; genus Mobula; species Mobula birostris. The sequence continues at coordinate 29,530,801 of NC_092372.1, read as the reverse complement.
GGAGATCTGAAAATCCCATGAGAGATATTACCAGCAGCACCATTGTCGGTCCAAAATGCTGGTGTCAGAATATGATTGGAGAAGTTGTAAATTGCTGTGGCAGAATTTTGAGAACTGGAAACAATGCAAAAGGAAATGTCAGACGAGGTAACCTTGTGGCTTCAAAAGAAACAATTGGAAAGAAGAAAAGTCGAACTTAAACAGGAAGTTGGAGAGTAAGTCAGGACGTAAACCACTGTGAGGTCAGAGGAACACATGTGGAGAAACTCTAATTTTGAAACTTAAAGTTGTGCTAATTGAGTTCATGATATGTATTAATGTGTTAATGTGGTCACTGCAATAACTGATGTGCTATTTGCATATTTTCAATTTAAGTTTTTATTCATTAATTATGTAATGAAATATGCTTGGGTAGATAGTAATTCAAAGCAATATTTGCATGAAGGACTTAGCCGCATTTATGTTATAAAGAATGATGCACTAGAATGATTAGTTAGAATTTCGGAGGTGTTAGTGCAGTCATATGAAAATAGCTTCAAAACTGAATGAATCAATAATCCGAACATTGTTGTCTCCTTTAGATTTATAACTGTGGAAATAACTACGATATCTGAGGTGGAAGTTTCTATGCAGTGGGCGGTGAGTGTGTTGAAGTGAGCCACCCCAAGGTGGGTACAGTACTTTAAAAAGCAGTTGGACTAGCACATGGAGGAGTGGGGCTTACTGGGATATGGAGTGAACACAGGAAATTTGTACTAACTGGGTGGGTGCTGGGGTCAGCATGAGCTCATTGGACCGAGTGGCCTCTATCACTGCTGTATTGCTCTCTGACTCTCTGACTCTAATTAGTTAATAGCATCATTTTATATAGTTAACTGATAATATAATGTAACGTACAGTTCTGTGCAAGAGCCTTGGGCACAGTACTGTGATAATTTTACGTATTGCATTGTACTGCAGCAAAAAAAGGCACAAGTTTCATGACATATATGAGTGATGATAAGCCTGATTCTGATATGGGTCTCTATTGTGGACTGAGTGTGGGAGGGAGGCAAGGAAATGGGAATCATGGTTGGGAAAATTGGAAGGGAGAGGGGATGGAGTGGGAAGAATCATTGAGACCTTCTGTAATGGTCGATTTTAAAAACCTCAGTTTAAATGCTCTCCAGCTTCTCTGGCAAACCTGCCTGCAAGGAGATTAGTCCCCATTGGGTTCAGGTGTAACCTGTCCTTTTTGTACAGGTCGTATCTTTCCCAGAAGAGATTCCAATGATCCAGAAATCTGAAACCCTACCCCCTGCACCAGTTCTTCAACCACACACTGATCAGCTAAATCATCCTATTCTTATTCTCAGTGGCATGTGACACAGGCAACGATCCAGAGATTATTACCCTGGAGGCCCTGCTTTTCATCTTTCTACCTAATTCCTGATACTCTCTCTACAGGACCTCCTTCCTTTTCCTACCTTTGTCGTTGGTGCCAATATGTACCACGACATCTAGTTATTCATGCTACCCTCTTAGAATGCTGTGGACCCAGTCTGAGATACCCATAACCCTGGCACCCAGGACCATTCAGGTGTCTCTTTCATGTCTACAAGATCCATTATCTGCTTCTCTGATTATGAAATCCCCTACCACTCCAGTACTCCTCTTCCCCCCATTCCCTTTTGAGCCACAGAGACAGAATCAGTGCAAGAGATCAGGTCGCTGCAGCTTCCCCCGGTAGATTGCTCCCTCCCCGCCAACAGGATCCAAGGTATTTTATTGTACAGAATGGACACTGGGGTATTCTGCACTGGCTGCTTACTTCCTTTCCCTCTCCTAACAGTCACCCAGGTACCTGCCTCCTGCAACTTACGGGTGATTGAACACGTCCTCATTTTCCCATATAAACCGAAAGTCATCCACCTGCAGTTTCGGTTCCTTAACATTTTCTCCAAGGAGCTGCAGCTCAGCACACTTCATGCAGATGCAGTTATCAGGGAGACTGAAGGTCTACCACAGTTCCCACACCTCACACAAGAAACAGACTCTGGACATGTTCTCAGTGCATTAACTACGTATGACAAAAAAAAACTAGAAACCTATTAGAAACTTCGCCAGTGCTTGCCCAAGCCCGTTGAGCCAAAATGGCTGCTCCACTTACACCTTGCTTCTTTTTATTGGCCCCTGTCAAGCGCCTTCTAGATCAGTTGATTCCACCCACCAAAAAATCCCGATAACACCTGAGCTGTTTTGAAACCTCATGCTGTGTCACCAACAAATGACCTCTCATGCTGATTACGGCCCTCCGAGAAGAATTATTTGGTAATAACTGCCAACTGACATGAATAAGAACATAGGAACATAAGAAATATGAACAGGAGTAGTCCATTTGGCCCGTCGAGCCTGCTCCGCCATTCAATAAGATCATGGCTGGTCTGGCCATGGACTCATTTTCACCTACCTTCCTTTACCCATAACCCTTAATTCCCCTACTACGCAAAAATCTATCCAATCTTGTTTTAAATATATTTACTGAGGTAGCTTCCACTGCTTCATTGGGCAGAGAATTCCACAGATTCACCACTCTCTGGGAAAAGCAAGTCCTCCCCATCTCTGTCCTAAATTTACTCCCCTGAATCTTGAGGCTATGTTCCCTAGTTCTAGTCTTCCCTACCAGTGGAAACAACTTTCCTGCCTCTATCTTATCCATCCCTTTCTAAATGTTATGTTTCTATGAGAGCTCATCTCATTCTTCTGAACTCCAATGAGTACAATCCCAGGTAACTCAATCTCTCCTCTTGGTCTAAACCCCTCATCTCTGGAAACAACCTGGTGAAACTCTTCTGCAGCACCTCCAAAGCCAGTATATCCTTCCTCAAGCAAGGAGACCAGAACTGCACACAGTACTCCAGGTGCAGTCTCACCAGTAGCATGCACACTTGCAGCATAACCTCCCTGCTCTTAAATTCAATCCCTCCAGAAGGCAGTACCATCAATAAACCTATAGACTCTACAGCTAAGGAGAAACATTTGGAGGCTTGTTTTATTAAGGTTGTGGGAAAAAGGACATTAAGAACATTTGTTATGATGGTTGGAGGAGAAAATGCTCGGCGCCTATCTTGTGTTGATTGGTCAAGGAGAAGGGCGGCCAACAGGTATCAAGTGCCTTACCTGCAATACTATAACAGTATGATAGCAGAAGCCTCTGCCATAAATCTGGAGGAGAATAGGAAATTAATGTCACAAAGTCACAGAGCACAACAGAACAGAAACAAGCCCTTTAGCCCATCTAGTTCATGCTAAACTATTGCCATCAAAAAGAGTCATGGAGCATTACAACATGTCCATGGATGAGATTGAAGATTGAGGTTTTATCAATGGCTTTAGGGATCAGCAATGTTTAAAATCAATACTTAGGCTTTGGTGTGTTACAGCATCAAGATGGAGTAGATTGTGGCTGGGACGGTTGTAATGCAGGAAGGGTGAAGAATATACCCGACAAGAGCTATGCCAAGATAAGATTGTTTCAGGAGAATGCATCAACTGCCACTCCTGGGAAAATGTCATCCAAGTGCCCATACAAAGTTGACCCCCATCGCTCCGAAACTGATTGGAAAGCTGAGCCTACTGGGCCTGAACACCTTCCACTGCAATTGGATCCTAGACTTCCTGACTGGGAGACCTCAGTCAGACCAGATCGGAAGCAGCATCTCCAACACCATCACACTGAGCACGGGGGCCCCCCAGGGCTGTGTGCTCAGTCCACTGCTGTTCACTCTGCTGACCCACGACTGTGCTGCAACGCACAGCTCCAACCATATCATCAAGTTCGCCGATGACACGACCATGGTGGGTCTCATCAGCAAGAATGATGAGTCAGCATACAGACAGGAGGTGCAGCGGCTAACAGACTGGTGCAGAGTCAACAACCTGTTTCTGAATGTGAACAAAACAAAAGAGATGGTTGTTGACTTCAGGAGGACACGGAGCAACCACTCTCCGCTGAACATTGACGACTCCTCCGTAGAGATCGCTAAGAGCACCAAATTTCTTGGTGCTCACCTGGCGGCGAATCTCACCTGGTCCCTCAACACCAGCTCCGTAGCAAAGAAAGCCTAGCATCACCTCTACTTTCTGCGAAGGCTGAGAAAAGTCCATCTCCCACCCCCCATCCTCACCACATTCTACAGAGGTTGTATTGAGAGCATCCTGAGCAGCTGCATCACTGCCTGGTTCGGAAATTGCACCGTCTCAGGTCGCAAGACCCTGCAGCGGATAGTGAGGTCAGCTGAGAAGATCATTGGGGTCTCTCTTCCCGCCATTAGACATGCTGCATCCGCAAAGCAAGCAGCATTATGAAGGACCCCACGCACCCCTCATACAAACTCTTCTCCCTCCTGCCATCTGGCAAAAGGCACCGAAGTATTCAGGCTCTCACGACCAGACTATGTAACAGTTTCTTCCCCCAAGTCATCAGACTCCTCAATACCCAGAGCCTGGACTGACACCAACCTACTGCCCTCTACTGTGCATATTGTCTTGTTTATTATTTATTGTAATGCCTGCACTGTTTTGTACACTTTATGTAGTCCTGGGTAGGTCTGTAGTCCAGTGTAGCTTTGTGTTGTTTTACGTAGTTCAGTGTAGTTTTTGTACTGTTCATGTAACACCATGGTACTGAAAAACATTGTGTCATTTTTACTGTGTACTGTGCCAGCAGTTATGGTCGAACTGACAATAAAAAATGACGACTTGACTTGAAAACTGCATTTGGACATCATTGGGTCTCATAGCCGAAAGAGACTGGTTGAATTTCAAATTGGTGAGAACTACATAAAACTGGTTGTTATCCTGTTTCATTTGAAAATTAATTATCAATTGCATTGCATTGAGGAAGGTGATGTTTTGCAAATAATTACTTGGTAATTATTCACTCATGCTTATCTAATTGACACTGTAGTTTAGAAATGGAGATGCAGTACGCCTTTGATGTTTGTTTAATTATAAACTTCAAACATTTAAAATAATTTATGTTGCTATCAACTATTGTATTTCAAAATTGTAAATTGCATGGTTTGAAATCTATTACAGTTGTACATTCTTTTACAAGTCTAGTACAGTTGTACATTCTTCGACCTATTCTCGAAGTTTGACTAGAATCTGTCCGTGGGGCAAAAATAGTCAGGTCTCTCAGTCAAGCACAAAAGAGAATTCTTTAAAAACAATTATTAAAACTGACTGGATGCCATAAGGAAGGAAATATAAGTACACCACTTCAAATATTAGCGATAAAGTGTTTTGAGAGGCTGGTGTTGAAGCATATCAGCTCCTGTCTGAATGGTGACTTAGATCCACTCCAATTCACCTACCATAGCAACAGGTCCACAGCAGATGCTATGTCGTAGACCCTGGAACATCTGGACAGCAAATATATCAGAATGTTTTTTTTTATCAATTTCAGCTCAGTAGTTAACACCATCATCCCTTCAAAAGAGCCCATGGAATTACAGGAAAGTTACATACGTGGATAGAGCGTTGGCTGATTGGCAGGAAACAGAGAGTGGGAATAAAGGGATCCTATTCTGGTTGGCTGCCGGTTACCAGTGGTGTTCCGCAGGGATCAGTGTTGGGGCCGCTTCTTTTTACATTGTACATCAACGATTTGGATTATGGAATAGATGGCTTTGTGGCTAAGTTTGCTGATGATACGAAGGTAGGTGGAGAGGCTGGTAGTGCTGAGGAAACGGAGAGTCTGCAGAGAGACTTGGATAGATTGGAAGAATGGGCAGAGAAGTGGCAAATGAAGTACAATGTTGGAAAGTGTATGGTTATGCACTTTGGCAGAAAAAATAAACGGGCAGACTATTATTTAAATGGGGAAAGAATTCAAAGTTCTGAGATGCAACGGGACTTGGGAGTCCTCGTACAGGATTCCCTTAAAGTTAACCTCCAGGTTGAGTCGGTAGTGAAGAAGGTGAATGCAATGTTGGCATTCATTTCTAGAGGAATAGAGTATAGGAGCAGGGATGTGATGTTGAGGCTCTATAAGGCGCTGGTGAGACCTCACTTGGAGTACTGTGGGCAGTTTTGGTCTCCTTATTTAAGAAAGGATGTGCTGATGTTGGAGAGGGTACAGAGAAGATTCACCAGAATGATTCCGGGAATGAGAGGGTTAACATATGAGGAACGTTTGTCCGCTCTTGGACTGTACTCCTTGGAGTTTAGAAGAATGAGGGGAGACCTCACAGAAACATTTCGAATGTTAAAAGGCGTGGACAGAGTGGATGTGGCAAAGTTGTTTCCCATGATGGGGGCGTCTAGTACGAGAGGGCATGACTTCAGGATTGAAGGGCGCCCTTTCGGAACAGAAATGCGAAAAAATTTTTTTAGTCAGAGGGTGGTGAATCTATGGAATTTGTTGCCACGGGCAGCAGTGGAGGCCAAGTCATTGGGTGTATTTAAGGCAGAGATTGATAGGTATCTGAGTAGCCAGGGCATCAAAGGTTATGGTGAGAAGGCGGGGCAGTGGGACTAAATAGGATAAAATGGATCAGCTCATGATAAAATGGCGGAGCAGACTCAATGGGCCGAATGGTCTACTTCTGCTCCTTTGTCTTATGGTCTTATGGTCTAAAACTAATCAATAAACTCCAAAACCTGAGCCTCAATACCCCCTTGTGCAAATGGATCCTGGATTTTCTCACTTGTAAACCCAGTTTGGATTGGCAAAAGCATCTTCACAATCTCCATCAGCACAGGAGCACCGCTGGGATGTGTACTTAGCCCCCAATCTACTCACTTTACACCTATGATTATGTGGCTAAGTACAGCTCCAACACCATATACAAGCTTGCTGACGACACCACTGTTAGTCATCAAAGGCGGTGATGGATCAGCATACAGGAAGAAGATTGAAAATTTGGCTGAGTGGTGTAATAACAGCAACCTCTCACCCAATATCAATAAGACCAAGGAACTGATGGTAGATTCCAGGAGAGAGAAACCAGAGCTCTATAAGCCAGTACTCATTGGAGGATCAGAGGTGGAGAGGGTCAGTAGCTTTAAATTTCTGCGTGTCACAATCCCAGAGGACCTATCCTGGACCTATCATATGAATATTATTGCGAAGAAAGCACAAGAACGCCTTTACTTCCTCAGGCGTCTGTGGAGGTTTGGCAAGTCATCGAAAAACTTGGCAAACTTCTATAGATGTGCGGTGGAAAGTGTGATGTCTGATTGCATTACAGCCTGGTGTGGGAACACCAAGGTAGTGGGTTCAGCCCAGTACATCGCAGGTAAAACCCTCCCAACTATTCAGCATGTCTGCATGAAACATATCAGCTCCTGTCTGAATGGTGACTGGGATCCTCTCCAATTCACCTACCAAAGCAGCAGGTTCACAGCAGATGCTATCTCGTGGTCTCTTCATACAACCCTGGAACATCTGGACAGCAAAGGTATATACATCAGAAAAGTAGTATGAGTTATCAGAGATCCTCACCACCCAGTCCATGCTCTTTTCTCACTGCTGCCGTCAGGTGCCTCAGGACTCACATTATCGGGTTCAAGAACGGTTACTGCTCCTCAACCATCAGGCTCTTGAACAAAAGGGGATAGCTACACTCATTTAAGGACTCTGTTATATTGTTATTTCATGCTTGTTATTTATTGCTATTGACTTATATCTATAGTTCCTGATGTTTACAATTTACAGTTACTGTTCTGCAGATTTGCTAAGTATGCCTGCAGAAAAAGAATCTCAGGGTTGTATCCGGTGACACGTATGTACTCTGATAATAAATTTTACTTTGAACTTTGAACTTTTTGGAAATTGCCAAAGGTACAATGTAAAATACTGCTAAGTATCATATTTCAACATAATCAATACCTTACTGTTAACCCATGTACTCATATAGACCCCTGAATCCGTACTGAGGATTAACAGAGTCCATGACTACCTTGCAAGCTATTCTTTATATAGCACTTATGTTAACTCTAGATGCAATATTCCCTTCGGATTTTACCACCTTTGTCCTGTTTGCCTGCTTCAAGACCATAAACTGGCCAACAAAGGAATGTTTGATGTTAAACAATTAGGACAACAAAGATTCCCTGATGTGAGAAAGGTTTACAAGCTTTCTAAAGGTTACACAGGAAACTATACTCCAGCCATGTTTCTAAAGCTAGATGCACCGAAGGCATTTTATGATTTGTGCTGATGACTTGTGGGTTTTGCGACATTGCCACCTAGCAGGTGTTCAGGAGAACAGTTTGCATTTGTGTACATGAATACCCTAGCATTTATTTCCTTGCTGAGCCAGCTATTTGAAAAGCTCTATTCCGATTATGGGTTCCCACAGCATTGTGGGATAGAAATCTCTTCAGTTTTGGCTCACTGTGTTATGTATACATGTTAAAATATAAGAGCAAGGATGTGATGCTGAGGCTTTCTAAAGCATAAGTTAGACCACACTTGGAATATTGTGAACAGCTTTGGGCCCCTTATCTAAGAAAAGATGTGCTGGCATTGGAGAGGGTTCAAAGGAGGTTCACGAAAATGATTCCAGGATTATGAGGAGTGTTTGGTGGCTCTCTAGAATTCAGAAGAATGGGGGGGGGGGGGATCTCATTGAAACCTATCTGTTGTTGAAAGACCTCGACAGAGTGGATGTGGAGAAGATGTTTCCTATAGTGGGTGAGTCTAGGGCCTGAGGGAACAGCCTGAGAATAAAGGGACATCCACTTATAACAGAGATGAGAAGGAATTTCTTTAGTCAGAGGGATGGTGAATCTGTGAAATTCACTGCTACAGACGACTGGGGACGTCAAGTCATTGAGTATATTTAAAGCAGAGGTTGATAGTTTCTTGGTTAGTCAGGATGTTAAAGATTACGGAGAGAAGGCTGGAGAATAGGGTTGAGAGAGACAATAAATCAGCAGACCCGTCTCGATGGCCGAGCGACCTAATTCTAATCCTATGCCTTACGGTCTTATGGTTTTATGAAAGCAGAGGTCCATGAGTCTCTCCTGATTGGAAGATCAGAGGTGGAGAGGTGGAACTTAAAGTTCCTAGGTGTCATTATTTTGGAAGACCTGTCCTGGGCCAGTACGTAAGTGCACTTATGAAGAAAGCAAGGCAGCACCTCTTAGGAGTTGGTGGAGATTCAGCATGACATCTAAAACGTTGATGAACTTCTATAGATATGTAGTGTAGAGTATACTGACTGGTTGCATCACAGTTTGGTATGGAAACACCAATGTCCTTGAATGGAAAATCATAAAGTAGTGGATATGGCCCAGTCCATCATGAGTAAAGCCCTCCCACCATTGAGCACATCTACAAAGAGCGTTCTTTCAGGAAAGTGGCATCCATCATCAGGGACCCCCACCACACAGGTCATGCTCTCTTCTTGCTGCTGCAATCCGGAAGAAGGTGCAAGAGCCTCAGGACTCATACTACTACGTTCAGGAACAACTACTACCCCTCAACCATTAGGCTCTTGAACCAACTGGTGACAACTTCATTTTACTTCAGTTGCCCCACAACAAATGGACTCACTTTCAAGTACCCTTCGTCTCATGTTCTTGATATTTATTGCTCATTTACTTATTATTATTTCTTCTTTTTGTATTTGCACTGTTTGTTGCCTTCTGCACTCTGGTTGAACACACTAGTTGGGTGGTCTTCCTCGATTCCATTATGGTTATTATTCTATAGATTGAATGAGTATGCCCGCAAGAAAATGAATCTCAGGATTGCATATGGTGATGTTTATGTACCTTGCTAATAAATTTACCTTGAACTTTGATGGTATGACTGCAAGTTACAGATTAGATCTGAGTTGAAAATGCGTGTATAAGATGATGAGAGGCATTGATCATGTGGATAGTCAGAGGCTTTTTCCCAGGGCTGAAATGGCTAGCATGAGCAGGCACAGTTTTAAGGTGCTTGGAAGTAGGTACAGAGGGGATGTCAGGGGTAAGTTTTTTATGCAGAGAGATGAGTGTGTGGAATGGGCTGCCGGCAACGGTGGTGGAGGCAGATACGATAGGATCTTTTAAGAGACTCCTGGACAGGTACATGGAGCTTAGAAAAATAGAGGGCTGTGGGTAACTCTATGTAATTTTTGAGGTAAGGACACTTTCAGCGCAGCTTTGTGGACCGAAGAGCCAGTATTGTGCTGTAGGTTTTCTATGTTTCTATGATCTATAATTTCTGTGATTTTCCAGAGATCTGCTGAGCTCAAGTAATATTAATTGACTTTTGAACATTACAATATGGCCAAGTTTAAATGATCATTAGTTTCAAATAGGACAACCTCAAATAATATTATTATAAATTATGTAATATTGTATATGGTGAATGTCATCAGTAAAAAATTAAAATTGATAGAATTTATTTAGCATCTATGGATAAATAAAGGTGACAAAGATTACAAACACTTGATTTCACTTGATTTCTGTATAATTTATAAAGTACTGCTTACAATTTTTAAACTACCCTTAATTTTGTTGAAATATTTGAATCATAGTTGAATAATACTAAGTCAACAATACCTGTGTAAATCTGTCTTTGCACGTTTTGAGCCATCTTTACGCTTGTTATTTAGAAAATAGTTACCACCAGGCTTTTGAGCCAGGGTGGACAACTTCACTAATCTCAACAACGAACTGATCCCACAACTTTTAGACTCAATTCCCAGGACCCTACACTCATGTTCTCTATTATATTTTATTTATTTGTTTGTTTATTTATTATTAGTTTTTTTGTATTTGCACAGTTTGTCTTCTTTAGTATGTTGGTTGTTTGTCCATCCATGTGTATAGTTTTTCATTGACTATTGTGTATCTAATGTGAATGCGCACAAGAAAATGAATCTCAGGTTAGTATATGGTGACATATATGTACTTTGATAATAAATTTACTTTGAATTTTGGTCTGTGAAGAGAGTTATATGGGTCTATTACTAGTATTCAATCTTTAATGTCAGGTGTAGTACAACAATTTTAAACTGTCGTGCTACGATATATTAACTATAAGAAAATAATATCGGGCCACATCATCAGTACATTTTTCAAACCAATATGGCAAAAGAAGATAGTATAAGATACATAAAAGTACGATTGCTTATGAAATAAAAGACACAATAGCATCAGCTTTATTTTCAATTTTGGTATTTCAAATACATAACATTGAATAAAATATTCTTTGTATAAACAGACGAGAAACATGGTTCATTGTATGAATGTCCTTATAAACTGCTATGATTGAATTACAGTTTAATTAACTAAATATTAGAAAAACATGTAAAAGCCCAGTTTTCAAATGTGGAACAACACAAAATTTCAGAATTAATTATTAGACTTTATAAGCATTACCAACAATTCTGACCTCATCATAGCTCTTGTAATGCAACCTTTTTATTTGAAGAATTTTCATAGATGGAAATTAGATATATTTCATAATATACCAGAGGATCGCCCAAATCAGCAGTTCATAGCAAGCTTAAATAGAAAACAATGTTATGAGAATGCATAATGCATTGTTCTGCCATTCATATGGGCCCGTGCTGTTTGGAAATCCCTTTAACACCAAAAGATGTATTACTTACTTTGGGTTATGGCACTTGATCGCAGCCAATTTTTTGTGAATCTTGGAATTTTGGGAAACTCCAGCTTGGAACAGACATGACTTCCACAAAGTCCATGGAGGATGTGCAGTAGTAGATATAGTTCCTGAAATAGTCCAGGAACTTTGTTTAACGTATACTCAACGGGACATGAAGGATGGAGTGTTAGCATTCAGATAGGGAAGACTTTCCTTCACCTAATTGGTATTTGCCACCTATATTCCCAGAATAAACATATGAACATTATGCTTCAGTAGTATCAATGCATATTTCTAAATTGGGCCTATGTTCTTTTGTCTAAATGTCTAAAGGGGTCAAATTTGGTGCTCCCGTCTGTTCATATGGTTAAAATGGTAAGAAGTGTAACAACAAGGAAGAAATCATCACATGTACTAAATATACTAGTATTAAAATCTAATAACCATAATATAAACATTGCTTTATGTAAGATACTGATGATATTTCTTTTTCAGGGTGCATTAAAAGCTATTGAAATGGCACTTTGACTTCAGGTGTAAAAGCATACTAGTTATTCTAAAATGGCTTTTTCATGGTTTGACTTTACCCAAAATGAGGAAATAGTTTATGGTTAGTGTCAATACAGAACACAAAAATAAAATTTAACTTAAGTTTATTTCAATACAAACGTTCACAATTTGAATACTCTTGTTTTGCTCTATATTTTTATCAAACAATATTTTCCATGTGAGTTTGTTCTGGACTGTATTTTTTTACTTCAAAAAATATTAATGTTGGAAGTATTAAAGTAAAATACAGATATGGACAAATATAATCAAGTATCAATTTGTCCTTCTCTTAGCTAATGTACAATTAATTATTTATTGCATTATGGTTTTAAGCATTATAATATGACTCACTGCTAATAATAAAACACTTGAATAACGTCCTTTGGATTTACGAAAGAGGAGCACATGGGGACATTTGGCATAAAACATCCTGCTTTTATCAGGCTTAAAAAAGTCAACATACAAAATCATTATCTAAAATACAAAATTCATGGACTCTTTACATCCAAGAATAATGTATCTTCAGGAAATAGGTATGTTTTTCATGAACTTGATAGCTGTTTTATTGCATCTCCATTTCTGTACTTTTTGATTTCTCCGTATGGCGTTTATGCTTTTTCCTAATGGAGAGATGGTATGCATCATAAAATATGAAAAAAAAACGTAGCAGTAATGGTTATATTTCCAATAAAAAGTTCTAAATTTGTCTCAAATTTGAACACAATGGGTTTGAAATTCTCTGCAAATTTTAGCATTTTAATTAATATGATCACATAAAATTCTTATCTATTTGAACAATAATTGGTTAAATTAAAATTCGTTATGAGTCTTTACAAATGAACTTAACAAAACTATGTTAAACAGAGCACTAAAGGTACATCAAAGGGATAACCAAACCCCCATGTTAATTTGCACATTTAACTCACTTCCAAATACTTAAAGACCCATTTGCCCTGCAGCTCGTAATTAATTATCCATCTAGGAATAATCCTATACAGTAATTATAAGTACCCTTATAATTAGTTCAAAAAGTAGTTGTGGGCCTGTCTAGGGACATGCAAGTAAAGTATCATTTTCAAACAGTTAGCGATTTAATACATTTCAGACTTTCCCTTGATATATTTTTCAGGTCCAGTCCAATTTTCACCCCCCTCCGAGCTTCATCCATCCCAGGTTTCGCTCTTTTCTTACGACTTAAACAATTAATTTCCCCTGACAGAGTCATAGAGCACTACAGTGCAGGAACAGGCCCTTCTGCCCATCCAGCCCATGCTAAACTGCTATTCTGCCTAATCCCAACAACCAACCCATGGAACATAGCTCTCCATACCCTTCTCATACATGTACAGTACCTATCCAGGATTCTCTTAAATGTTGAAACCAAATCCACATCCACCACTTCCACTGGAAGCTCGTTCCACACTCTCATTACTCTTTGTGTGAAGAAGTTCGCCTTTGTACTAAATATTTCATCTTTTACTCTTAACCTATGACTTCTAGTTTTAGACTCACCGATCCTCAGTGGAAAATATCTGCTTGTATTCACCATATCTATACCCTTTGTCATTCTGTATACCTCTATCAAATCTCCCCTAATTCACATACAGTACACTCCACTAAGTCCTAATGTATTCAATCTTACCCTATAACCCAGGCCCTCAAGTAACATTCTTGTAAATTTTATCTGTACTCTTTTATACTTATTGATATTTTTCCTGTACGTATGTGACCAAGACGACACACAATACTTCAAATTAGGCCTCACCAACGTTTTATACAACTGCAATATCCCAATTCATCTACTCAATACTTTGGTTTATAAAGGCCAATATGCCAAAGGCTCACTTTCTGACATATTTACCCATGATGCAACTTGAAATGATTAAACATTTTGAAATGCAAAGATTTCCAACGGAGGTACCTCCTTAAAATTTCCTTTTCTAGAAAAGTTGAACCATATTCATTTGAACAAGTTTGATAGTTTACATATTGCCAATACTATTAAGTCTGAATAATATCATACCTCTGAATCACGAGTGCAACGATGATGCCAAGGACAGCAACTCCAAAGAGACATCCAAAGACAATTGCAGCAGTATAACCTGCAAAATAAAAATAACACAAGAAGAGTTATTTCCAGAATTGCATTACAAATGAGGCACAAAATAATTCGCAATAATGTTCCCCCTTTGCATGTTAACAATGATTATTTTATAGTAAGAAATGGGACAAATAAACCAAAATGGAATTGGAAATGGAACCAATTGTTCAATGTTCTTTTGAGCTCGTGAAATACTGCTGCATTTGCATGTCATATCAAAAGGTATCATTACACAATTTTGAAGAAGAAAGGAAAATTCTTTTCAGAATATGGACCATGATTTAATGTAAGCTCAACTACCCTCACTCAAGCCATTTTAACTATTTATCTTCAAGTTAGATCTTGCTGTGAAGAACTTGATCTCTCCATTTTGGACATTATCATTATTATTAAACCTTGTGAAATAATTTGTTGACAGCCACACACTCTGGAATGTTCTGAAATAAAGGCACTCAGAAATTTAGGCCTTTTAATATTTTATTGCGGAAAATGGAAGTCTAGCGTTGATCTTCCTTGTGACTTTTTTATTGAAAAGGATTGCTGAAAGACTGGTCAACCTTCTTGATAAGGTGTAAGAATTGATTAAAAAATGAAGATAAAATTAATAAGTTAATTGAAAAGTAAAGCAAGTAAAACTACCTCACTGTTATGGAATGAAATTTGTGTTTGGATGTATGATTGTTGTTGCTGATTTGGCTCTGTGACCACATTTATAATTCACTGTCCTCTGCTGTCGGACACAACTTTAATTGTTTCTTCATTAAACATTCACAGGAAGATAGATATTCCACACAGGAAGAATATGGCTATATAAAAGACCAATCATATCAATATTGCACTAGCAGCATTTACTTTCCTCTCTTAATAAATTATGAAAGTCTGGGAAGGAAGAATAACTAAGATAGAATTTATAATTGCTTTATTCCAGTAATTCCAGACATAAGAGCCAAATTAGGCCATTCAGCCCATCAAGTCTGTCTGCCATTTCATCATGGCTGATTTATTATCCCTCTCAACCCCGTTCTCTGTCTTCTCCCCGTAACCCTTGATGCCCTAATTAACCAAGAACCTATCAAAATCTGCTTCAAATATACCCAATGACTTGGCCTCCACAGCCATCTGTGGCAATGAATTCCACAGATTCACCACCCTCTGACTAAAGAAATACCACCTCATCCCTGTAGGAATAAATTTTCTCTCAAGTCTGCTCCATCATGGCTGATCTGAAACTGAAGCTCAGTTTTCTACCTAACTCATACTCCTCATTATCTTAGATGTGATTAGATTAGATTAGATTTAACTTTATTGTCATTGTGCCGAGTACAAAAATGCAGTTAGCATCTAACCAGAAATGCAAAGAATAGTGTCATTTACAAAATAACTGCGAATACAAAGTAAGTGCTACAGCACACAAATATAAAAGTACTGAGATAGTACGATATGGGTGTAATACTGCTTAATGCTGTGATGTGAGGTTCAGCAGGGTCACAGCCTCAGGGAAGAAGCTCTTCCAGTGCCTGCTGGTGCGGGAGCGGAGGCTCCTGTAGCGCCTACCGGATGGGAGGAGAGTAAAAAGTCCATGGTTAGGGTGAGATGCATCCCTGATAATGCTTTTTGCCCTGCCCAGGCAGCGTTTATGGTAGATGTTCTCAATGGTGGGCAACTGGGTGCCGATAATCCGCTGGGCAGTTTTCACCACACGTTGGAGTGCTGTGTGGTCTGATATGGGACAATTGCCAAACCACACTGAGATGCAGTTGGTGAGTATGCTCTCAATGGTACAGCGGTAAAAGTCTGTCAGTATCCTAGGACAGATGTGAGCTTTCTTGATGCTCCGCAAGAAATAAAGGCACTGTTGTGCCTTTTTGATCAGGATGGAGGAGTTCAGGGACCAGGTGAGATCCTGAGAAATGTGGACACCAAGGAATTTGAAGCTTGATACACGCTCCACTGCAGCTCCGTTGATGTAGATGGGGACGTAATTGTGGCTCCTAGCATGCCTGAAGTCCACAATGATCTCCCTGGTCTTCTGAGTGTTAAGGGCCAGGTTGTTGTTGGCTTACCACGCGGCCAGGTGCTGGACCTCATCCCTGTAGGCCGTCTCGTCATCCCCTCTGATCAGGCCAACCACCGCGGTGTCGTCTGCGAACTTGATTATGGAGTCAGAACCATGTGATGGATATTCGCCTCCTGGACCTCTTGCTTATGGTTGAAAATCTCGACTTCTAAACACAGCAGCTGCCACTTGTGAGATGAAGTAGTTCTAAGTAAACTTCCAACTGACAATTTGTTTAATTTTTGGTCGTAAATGGGAGTCAGTCTTCAGTTCTTAAAATGTGAATAGCAAGGAGTAATCAGTTTGAAGTTAAAACAAAGGACGGTCTAATGACAGCTTTGCAGACAAATTCTGCAAGCAGCAGACACTCTCTCTGAAGAAAGTCAATGCACCTGGTCTATTGCTGCTTCAGAGAGCGGTATAAGACAATGGGTTGTTTAATTTGTCTTTGTTCAAAACAGACAACACTGACTAAGTTGTTTAGTTCAATGAAGCTTGCAGACCAGATGGATAATATCATTTAGCATATCAATAACTGATGTGTTTATAGTTGGAAGATTTATGTACTCAGCGAAGTTAGCTTTACAGCACTAATTGTGGTAGCTGAGATCCGTGTTACCAAAAGCTTTAAGACCTTTTGTGTAAAAAGGATATCTGAGGAAATATCACATACACGTGAGGTCACCCAAGCGGTAGAAAAAGGATATAACTGTAAAGAGCTGTTTAGGCTTATGAGGAATCGGGTAAGGAACATCATGAAGCTATGAAAGAAACACAAGCAAACTAGAATCTGTTCCTCCGGCTTCAGTTTCTGCAATAGACGATTCATTCATCAGCATTGTTGGTATGTCTTTTTAGTTTATAGGAATTGTACCTGTGATTTGTAAATCCTTTATGGAAATGGTTTGTAATTTGGAAACGTATAAGATAAAAAATCCTCTGTAAGTTTTTCTATCTGTTTTAAGAATGTTTTAAGCTCTTTCCTCCATAGTCCATTCTCCTCCCCGATCAGATTCCTTCTTCTCCAGCCTTTTACCTTTCCCACCCACCTGGCTTCTCCTAACACCTTCTAGCTAGTCCTCCAGCCCCACCCCCCAGCTTTTTATTCTGGCATATTCCCCCTTCCTTCCCAGTCGTGAAGAACGGTCTGGGCTTGAAATCTCCACTGTTCCATAGGTGCTGCCTGACCTGCTGAGTTCCTCCAGCATTTTGTGTGTGTTGCTTTGGATTTCCAGTGTATGCAGAATCTCTTGAGTTTTGGTTTTTAAATGTATTGTTTGGATTTAAACACGTATCACTGAAAATAAATGAACTGTGTTTTAAACTACTTTGTTAACTAGAAGTATCTTCTTCTTGGTAGAGAGAGAGGAAACATTGCTCAAATAGTGGCTATTGGCAGCTAAACTTGCTTTGGAGAATAAATAGGGAAATGAACTAGTCTTTGAACATTGGATAATTACAGTATAATCTCCCTTTAGTGAGAGTACTCGTGGCTATTTAGTTTATCTAATAGGGCTTAAGGTCTTTGCCTGAGTTTAGAACTTCATGGTCAGCAAACCCAATACCATCAAACTCAATATTAAAAATATTCTTGGTCTAATACCCTTCACCACCTTCACAATGCTAAAGAACAGGTTTAATCTGTGACATGTTGTCAGTCACTCCAGAAAAGTGTCTTCTCTCTCTTTTCAACCCTAATACAATATTTAAAGGAACAACAATGTTTCTCCATGATCCCATAGGATATACTTCAAAATGGAAATGAATATACATTTTTCCATTCATCAATACCTTCATCTGTCTGCTGAACGTAAATTTCTTCATCTAAGATGCGTCGACCTTGTTTGCTTGCAACTAAGGAAAAAAAAATACATATAAAAATTAAGTGAACATTTTGTTATCTTTTTGCTGATACATTTTTTTCTAATTTTCATTCTTGTTACAGTCTTGTTACAATTTTGAAGCTGTGAACATTTTAGTACTGAAATCTTCAATTTCCATTTAATGGTGAACTTCATATATGGAATAGCAGACACACTGTACAAATACATATTTGGTTCTTGTTCACCCCCTCCCCACCCCCCAACCCCACCCCCACACACACACCCATTTTGGTTTGAGCAGGTAGCAGGATTCAGGATTCTGCAAAGTAAGCCCCGAGAGAGTTGAACCATATTGGTGTGTAAGAGCATAAATAGCTTCTAACAAAATAGATCTTGTAGGCCCTGAAACCTCGATGTTAACCTGACCATGTGAGAAGGAGAAACTGACTTGCATCTTGCCCTGACACTCCTTTAGATTTTGTGGATAAGGATAGTTCACGAGATCTGGGAACAAAGGTTTTCTGCTGAATCTTCGGTCTCTATGTAGTCTGGTTCTACCAGTAAAGAAACCAATTTCTTAACCAGAAGCTGGGGCAACTCTTGGATTTCCACGTCATTATTATGTTACGTTCCTTCTTACATCTAGTGGGGTAAGATCATGGAACATGGATCTGACATAAGTTGTCTTTATCTTTTTTTTCCTTCTCTGCCTCTGTGCTCCTGAAGAGAAGGGGAAACTGGCCTATTAAAATCAAGCTTACATTTTCTTCTTATGACTTTAAACTCTGTCCTATTTGGAAAGCTCATTGTGTTCATTTAGAAAGCTAATCATCATAAAACAAAAGTAATTGCATTAACTTCACTGATGCAATTCATTCTGCTTAAATAAACATGGACATTTCTATGATAACATACAATGTGATGCCTTTCTACTCAAAAGAAGTAATCAATTGCACATCACACCTTAGTTTAAGATGGCCAAAGGTTAAAATTTACTTGAACAGAGAAGTAAGCCATTGTTGTTACCTCTGCCATGTTCTTTGAACTTCAGCCACACCTAGGTGATTAAGAACTGGTGGCTAGATACTTACCACATGAAGGGAGGAAAATTGTTAACTCATCAGCTAGTCTCAGAAATGATCATCATATTTCCTTAAATCCCACTCATTCAAAGGTTAAGGTGAATAGTGTTTTCTTATCCTTTTGAAAATAAGCATACACAATTCATTCAAGATAATGAAGAATTATGTAGCACTCTACTATAAATTTGCACCAACTCAGTATATTTGTACCTTGAGAATGTTTCCCCTGGGAGGGAAGGGTGTAGTAGTGGTATAGTTTCAGAATAATATCTCATATTTTTAACTCTGAGGTAAGGACGAACATCTCTAAAGATTAAAAATGAGCTTTATCCATCAGATGTATACTGAAGCGTGCAGTGAAGTGAGTTGTTTGTATGAAATTAAATCCAAGACTCATGCTAAGC
Source organism: Mobula birostris (assembly GCF_030028105.1). Classification (NCBI taxonomy): domain Eukaryota; kingdom Metazoa; phylum Chordata; class Chondrichthyes; order Myliobatiformes; family Myliobatidae; genus Mobula; species Mobula birostris. Next base: position 29,511,190 of record NC_092372.1, on the reverse strand, counting down.
AGCCCACAAGTGCTGCTGTGCTTTTGGTGCCAACATTGCATGCCCACAATTCATTAATTGCAACCATACAGTACATCTTTACAATGTGGAGGGAAACTGGAGGAAACTTTCATGATGATGGGAAGAATGTACAAACTCCTTACAAACAACAATGAGAATCAGACCCCAATCACCCAGCTAGTGCAGTAATCGCATTACGTTAACTGCTACACTGCTGTGTTGCTCATTGCTTTTGAATTTCTCTATGTAACCGACAGAATTTTCTTCCACAGAGAGCTCTCTGGGGGCTGAATTATTGAATATATTTGGATGATATTTGGCTATATTTTCTGACTTGAAGGGTGTCACAGATTATGGAAACAGGCCAGAAGATGACATTGTGACCAAGACCAGATGACCAATGACCAATGTGTCGATTCAGTGGAAACTTAAATGGATAGGGCGTTCGAAGAGGCCAGTCATGTTTTGCGGTCTGCTCTCTGCAGATCATTGAAGGAAGAGAAATTAATCCCTATTGCGGTGATGATGGAATCTGAAGCAATATTTGCTGGTTCCTCAGGATATAAGTATGTATGGAAATTTAACCTTTATCCTCTCTCATGAATAACTCCCAGATGAAAAGTATCTAAAAGCTGTTCATAAGTACAACGGGTTCAACAGATGTTGAAAATCCAGAGCAAAATACGCAGCAGGTCAGGCAGCAACCATGGAAGAGAATAAACAGTCAAAAGTTTGGGCCTGATGAAGGGTCTCAGTCTGAAATGTCAGCTGTTTCTCGCTCTCCTACAGATACAGCTTGACGTGCTGAATTCCTCCAGCATTTTGTGTGTGTGGCTTTGTAAGCTGCTGTTCTTTAAAAAGGCTTGTCACAAATGTCTGCAGATGTATGTGGACAGCATTCTAATTAGCTGCATCACCTTCTGGTTTTTTTTTGGGGGGGGCGGTCCTACTTCATAAGATCAAGATAAGCTGCAGAGTTATGAATGTAGTCAGGTCCATCATGGGCGCTAGCCGCTGTAGTATCCAGGACATCTTTAAGGAAAGAGGCCTCAGTAACGGCAACCAACATTGAGGACCCTCATCACCCAGGCCATGCCTTGTTCTCATTGCTACCATCAGGAAAGAGGTACAGAAGCATGAGGCACTAACTCAGCGATTCAGGAACAGTTTCTCCCCGTTTGCCATCCGATTTCTGAATGGACGTTGAGCCCATCAACACTACTTCACTACCTTTCTAAAATTTTTATTTCTGCACGATGATATTAAACCTAATTCCGGTTTTGTACCTATTTCAGTGATGTATTGCACATCCATCAGAGCATTCATATCTGTGTTCAATATTCATCGCTCACTACTAATACTCAGTCAAAGTACTTACGAGGCACATTAAAAATGTTGAAATAATTCTATCCGCTTATGCAGTCTTTGAAAATGGATCAATTCAACCTCTGGTGGCAATATAAATCATAATGAATATACTCCTCTACTATAACATTGCCAAAATCGAAGTATAACAATTTACCACATAGATTCCAACAGCTCTTCTTGTTTTCAAATTGGTTTCCATTCCCATGACACCCACTGTAGAAGAACGTATTACAACTTTCAGTCTTCACATCGTAGTACCACCTTAGTATCATGGCACGGCAGTCTCCTCGTTCTTTCGGCAGTTGGCATGCTGCACCTGGCAAAAAGAAGGGTAAAGTATGTCTAGATTCCTGACTGGAAAGAAAACTTTCACCAGGTCCTTTGCCCATTTTGGTTGTCCCATTTTCTGAAATTTTTAAAAAGAGACACCAAATTGTGATACCTAAACTATAATGAAGCTTGAGAATCTGATGGTGGAAGCTGTTTTCCCTGTGCCATTACTGGCAAATGTCCAACAGTCATGAGGGATTTACAGATCCAGATTTTTCCACATAATTTCCTACACCAGCACTACAAACTACCTCTACAACAATGATGCCTACAGAAAAAATAAAAAACTCCATTGACGTCCTTCCATTTTGCAAGTTCTACAAATGCTGGGCAGGTCTAGAAAATTAGAACACATACTGGAGGTTTGTTTTCGGATTGATCAGTGGCCTGCCACAAGAATCAGTGCTGGGTCCTTTGTTGCTTGTCATATAAGTGATTTGGCAAAGAATGTTGGTGACGATTTCAGGTGATAACAAAATTGATAGTACAGTGGACCTTGAAGATTATCTAAGGTCTCAGCAGGACATAGGTCAATTGTTTAATTGGGCAAAGGAATGGCAGATAGAATTTAACATGGACAAGTGCAAAATGATGCATTTTGTAAGTTAAACCAGGGCAGGACATAAACAGGAAACAGCAGAGCGCTGGAGTTTTGCTGAACCTAAGGACCCCAAGCATACATTTCCCTGGAAGTTGCAACACAGGTGGACAGGGTGGTGAGGAAGGCAAATGGCATGCTTGCCTTCAGCAGCCAAGACACTGAGTATAAGAGTTAGAATATCATGTTAACTGATGTACAAAATCTTGTTTAAGTCACATCAGATTGAAGGGCCTGAGATATCCTGAGAGACTGGATAGCCTAGGTCTGTCTTCATTGAAGGAATGGACACTATAAGATGACATGATTGATGCTGGTCTTTCAAAAACATAATAAATATCTTTATGAAATATTTTATTTCTACTATTGATCGAAAATAATCAAATTAAAATTGAGAAGAATTTATAATTCAAATTTAATTTCTACATGTTAAAATTTTTTACAGTTTAGACCTACTTGCAGCATGGCCTTGAAAACTGCTCTGTTTTAAAGAAAGAACTTTAGAAGGAAATCAAGAACTTATATTTATACAGTTTCTTAAATAGTATAGACTATATAAATGGTCTATTCCTGCTCTATTTCACAGAGGCCTTGGAGAGGTATGCCCAGGGCATGCCCTTTTCTCACTGTTACCATCAGGTAGGAGGTACAGAAGCCTGAAGGCACACACTCAGTGATTCAGGAACAGCTTCTTCCCCTCTGCCATCTGATTCCTAAATGGACATTGAACCCTTGGACACTATCTCACTTTTTTAATATTTCTGTTTTTTGCATGATTTTTAATCTATTCAATACTGTACACGTATAGTGTTATTTATTTATTTATTTTTCTTCTTCTATATTATGTATTGCGTTGAACTGCTGCTGCTAAGTTAACAAATTTCACATCACACGCCCGTGATAATAAACCTGATTCTAATTCTGAGGTACTTCAGTCACCCTGAGTTTGGAATTCAGTAAATTTGAAGTAGGTTAATCAGCAGAGTTAAATGGATTGTAGGGTAGAATCAGATAACACACTAAACACCGGTCAGTATATTTATGTTATATTAACCTAGTAATGTGTATTTCTGAAACTTCGCCATGGATGGCCGCCAAACCTGGCTGCGAAAGGAGAAGGGTTGGGCGTGGGGACAGCAACCTCATCCAGTGTTGCAGAAGTGCCAACAGAAACTCCAAAGACCTCATTCCTGGGAGAGGAAGGATCTTCGCCTGGAAGACATATGAAGTTGTGTGGTGAAAGCAGAAACCACAGAACCAATCACCCTTCTATCTGTCCAGAACAGAGGACTCTGGTGAGTTGTTGTCAGCACCCTATGCCCCAGTAGGAGTGAGGTTCTTAAGAAGAAGAGTCTATTAACCTTACCTGTGTCTCATACTGCATACAAATGATAATAGGCATAGATAGGTTTGATGTCAGTTTCCCACTGTTGGGGTATCTAAAACTAGAGGGTATAGGTTTGTGAGAGGGAATAAGTTTAAAGGGGATTTTAAGGGTAACATTTTCACACAAAGAGTGGTTTATGTCTGGAATGAGCAGCCAGAGGAGATGTTGGAGGCAGGGACAGTACCAACATTGAGAGACATAAGGACAGGAACTGGAATGAGCAGGGTATAGAGAATATGAAATTAGTGCAAGCGAGTGGGATAGGTACAGAAGGGCATGATGGTCGGCAGAGACATGATGGGCCAAAGGGTCTGATTTTGTACTGTTCAATTCTATGACACTATTACTCCACAAATTCAGTATTTAAGGAATATTTAAAATGCAACTGTTAGTTAATGTTTTTGTTTACTTTTATTGACTTAATAAGTTCTTCTCTGTTTTAATTTGATTATTTTCAATCAACACTGGTATTAAAATAGTCCATAAAGGTACTTGTTACATTTTTGAAACTACAGCATTAATCATAATTTCTTTCCTATACTTTTCAAAATTGTATGATGTTAAAGGATAGAATTTCCACAAAAGTGTTTCTCAATCATCAGTGTAACCTCAGAGAAAAATCCATAGTAATTAAATTCAATTCCAATAGTTTAGGATTTTAATAAGTTTTTTTTGAAAAAGAAATTAGATTAGGTTGGGGGGTGGCTGGGTTAAAAAAGTCAAAATGTAATTGGCAACTGGTTGTATTGATTGTATTTTGTTGGTGTTGCAATAAAAAGTCAGTAAAAAAAATAAATAAAGGAAATAAGATTGATTTTACAACAGGATCTTAAAAAATAAATTTAAAATCTATTTAAACACAATTGAAGGTAAGATGTCTTTGCAAGGTAATACAAAACATATGACTGCAAAATATATGTTCTCTACCTTTTTATTTTCATTTTCTTCATAAATGTATTAGTAATTTGTGGTTCACTCTTTCCTATCATCTAAGACATTACTCCCATCAGGAAAGAGGTACGAGAGTCTGAAGATGTTTTAAGAACAATTTCTTCCCCTCTTCTGTCAGATTTCTGAATAGTCTATGAACACTACCTCACTATTCCTCTTTTGCAATATTTTTTAGTTGTAACTTATAGTAATTTTTTTATGTCTTGCACTGTACTGCTGCCACAAAATAACAATTTCATGACATATGTCAATGATAATAAACCTGTTTCTGATTCATGATAGTTTGAAATTTGGTATTATTTCTGCTGTAGTAATGTTAAAAGGCTTTTGGATCCAGCATTCTTCCTATAAGGTTGTATGAAGGTTAATTATTATTTTATTTTGAAAATATGTTCTTCTACTTTAATTGAGACAGTTTCGACTTACGTTAGTTATTTTCCAAGCTAAAGTTTAGGAATTGGACTTGGAAAGCAATAATAATTATTTAACCTTGTAATATTTGGCTTGGCATCAAACAATGTCAAGATGTAAGTAAAAAAGTAATAAGTAATCAATTATTACAATGGAAGTAATTAGTAATAAAGTAAGATGAAACAGATTAATAAACTGTATTTTGACTTCATTGCTTAATGGAAAATGATGTTCATGTATTAAAAATGATTGATTGTCCAATTTTTGTTTGCTATCCTATTACTTAAAAAGTAAAACTTATTTAGTAATTCCAAAAATAAACATTACCGTAAATGATTAACTTACTTCCATCCGGGAATAGTTCATTGTATCTGTTAGAGCAGGTTTTCAAACAGTATGTCTCATTCAAAAATCTGTTTCTGTTGCCTCCTTCTCCAGCATAGAAAAATGGATTACATTTGTCATCACCTTTGTTGTAGTACCATTCAATATTCCTTAAACTAGGATTTGTTGACTGCCCAGCATCCATTGGATCCATGCAAATTTCAACTGTAATCAGAGGAGCATGAATATTCTGTTAAAAGCTAATTGCTACAGTCTGTCACTGCTTTGTCATAAATTAACACCAGTTGAAAAAAAGAACTTGCTTATATGCTGGTAGTGCCTCATCAGGTCTTAAACAAAATTCATTTCCTCATCTCACTCCACTTTCTGCAACAAACTGTTATTCTTCAAATTTCAAATTTTGATTATGAAAGTATGTTTTTGTCACCATATGCTACCCAGACATTCATTTTCCTTCAGGTATTCTACTACTACTACTACTACGTCGACTCAGGCCTAGGAGGCCGGCGTCGGGCACGATGACGGACTCTCCGCTTCTCCCTCTCCCTCACCAGTGTGTTCAGTTCATCTACATTAGCAGAGCAGGGATTCACAGTAGAAGAAAGAAATGCAATAGAATCAATGAAAAATCACACAGAAAGATAGATAAGCAACTACAAACTGTAATATGCAAAAGAGGACAATCTGTGAAATAATAATAATAATAATAATAATAATACAGATAAATAAATTAATTAATAAATGAGCTGATAAATAAATAAATAGATAGATAGATGGATACCGAGAATATAAGTTGTTGAGTCTTTGAAAGTGAGTCCATAGATTGTGGAATCAGTTCAGAATTGAAATGAGTGAAGCATACAGCATATGCTGATTCAGGAACTAGTTGGTGGAAAGGTAATAACTGTTTCTGATCCTAGTGATGTGGGACCTCAATGCCCTTTGGAATACATCCATCTTTCTGAGAGGTCACAATTTAAAGCACATTTAGTCTCTCCCTCTGCTGCATCAAATCAACTTAATTCAAAATCACAAATGTCAGTATCTGGTGCATTATCCAGTCTATTCCACCTTATCCACATCACAACCTTTAGCATGTTTGATCAGACTGCGTTTACTGATTACTTTCAGTTCTCCAGATCACTCTCATCAATCATCACCGTAGCCAAAGCATCTTGTTGTCACCATAAAATTTTCATGAATTAGGTGTCACTTTTTCAATATTACACTGGTAGCAGGAAATCCAGTGTCACCAACACGCTCTCTAACCTTCAATAGGAACCATTTGAAAACCAATGTATTAAACTACAGTTAATTTTCATTTTCAAAGAAGTTCACAATGTCACTCCATCAAACATCCAAATTCATCAGAGGGTCAGTTCAACTCAACAGCAAACTGGACCTCACATATTGAAAACTCTTTCATTCAATACGATTTGTTACCAGTACTCCCTCTACCCAAGATCAACAAGAGAGTGGAATCTTCTGCCGCCAGACCTGCACAGTATTTCTGACATTAATATTTTTAAAGATAGACTCAATCAAATCGATTTAGGAGATCTAGTCAAAAAAGCTTACTTGGCAATTTAACTCCCACGCCATTCACACCGACTGCGCGTTATAACAGCCGTCCGGCAGTGCTTGCGCAGTACCAAGCAGAAGCAGAAGCTCTGTTGTGCTTCATTGACTGCATAGTCATTTGGGTTATACTAAGATAATGAAAGACGCTGAATACTGACAAGTATTCTGACAAAGTTGTTTCATTTTAGATAAAGGAATGAGGAAGAAATATAGCTATGATGACTTCTTTAAATATAAATTCCTTTTTGAACTGCTTATGTATTTCCACCCTTGATGGAGATGAAAAAAAAGCTGAAAATGTTTGTTCTAATTCAAGTCACTTGTTGCCATACAATTTATATTAATTTAGTGCTTCCTTAGGAAGTTTTCATGTGATGCAAACAAATGTTGGGAAGTTGGGATCAGAGCCATCTGCATAGATCATAAAATTTACTCTGATATTAATACAGCCACCCAGCAGTTCCTATGTTTGAAGTCTGCCATGAATGTTCATTGTACTGCTGCCGTAAAGTTAATAAATTTCTTATCATATGCCCATGATATATTAAATCTGATTCTGATTCTGAATGTTATGGGTACAAATATTTATTTAATTATTATCTTGATCATTTTATTTCATATTTTGCAGGAACATTTTCTAGTGAAATATTTCCTTATGGACTGAGTTGCCTTTTAGTCATTCGGTTATAGATCTCGTGTGTTGAAGAATCAATAACTCCTTATGTGAGTCACTAGGTCAAAAATATCTTACTTCTTCATATGTGTAAAAGTATACAGAACAGAAAACAAATGATTCAGCGGCATCATATGATGTCTACGGTCATTAGCTGTCTTATCAAGGAATCTCATATTTTTTGATTCAATGTTCCTTTAGTTTTTGAACACTTTGGAAAACAAGGGATATAGGGTTAGTGCATATAAAATTGCCCATGGTCTTATTGAATGGGGCAGCAGGCATGAGGGGTTAAATGGACTACTCTTGGTTATGTCTTTTTTTCTCAGAGCTGGAAGTTGGGACGCTTGCTGATGTTTGTGCAGTGTGAAGTTTCACTTGCTTCATTTTCCCATGTGATACAATGAATTGTTTCTCATCTCCAGAACCTGGACAACATTCAGATATGGACAGATGTGCCACATGACTGCCAGGCAATATTCATCTCCAATAGGAGTAAGTCAAACCCCATCCACTAGAAATGCAGCAAAGTAATAGTTGTCAAATCCTTTGGCACTAACATTCTTGGAGTCATCATTGACCAAGCTATCGCTCATTCAATTACAGAAATTATAAAAGCAGATGACAGACGAGTTATTCTGTGGCAAATGCCTTGGCTTTTAAAATTTTATTATCTAGAAGATACAGGATAGAAGTGGGATGAAATACTCTCCAGTCGCCCAAATCTGTGTAGCTGCAATAGATATCAGGACGCTTCACTCCATCCAGGGCGAAGCAATCCGCTTGCTGGGCTAACTATCTTCCACCCTGAGTATCGCTAAAGACTGTCAGAATTCAGCACAAGTGTGTATTTGTTAAATTTTAATAAGAATGACAAATTTATTAGGAAATGTGAATCTATATCAGAAAATAAGTGATCTGGCAGCCTAGATTACATCTTGGAGTGTGGTAGTGTTGGAGTTAAACTAGTAGACTAGCAGTAGGAGGTACAAAAACAGGAAGGCATGGGTTTAAGATGAGAGGAAAGAGGCTTGACGAGAATATGAGTGATTTTTTACACAACGATGTGATATCTGAAACACACTTCCACAGGGTATGGTGGAGTCAGATACAATTATTATGATTTAGAGGTATTTATACAGACACTTAAGTAGGTAACTTCCAGCTTGCGCCTTGTAAGGCATGAAAATGCCCGACGCAGGCCTCTCATGGTCTGAGGTGACGTTCCCTCCCCTAAGTAGATAAGGCATAGAAAGGTATAGTGGTAGTGTGGATAAATGGAATCAGTGCAAATGGGGAAAATGGGCATGAGTTGAAATCCTATCATTAGCAACTGAAGATTTAAATTCAAGTAATAAACTAAAATTTTTAAAAAGTAGTCTTAGAAATAGTAAGGACTGAAATGTCAACTGTTTATTCCTCTCCACAGATGCTGTCTGATCTGCTGAGTTCCTCCAGCATTTTGTATATGTTGCTCTGGATTTTCAGGATCAGCAGAATCTTGTGTGTCTTAGAAATATTAATATTGGATTGTTGTGAATACAAATTTAGTTCACGAAAATCCTAGTGTGAACACTCCAGCATAGCTCTCTATCATCTTAGGGTTTTGTCACACAAGTAAATGTCGAACTACTCAGCGATAAATTAAGCATGAGTAATATAGCATGGAGCAATATGACAATTCCCCACATCTACCAAGCTCTTTGAGTGACATTGGCATATTAAGGAGAGCTGTGTTGGGTATAACCATAGTCAGCAAAACCCTTCCTAATGTGACAATGTCACCCAATGAGGAAATGGAAGGGTAGATATAGGGAAAAATGTTATATTGTTCTAATGATTAGAAGCCTGTTTTTTTTTATTGGTAGTCACAGTTCACAAATGGAATAGAACTTGCAATAGTATCAAACAGGAACCGGTTTTATATCTCTTAATTATTATTTCCATGAAAACGAAGACTTCTCAAAGTCAAAGCAATTTCAATCAACAGAGCTCCTGCGGCATAGTTTGAATGATAAATCAGGCCCTGGTGATCCCATATTCTCTCCAGTTAAAGCCCAGTGCACCTGGTTTCCAAGATATCTCCCATCAAAATACTGACCATACCTAAGTCTGTTTAGCTATGTGATCATTCTGGATCTGACATGTTCAACCAGTATCAAAATGTCTACAAGTAATGAAAGAAACTGCACTTTTGTCATATCAGTTAAATTCTATGCAACAGAGTTAAGATTGTTACATCCTCACTCCCTCTACAGTTTTACATTAATTGTCCATTTTGAAAAACGAAGGGGGCACAGCCTCATTGAAACCCATCGAATATTGAAAGGCCTAGATAGAGAAAATGTGGAAGGGATGTTTCATATAGTGGGGGAGTCTAGGACCTGAAGGCACAGCCTCAGAATACAGGGCCATCCATTTAGAACAGAGATGAGGAGGAAGTTCTTTAGCTAGAGGGTGGTGAATCTCTGGAATTCATTGTCACAGGTGACTGTGGAGGCCACGTCATGGATAGATTTAAAGCAGAGGTTGATAGTTTCTCAATTAGTAAGGGGGTCAAAGGTTATGGGGACAAGGCAGGAGAATAAGGTTGAGAGAGATAATAAATCAGCATACTCTATTGGCTGACTGACCTAATTCTGCCCCTATGTCTTATGGTCTTATGCCACAGCAGACAAGATGTAGTTTATACTACACTGAGTTTAGATTGAAACCTTTGTTCTTTTTTACAGTGAATGATAGTGCACACTAATTGAGCCGTGAACAAAAATATGTTTTTACTGAACCAAGTTTGGATATAGAAATCTTTCATAGATTTTATATCAAGTTTTTTTGCGAAGTCTTGTTTCACAAGAATGCTGAGAACATTTTCTTTCACAAGTGCTTTCTTTTGTTAATGGAAAATAAGCGTGTAATGCAAAATTTATCCAGTCTGTGGCAGTATTTAACTTCCCTTCCATACAGTGCTTCTGCTCCCGAACAAAGCTGGGGTGGTTTTTTAAGATTGTTAATTTTATATTCAATTTGTTGAGAAAAACTTGGAATGGAAATATAGGATCACTGAAGTTTCCTTTCTTTCTTTTAATTTATGAAATGTTTAAGTTAATAATGTTTATAGAATTAAAAAATAATATTTAGAATTAAACCATATGTCTCTTAGTCATTAAATCCATCTGGGATTGGATCATATTACTGAAATGACAATATCTGATCTATGAGAGAAAAGTTCCTCACTTTCTATTTCCCCCTTCTTATATTCCTTGCTTTATGTCTAATGCGCATATTGTCAATCTTGTCTCGGGGTTTTCCAATGTTACAATGAACAAGTTCTCACTCTCCCTTTGAAATGAATTGCCTGTCTTACACAAAGCTACCTCTTCTTTCACCAACACATTAACCCTCCCCCTCCCCCTCCCCTTCTTTGGCAATAATACGGTTTTAAAGAATAAATAATGAGAGGCTATAACAGAGAAGACAATGCCGATTAATTTAAAATTCCGTCTATGTTCCGTCACACCATTCTCCTTATTAGCCTTACTCCTTAGTGATTATACCATTTAAAGTATGAATAATGAAAGCACATTGAATTTGTTGGGTCTTTTAAGTAAAAGCTGAATAAATGTTTGATACATAAGAGGATAAATTGCTGTGGTAGCATATTGTGAGCAGTTTTGGGCCGCATATCTATGAGTCCAGAGAAGGTTTGTCAAGAATGATCCTGGGAAAAGTATCACCATTTTAATGGAATTACGTAATAGGCCACCCAACAGTCCATGGGATTTAATGGAGCAAATTTGTAGAGAGATCACAGACTATTGCAAGAAACATAAGATTGTGATAGTAGGTGATTTTAACTTTCCATATATTGACTGGGACTCCCACACTGTAAAAGGGCTGAATGGGAAAGGGTTTGTCAAATGCGGTCAGGAAAGTTTCCTTAAGGATAGCAAGGGACAAGATTAGTCCTCCAGAAGATCAGAGTGGTAATCTATGAATACAGCCAAAAGAGACTGGGAAGACCTTAAACCAATTTTTTTGCATTTGTATTTACTCGGGAAATGGAGCGATACAGCAGCAAGGACCCATACAGAATACAGAGAAGATTTGCAGTTTGAAGTACATTAGGGTGTATAAATCCCCAGAGCCTTACAAGGTGTTCCTCAGACCCTGTGAGAGGCTAGTTCAGAAATTACAGAGGCTCTAGCATCCTTAGCGACAGGTGAGGTGCCAGGGAGTCAGAGGATAGCTAATGTTGTTCCATTGTTTAAGAAAGACTCTAAGAATAGACCAGGAAATTATAGGCTGGTGAGCCTGACATTAGTAGTGGGAAAAATTATCGGAAGACATTCTAAGGGACTGGTTATACAAGTATTTGTATAGACAGGGACTGATCAGGGATAGTCAACCTGGCTTTGTGCATGGCAGGTCATCTTTAAATAATCTTAGAAGAGCTCTCGAAGGTTGAAGAAGGCAAGGCAGTAAATGTTATCCTCATGGACTTCAGCAAGGCCTTTGACAAAAAGATTCAGTCGCTTGACATTCAAGATAAGGTAGTCATTTTGGATTAAACATTGGCTTTGTGGGAGAAGCCAGAGAGTAGATGGTTGCCTCTCTGATTGGAGACCTGCAACTGGTGGTGTGCTGCAGGGATCGGTGCTGGTTCAGTGGTTGTTCGTCATCTATATCCACAATCCGGATGATAATGTGGTAAACTGTCCCAACAAATTTGTGGATAACACCAAGATTGGGGCTGTAGTGGATAGCGAGGAAGATTGTCAAAGCATGCAATATGATCTGAGTCAGCTGGAAAAATGGGCTGAGAAATGGCAAATGGAATTTATTGCAAACAAGTGTGAGGTGTTGCATTTGTGATTACCAACCAGGGTAGGTCTTACAGGGAGAGTGGTAGTGCAGAGAAAATTTACAAGGATGTTACAGGGACTTGAGATATAGGGAAAGGTTGAATAGGTTAGAACTTCATTGCCTAGAACATAGAAGATAGAGGTATACAAGATTATAAGGGGTATAGAGAGAGTAAATGAAAGTAGGACTTTTCCTACTGAGGTTGATGGGACTACAACTGGAGGTCATGGGTTAAGGGTGAAAGGCGAGCTGTTTAATGGGAACTTCTTCAATTGGGGATGGTGGGAGTATGAAATGAGCTGCCGGTGCACTGGAATTTAGAAGAATTTGAGGGATCATCATTGAAATCTACAGAACATTGAAAGGACTAGACAGGGATGTGGAGAAGATGTTTCCTATGGTGAGGGTAACCAGAACTTGAGGACACAGCCTCAAAATTGAGGGGCAGCCTTTTAGAACAGAGGTAAGTAGGAATTTTTTTTAGCCAGAGAGTAGTAAATCTGTGGAATGCTCTGCCACAGACTGTGGTGGAGGCCAAGTGCATGCGTATATTTAAAGGGGAAGTTGATTGTTTCCTGATCGGTCAGGGCATCAAATGATATGGCGAGAAGGCGGGTGTATGGGGTTGAGTGGGAGCCAGGATCAGCCATGATGGAATAGCGGAGCAGACTCGATGGGCTGAGTGGCCTAATTCTGCTCCTATGCCTTATGGTCTTATGGTCTAAGTGGTGGACGCAGGTTCGATTTCAACATTTAAGAGAAATCTGGGTAGTTACATGGATGAATGGTATGGAGGGCTATGGTTCTGGTCGATGGGACCAGGCAGATTAGTGATTTGGCATAGACTAGTTGGGCTGAAGGACCTGTTTCTGTGCTGAAGTGTTCTATGACTCTATAACTCAATTAATAAAAGGTTTATCGTATGAGGAGCATTTGACAACTCTGGGCCTCTGCTCGCTGGAATTTTGAAGAATGAAGGGGATCTCATTGAAACCTACCAAATACTGAAAGGATTGAATTGAGTGGACATGGAGAGGACATTTTCAACTGTGGGCGAGTCTAGCACCAGAAGGCACAGCCTCAGAATAGAAGGATGTTTCTTTAGAACAGAGATGAGGAACAAACTACTTTAGCCAGAGGGTGGTGAAACTGTAGAATTCATTGCCACAAACGGTTGTGGAGGCCAAATCATTGGGTATATTTAAAGCAGGGGTTAATATGTTCTTTACTAGTAAAAGAATCAAAGATTACAAGGAGAAGGGAGGAAAATGGAGTCTGTGGAAAATAAACCTGTCATGACTGAATGGCAGAGCAGATTTAATGGGTCGAATGGCCTAATTTTGCTTCTACTGTATGTCTTATAGTAGGTTGAAGTGTATGACCCTGGGAGTTCACAATGATCTAGCCAAAAGAGGCAACACAGGAAAGATTAACAGAAAGCTTCCAAAGGAGATGAAGGGTCTTAGCCTAAAAAGTCGACTCTTTATTCCTTTCCATAGATGCTGCCTGACCTGCTGAGTTGCTCCAGTATTTTGTAGGTGTTACTAAGGCAGATGAAGACAAAGAGGATCTGCACCTTTCTTATCCTAGGTAATTTATTTACCTTATAGCTGCGATTCACTAGCACAAGCAAGTTTAGTTGAAGCATAATTATCACAAAAAATACATATTTTTATACTTTAGTTAAATGTAAAAGCTTCAAATGTTTGGGATAATACAGTATAATTAATTTCTTAATCCTACAGTCAGTTCTCAAACATCAGATAATTTTTACCCATCATCCACAGGTATCTGTGAATTGGTTGAAAAGTGTTGAGAAAGTAATTTGACATACATTTTGCGATTTACCATGTAACTAGCTTTAAGAGCAACATTCATGACGTTTTTAAAGAGGCAAAAGGATGAAGCATTTATGATCTTCACCTGCTCCAAATTACCTAACAGCCACCAAGGTCCTTTTGAAGCGTCGTCACTTTGTAAGTAAAGGCCGCAGCCATTTTGTACTGATTACATTTTGCACAAATTACATCCTCATCGTCATCATGAGAAAATAGTCTGTTTTAAAATGCTATTTCCATTTATCAAATTATTTATAAGAATATATTTTTGCTGCAAAGGAAAACAAAAAGAAACACAAGTAAAGAAAAGAACCAGGTCCCCTCAGACATGGGCAATCTAAACTGCCACTCCGGGGTTCATATGGATAACTAGTATACATCTGCCACTACAGTTTTATAAGTCCAGACTTTGTTTGCTCACATCAAAGCATTACTTGCCTTCCAACAGAAATTTATAATGTTCAGCACTTGAAAATAGTATAAAAAGCTTTATATGACTGCAAGAATTTTATTAAGTTATAATTATGTGACTTAAATTGTACAATCAGGCAAATCATTGATTAACGAGAAAGTACCATGCTTAAAGTAATAACTTTTAAACTGTAAAATGGAAATCTATCTTGAAACTCTAATATTGTATCTCTAATGCAGTTCTATACAAAATCGAACACGATGACTTACTGTTCTTCAGAGCTGTAACCCTCAAATTAAAAGCAGCAATGTAGACTCCCAAGGATAAAATTATCCTCCTCATTTCTGTGCTTTGGAGCTTCATCTGGAACATAAAATGACAGGAACTTGTGCAGAAGTGGAGCTGTCAGTGGATTAATGCTTCCACAAACACTTGTGTGCAATTTGAAAACCGTCTTTAGGATATCGATTTTATAACATATTTTATGATTTAATGGCAGTTTCAACAAAACCAACCCTTTGGACTCTCTGGTAATAAAATACCGGATGACGATACCTCTAGATAGTAACCAAGCAACTATTGATCTGAGCAGTTTAGTGTCACTCACAAATGAAACTTTTATCTGTATTATATACTACATCATTTTGATTAGAAACCTTAATTTATCATTACCAAATGCAGATTAAAATATTCCATAGTGGCCTCTGAATGGCCAGTTGTGGCAGAAGATCATTATTGCAAAAATATTAATTTTCTTGTCATTCCTTTGTGGACTGAAACATGTAAGATGGTATCAGTGCATTGCTTTGTGCATCATCACATGATTCACAAGAAGAAAGATCATTTCCAAAAGTACCGTTGCTCCTCTCATAATTATTTTATTGGTTTCAAAATTTGTAGATAAGGAAGATCTTGCTTTGTCTATTTGGAAATACCCACTACTCCACCCACCAGATATGAATTAGACCCCTTGAGCCAGCCCCACCATTCAAGAAAATCATGGTCGATCCAACTAAAACCTCCACTCTAAATTCCAATCTACCTACAGTAATATTTCAGCTTCTTGTTTATCTTGAATCAATGCTGTTGTGCTCTATGACTCTACTAAGTACATAGATGGGAGGGGTATGGAGGACTATGCTCCAGGTGCAGTTCTGTATGGCTCTATGACTCTAAGTATCTATCTCTGACTGTAAAATATTCAATTGTAATCACCTCTTGAGGAAGAGAATGCAGAAGACTCATGACTTGCGACCTGAGTAATAGGGAAAGCTTGAACAGGCTAGGACTTTATTCCCTGGAGCGCAGGAGAATGAGAGGAGAATTTAATAGAGCTATACAAAATTATGAGTGGAATAGACAGGGTAAATGCAAGCAGGCTTTTCCCACTGAGACTGGTGAAACTAAAACCGGAGTTCATGGGTTAAAGGTGATAAGTGAAATGTTTAAGGGGAACATGACAGGGAACGTCTTCACTCAGGGGGTGGTAAGAGTGTGGAATGGACTGCCAGTGGAAGTGTGGGATGTGGGTTTGATATCAACATTTTAGAGAAATTTGGATAGGCACATGGATGGGAGGGAAATGGAGAGCTATGGTTCAGGTGCAGGTTGAAGGGACTAGATAGGTTAATAGTTTGGCATGGACTAGATGGGCTGAAGGGCCTGTTTTTGTGCTGTAGTACTCTAGGACTCCGAGAGCCAAAATTTCACCCTCTGTTTCTTGCAGGTGACCCTTTGTTTTAGATTCTCCACAAGGGGAAATAACCTCCATCCATCACGACACCTTAGAAACGTGATTGTTACATTTACATCTACTTTAAATATCTTTATCCAAAACTGGATCCCAAATGGATTTCAATATGAGCATGCAACAACTTCTCGTACCTTTCCTACAGTTACTTTTTATTAAATTGTAACTACTGTAGGTCCCTTGAACCTAACCAAAAACGACATTCAAAAT
The DNA here is from genome assembly GCF_030028105.1 of Mobula birostris. Lineage (NCBI taxonomy): Eukaryota > Metazoa > Chordata > Chondrichthyes > Myliobatiformes > Myliobatidae > Mobula > Mobula birostris. Next base: position 29,494,473 of record NC_092372.1, on the reverse strand, counting down.
TGACCACGTCCATCTTCTTATCTATCTCATATGCTTCAATAAGGTCACTCTTCAGAAATCTGTTCAAACATTTCACCGGCCTTTTTTATACTTCAGAGCCAAGGGACCAGGGTTTTCTCTGCATGCCTGAACGTTTCTCCCCAATTCCTTAAGGATCAAAAACAGACATAGCACTCAAGTTGTCACCTGTGTAAAACATTGACAATGTGAACCTGTTAGTCTAAGATACACAGAAGTCTTGGGACATGCCTCCCATGTCATCTTTTCACAGGATATGTTGTTTATCTCAGCAGAACATGATCCTTAAGTTGGCATGGCAGGGTAGTAGTTAGCGCCACGCTTTACAGAAGCAGCTGTAATATCGGGGTTCAGTTCCTGCCACTATCAGTAAAGGGTTTGTGTATTTTTCCCATGACTGCGTGGCTTTCCTCTGGGCACTCTGGTTTCCGCCCACATTACAATAACATACAGTTAGGATTAGTGAGTTGTAGGCATGCTTTGTTGGTGCTGGAAGCATGACGAAACGTGTAGGCTTGCCTAACACAATCCTCACTGATTTGATTTGATGTAAATGACTCATTTCACTGTATGCCTCGATGTACATGTGACAAATAAAGCTAACCTTTATAAAAGCATTTTAAATTCTTCCCCTGTGAATAGCTGGAGCTGGTAGCTGCTCAGAATATTTTCTATTGTCTGTGCTTTCTCTCAGTTTCAAGTTAATATTGATATTCTCATCTCTTGTCTGATAGTTTTTTTACATTGAGGAATGGAAATAATTTTTATATTACAATGTATAGTCTCTAGAGTCATGTTCTAACAAATATCTCTTTTAACATTTCTTGCTATGCAGTCAGCTTATTTCTGTCTGATCTATAATTGCCGTCCCCATCTCTCTGTGATACTTAGTGAGGTTTACAGTCTTCTGTATTTCTCACGCAAATTGCTGGAAGAACTCTACAGGTCAGGCAGCATCTCTGGAGAGGAATGTTGACGTCCTGAGCCTTTTCTCTGCACTTTTAATTGATACATTGTTATACTTGCCTAGACTGAGCTTCTTTATCTCAGACATATATCTGTCTTAAGATACTGGAAATCCTGAGTAACACACACAGAATGCTGCATGAAGGCCATGCTTGATGTTTAAGGCCAAGAATTGACTGTTTAATTTCCTCCATACACGCAGACTGACCTTCTGAGTTCCACCAGCATTTTATGTGTGTTGTAGTGTGTATTGTATTAATCTTCAAATCCAAGTCAGAATCAGAATCAGGTTTATTATCATTGACATCAATCGAGAAATTCGTTGTTTTTTGGCAGCAGTACAGTTGAAGACATAAAAATTACTATAAGTTACAATAACAAGTAAAACAAATAAATAGTGCAATAGAGGAATAGTGAGATAGTGTTCATGGGTTCATGGACCATTCAGAAATCTGATAGCAGAGAGGAAGAAGCTGTTCTAAAAACACTGAGTGTGTATCTTCAGACTCCTGTACCTCCTCCCTGACTGTAGTAATGAGAAGAGGAACTTTGCTTTTGTAAGTGTTAATCTGTCTTCTGCTAAAATATTGTTAAATATCTTGCTTAAATTCATTTAGGTTTTTCCTCATGTTCAGTTGGGTTCCAAACCAGGTCTTAATCCTTTTGTGATCAGTCTCTCCATTGTTCCATCACGACCTCTTCATTAACATCAGACATTCCACCTCTCTCTGAAGTTCCGGGAGTCTCCCGCATATTTGATAGTGGCTCCCTGATGCCCGCAAATTATATACAATATCCTGGAATTCGATTTTTGAGAGCGAGCAAGCAAGAGAGTGTAAGAATGAGAGAGAGAGAGAGAGAGAGCAAGAGAGAGTGTGAGAGAAAGCAAGAGAGAGCGCGCAAGAGAGAGCTAGAGAGCGGGTGAGAGAGAGAGAGCAAGAGAGAGCACACGAGTGCAAGAGAGAGCGAGAGGGAACGATAGCAAGAGAGGGCACGAAAGCACGAGAGAAAGAGAGACAGAGAGAGAGAGAGCACCATGGCAGGGTGTTCCAAAAAAAGAAAATATAAAATGTACTTCACCCCAGAATACACTAAAGTGTACCCCTGCCTAATAGGGGTCAAAAATAATGACAGTGTTGCTCACTGCACTGTTTTCAACAGTAACTTTTTTATTGCTCATGGTGGGTTAAGACTGTAAAAGACGTGTTGAGGTGAGTTTAACAGGTCTCATTCGCTCATTAGCATAGCTAACATTATTTAAACTAGCTGGCTAGCTGCTAAGGAGCTATTCTATTGCAGGCATCCCACCTCTCCCAGAAGTTCCGGGAGTCTCCCACAAATTGATGGTGCTACTTCCCTGAAATGAGTTTTTGCAGGGTGGGATGTCTGTAACATGGACACAAAGGCCACTTTTTCCAATCTTTTACCTATATTAAGATGGGAAATCAGATTAATTCCTGTTGAAATTTCTGGCCCCTATATCTCCTAAAATTAAAATTAAAGCATTGCCAAATATCAAAAAAAACTCTGCATGTCTCCATGTTAGCACTCTCCAGAAATACTGCCTGATCTTTTGGTCTTTTCACCACTTGCTTCTTTAAGATTTAGAATTAACCATTGTACCTATCTCACATAGTTCTAACATGTTCTTCAGATATTTTTACATTCTCTTTCTCCTTCTACAGTATCTGTTAACTGGAGAGCTCTAAGATTTATTTTGCAACCTTGGTTACAATTTTACCATCGATATTTACTTTGATCTCTTCACCGTTCCCTCCCTCCCCCAGTGAACAGTTATTGACCTGAAATGTTAACTCTGATTCCCTGCAGCCTGACCAGATAAGTATTTTGAGAAATTTCTGTTTTAATCTACAATTTTTAAAAAATTTCATTTTCTGTTTATGGTGATGTTCTATACTTCGGAGGAGAGGCAATAGAACTCTGTTGCTAGATATAATCATTACATGGAACTTTTATAGTACAAACAGTATTTCCCATTTGTCATTCCAAGGCTGAAGGTTATTTATGCCTTACATTATTGATAAAGTACACTAAAGCAACAATACATTAGATTAGATTAGATTATGAGGACACGCAGTCCTCTTTTATTGTCCTTTAGTAATGCCTGCATTAAGAAATGATACAATATTCCTCCGGTGTGATATCACAAAACACAGGACAGACCAAGACTGAAAAACTAACAAAAACCACATAATTATAACATATAGTTACAACAGTGCAAGCAATACCATAACTTGATGAAGAGGCTGTGAGCACGGTAAAAAAGTTCAAAGTCTCTCGAAAGTCCCACATCTCACGCAGACGGGAGAAGGAAGAAAACTCTCCCTGCCATGCCCGACCTCAGTCCGACTCTGAGTTGTCCGAAAACTTCGAGCTCCGACCAGCCCTCCGACACTGAGCACCATCTCTGCCGAACTCTTTGACTGCAGCCCCGGTCGCCAGCAGCAGGCAAAGCGGAGGATTTTGGGGCCTTCCCTCCGGAGATTCTCGATCGCACAGTAGCAGCGGCAGCGAACTGGGCATTTCAGAAGTTACTCCAGATGTTCCTCCGTGCTCTCACAGCTGTCTCCATCAAATCAGAATCGTGCACAGCCCCTATTTAACAGATACGATATCATTTCACCGGAGAGGCTACGCACACTGCGTCGCGTCGCCATCTTCTCCTCCCTCCTATGACAGTGGCCATGAACCCTAAGGCTGCAGTTATTACAAAAAGTATCATATCCCCATTTTTCAACATTTCACAGGGTACACACCAAGGCTGCCCCCTCTCCCCACTGTTACTTATGATTTTTTTGGAACCATTAGCAATCATGATTAGAGCAGATCCAAATATTAGAGGGGTGAAGGGAGGCGGAAAGGAGCATAAGCTGATGCTATATGCTGACGATATTTTATTACTGATTAGTGACCCTCCTAATTCCTTATCCCCACTAATGAAAACAACTCAATTATATCCTGAGGTATCTGGTTATGAAATCAACTGCAATAAATCTGAGGCTGTGCCAATGTCAAAATTGTGTTATTCAATTTCAGTATCTCAGTTTAATTTCAGACGGGTGCCAGTTGGAATGAAGTATCTAGGGGTCAAACTCAGTTAGAATTTGGATGAAATAATTACTTTAAATTATGATCCTTTATTGAGTAGGATAAGAAATAATCTGGATATGTGGGGGGCACTGCGACTGTCACTCTGAGGTAAAGTCAATGTAGTTAAAATGGTCATAGCACTTCAGTTTAACTATTTTTCTATGATGCTTCCTTTAAATATATCAGATTTGATCTACAAGCAATATAACAAAATTATCAGTGATTTTCTATGGGATAAAATGAGTAAGATATGTATGTCCAGGAACATGGGTGGGCTCAGTCAAACCAGACGTCAGGGCATATAAATTATCCTTTGAAATGACCAAATTAGCTAAACATTGGGACAGGGCTGATGGTGATTTAGGTTGGGTAATTATAGAACGGAGCCTGGCTGCACCACGTTCACCCCTTAACATCCTCTCACAACATGAGGAAAACAAAACTAATCTAAATCCTATACTATTTCACTCAAAGGGTGTGTGGAGTATAATTCATAAAGCTTGTAGAATGTCACATTTAAGCCAGTTATACTGCTCACTCTGGAATAACCCTGAGATATGCGTTGGGAAAAGAACGGTGTACTGGAAAGAATGGGAGATTAAAGGTGTAAATACAGTAGGTGATTTCTATGAGTATGGGAATTTTATGTCATATGTGGATTTGCAGAGGAAAAATTACTTTGTAGATAAAGGGAATTTTTGGAAGTATTTACAAATAAGGCATTGCATTAGTAACATATTCAAGAACGGTGACCCACAAAGTAATCATTAACTGAATATTTTACATTACCTCAGGAAGTTCATAAAACATCAGTGTTTTATAAAATGCTCAAGCACTCTGTGGGTGAATTGTGTAACAATCTCAAAGCAGTACGGCAGAAGGATCTTGGAAGCAATATTGAATATGATGAGTGGTCAAATATTTTATCAAATGTGGGTAGACATATTAGGGAAGCGAGAGGGAAATTTATTCAGTATAAGATAGTACACAGGTATTATTGGACACCAACTAGACTCTACAAAATGGGGATTGTTGATAATAATTTGTGCTGGAAATGTAAAAATGTGATGGCCACATATTTTCACATGATTTGGGAGTGTTCCATGGTTCATCCATTTTGGTGTAAAGTTCTTGATTTGTTGTGGAATTGGTCGGGTTCCACACTGCCCTTATGCCCACAGCTTTGTCTCCTGAGTGATAGGACAAAGATATCTAATGTAAACAATGACAAATTTACTATTTTAAAGGTGGATCTCATCACAGTTGCAAGAATTATATTGCAAAACTGGAAAAAACCCAGATGTCCCACTGTGAAGGAATGGACTGAGGAAATGATTAAGAGTTCATCATATGAACACATGGGAAGAATTAACAGTGAGGGAAAAGTGCAAGACACGTGGGATCAATATTGGTTGTATATTAATTTAAACTTAAACTAGAACTTCTTTCTGTTTCTACATTTTATTTGTTTTCCTGTCATGGGATGTCTGTGTAAATATGCTGTACTGTAGCTGCTCTGTGATATGCTGTGCTGCTTTGTTAAATAAGAATAAATAATAATAAAAATTTGAATTACAAAAAAAAGCAACAATACATAAGACAGTGGCCATGAACCCTACTGTTCGTTTAATGGCACAGATCTGGTCAAACAAAAATTCAATTTATGTACTTTGTTGTTAACAAATGGCTGAAGCAGTCTCACTTTTCGTCCTCCTCCGATTCTAAGAATGTCATGGAAGTTTCCAGTTGCGTCACATCATCAGCAGTCCAAGTGCTCCAAATCAAACTGCAAGCGTCAGCAAAACAATTAGAGGAACTGCAAAGCAATACTTCTGAGCTAGTGAAGAGCAGGAAGTGATGCAAAATTAAAATGTAACTAATAAAATCCTCAAAGCAAAAATAAACCAATAGAAAACAAGCCAGTGCCCCATCGAGAATCGTTTTTTAAAATTATTTCTATGTCACCTTTATATGGGCAGAAGTTATAAGCCCAGGCGACCATAAAATGTACAAGGAGACTATTCATTCTGTGTGTGCTTTGGTTTTACAACACCAACGTTAAACTAATATTACGGCTTTTCTCTTCAAATGGTTCCATTCTTTCCTTTTTCAGATCCTTATCTTATTGATTATAAGTGCAGCCTCCTAAAAGACCACTGAGTCTATAATAAATGGCTTAGGGATTTTTTAGTTTTTTAATGAAACTATGGTGTTCATTTTAAAACCTCTGTTTTGTGATTGAAATATTTTCTTTTTAGTGTTTAAATTTACATTCAAGTAGGATTGCGCACCTCAAGCAGTGTCCCGTAAGTACAATCCCACAATATACTGCATGTTTGACTGTTGTTCTTGGTTTTAAGTAAAATATGAAGTTTTGTTAATTAAAAAATGAATACTACAATATGTAGGAAGAAACTGAGATAGATAGACTGAACTAGAGTGGGAGGGGGGAACTACTGTACAGGATCGAAATAAGCTGCAGAAAATGGTAAACGTTGTTAGCTCTACCATGGGCACTAGCCTCTGTAGTATCCAGGACACCTTCAGGAAGTGATGCTTCAAAACTATGGCATTGATCATTAAGGACCCCCATCACTCAGGTCGTGCCTTGTTCTCACTGCTACCATCGTGAAGGAGGTACAGGAGCCTGAAGGCACACACTCAACAATTTAAGAACAGCTTCTTCCCCTCTGCCATCTGATTTCTGAATGGACATTGAACCCCTGAAAACTACCACACTACTTTTATTTTTGCACTACTTATTTAATTCAACTATTATACATTTACTGTAATTCTTTTTTCTATTATCATGTATTGCTTTGTACTGCTACAGCAAAGACAACAAATTTCATGACATTATGTCAGTGATATTAAACCTGATTCTGATTCTGAACCATGTGAGAGAATCTGTTGACATAATTTTATTGTATACTAACTCAAGTTAAATCCTTACCTTGTTTATTAACTCTTTGACTGTTGTTGAAAGAAAATAAAATACACCGTACTTTTGGATTTCTGCTCATTTTGAATACTGAAGTTATAATTCATGACAATAAGGGTCAATTCAATATAATTTGGGAACATAATTGTTTATTTTCACCACTGGAGATTTTTATTTTGCCATCGTAAATGAGGCAATATATAATGAAACACACATAAAAGTTGCTGGTGAACGCAGCAGGCCAGGCAGCATCTCTAGGAAGAGGTACAGTTGACGTTTCAGGCCCAGACCCTTTGTCAGGACTAACTGAAAGAAGTTAGTCAGTTAGTTCTTTCAGTTAGCCCTGACGAAGGGTCTCCGCCCGAAACGTCGACTGTACCTCTTCCTATGGATGCTGCCTGGCCTGCTGCATTCACCAGCAACTTTTATGCGTGTTGCTTGAAATTCCAGCATTTGCAGATTTCCTCATGTTTGCAATATTTAATGATTCTCTTCCGTAGTTTCAAGGAAAAAGAGCAGGAAAAGAGAAATAGAAAAACGAGCTTGTGGTAAAAGATTTAAAATTTTAACTTTGTCTGTCACTTGTACATCAAAACATACAGTGAAATGCACTATTTGCGTCAACAACCAACACAGTTCAAGCTGTGCTGGGCAGCTTGCAAATGTCGCCATGCTTCTGACACTAACATAACATGCCCACAACTTACCAGCCCTAACGTACATCTTTGGAATATGGGAGAAAACCGGAGCACCTGGAGGAAACCCACATGTTCATGGGGAGAACATATAAACTCCTTATAGATAACAACGAGAACTGAATCCCAATCCTGTAGCTGGGGCTGCAGAGCGTTGCGCTAACTGCATACTACCGTGCCGCTCTAAACAGCATCGTTTGCTTTTAACTAATTATGCTAATGTTAGATAAATATATATGCTGGTGTTTCATGAGTGATCTGAGTCAGCCCTACAATCCATTTAACTCGAGTGATTGATTTGTTTTAAATTTGCTGAATACCTTTCCAGGGTGACCAAAGTACCTATCAAAGGCTTCTGTTGGAACAAAGGAAATATGAGCAGCATAGACCATTTAGCCACTCAAGTCTGCTCGGAAAGTTAATAGCATGGCTGATACTTCAACTCAGCACTGCTCTATCACTAGATCCCTGATTCCTTTGATGTCCAAAATCTATGTGTTCTTTGTCATAACTATGTATGTCCAATGGCAGCACTTCAGAATCAGAATCAGGTTTATTATAAGACCATAAGACTATAAGATATAGGAGCAGAAATAGGCCATTCGGCCCATCAAGTCTGCTCCTCCATTCAATCATGGGCTGATCCAATTCTTCCAGTCATCCCCACTTCTGTCTTCTCCCCATACCCTTTGATGCCCTGGCTAATCAAGAACCTATCTATCTCTGCCTTAAATGCATCCAATGACTTGGCCTCCACAGCCGCTCGTGGCAACAAATTCCACAGATTTACCACTCTCTGACTAAAGTAGTTTCTCTGCACCTCTGTTCTAAATGGACGTCTTTCAATCCTGAAGTCATGCCCTCTTATCCTAGGCTCCCTTACCATGAGAAATAACTTTGCCATATCTTATCTGTTCAGGCCTTTTAACATTCGGAATGTTTCTGTCAGATCCCCCCTCATTCTCCTGAACTCCAGGGAATACAGCCCAAGAGCTGCCAGGCGTACCTCATATGGTAACCCTTTCATTCCTGGAATCATTCTCATGAATCTTCTCTGAACCTTCTCTAATGTCAGTATATCCTTTCTAAAATAAGGAGTGCAAAACTACACACAATACTCCAAGTGTGGTCTCGTGAGTGCCTTATAGACTCTCAACATCACACCCTGCTCTTGTATTCTATTCCTCTAGAAATGAATGCCAACATTGCATTCACCTTCTTCACCACCGACTCAACCTGAAGGTTACCTTAAGGGTATCTTGCACAAGGACTCCCAAGTCCCTTTGCATCTCTGCATTTTGAATTCTCTCCCCATCTAAATAATAGTCTGCCCATTTATTTCTTTCACCAAGGTGCATGACATACACTTTCTAATATTGTATTTCATTTATCACCTCTTTGCCCATTCCCCTAAACTATCTAAGTCTCTCTGCAGACCTTCTGTTTCCTCAACATTATCCGCTCCTCCACCTAACTGTCATGGTCCGGTCCGTGAAGTCCGCGTTCTGGTTCACGGTCTAGTCTGTGGATTCTGGACTCCAGGTCCTCTGGCTGTCCCTTGTTTCAGTTGGGGTTAATCATAGGCACCTGATGCTCGTCTTGGGGCTGGGAATGTAAGTGGCCCTGGGTTCGAGTGTGGTTGCTGGTTTGTTTTGTGAGTATCCTGTCCTCACCTCCGTGGGGTAAGTCAGGCCGACCATGCTGTTACCCTGCAGTTGGATCTGTCCCTTCCTGTCCTTGCCTCCGTTGGGTAAGCCAGGCCATCTTTGCTGTTACCCTGAGACTGGACTGTTCCCTTCCTTTCCCTTCCCTTCCCCTTCCTTCTGAGGCCTTGCTTGCAACCTTGTCAAGTTCTACCTCCGGAGCGAGACCAGAGCCTTGCTGTGTCAAGATAAGGAACTGTCTATCATTGAGTTGGAACTGTCTCTGTGTCCACGCCTTCACTAGGTAGGTCCGGCCATTTGCCGCTACCTAGTGTTGAGAGCCGTTTCATCGTGTTCAGCATTCTGTGTAGAGCCCAGGCCCCAAGTCCTGTTCCTAAGGAGGGGTCCTGGCTCTGTGTTCTGTGTACAGGTCCTGGCCCTAAGTCCTGTTCCCAAGGAGGGGTCCCAGCTCTGTGTTCCATGTCCCTGCGTTCCTGTCTCTCAAGTCCAAGGCTCCGTGTTCCTGTGCTCTAGACCAAGGCTCTGTGTTCCTGTCCTCTCCAAGACCAAGGCTCTGTATTCTGCATTCCTGTCATCCCAAGTCCAAGGCTCAGCTGTTCCTGAGTACCAAGTCAAGGCTTTGTGTTCTCGTCCTGTCCATGTGCCTCGTCCTGTACTGGAGTTCCCTGGTCTTGCCCAGGAGTCTCTCATTCTGTCCTGTCACCTTGAAGAACCCAAGCCATGAAGAGCCTAAGCTATGTCCAGTCCTGTAGCCATGTCATGTCCTCGCCTAGTTCTGGGGTCCAAGCCCAATTCAAGACCCAGGTTCTGGGTCCTTGTCCAGTCTCCGGCTCGGAGTCCAAGCCCAGGCTCCTAGATCCCAGTTCCTTGTCCTGGTCCCGCCTGCCTAGCCAATGTCCTAGCCCAAGTCTGTGTTCTTGTCCCAGCTCCTAGTCTGCATCCAGTCACATCCCTAACTCTAGTGTCTTGTCCTGTCCTGTTCCTAGTACTTCAGTGTCCGTGTCTTGCATTTGGGTCCGCTCACCAATGCTGCCTTTGTGACACTATCTTGGTATCATCGGCAAATTTAGCCACAAATCCATTAATCCCATAGTCCAAATCATTGACATACGTGGTAAAAAGCAGTGGTTCCAACACTGACCCCTGTGGAACTCCACTGGTAACCAGCAGCCAGCCAGAATAGAATCCCTTTATTCCCACTCTCTGTTTTCTGCCCATCAGCCTATGCTCCACCCATTCTAGTGACTCCCCTGTAATTCCATGGGCTCTTATCTTGCTAAGCAGCCTCAAGTGTGGTACCTTGTCAAAGGCCTTCTGAAAATCCAAGTACACCACATCTACTACATCTCCTTTGTCTACCCTGCTTGAAATTTCCTCAAAAAATTGCAGTAGGTTTGTCAGGCAGGATTTTCCTTTCAGGAAACTATGCTGGCTTTGGCCAATCTTGTCATGTGCCTCCAGGTACTTTGTAATCTCATCCCTAACAATCGATTCCAACAATTTCCCAACCACTGATGTCAGGCTAGCAGGTCTTTACTTTCCTTTCTGCTGCCTCCCACCCTTAAATAGCCCAGTAACATTTGCAATTTTTCAGTCATCTGGTACAATACCAGAATATATCGATTCTTGAAAGATCATTGTTAATGCTTCTTCAATCTCTCCAATTACTTCCTTCAGAACCCAAGGGTGCATTCCATCAAGTCCAGGAGATATATCCACCCTCAGACCATTAAGCTTTCAGAGCACCTTCTCAGTCATAATTTTCACTGCACATACTTCACTTCCCTGATGCTCTTGAATGTCCGGTATACTGCAGATGTTTTCCACTGTAAAGACTGATGCAAAGTATGCATTCAGTTCCTCTGCCATCTCTACGTCTCTCATTACAATATCTCCAGCATCATTTTCTATTGGTCCTATATCTACCCGTGACTCTCTTTTATCCTTTATATACTTAAAAAAGCTTTTAATATCTTCCTTGATATTAGTCACCAGCTTCCTTTCATAATTTATCTTTTCCTTCCTAATGATCTTCTTTGCTTCCTTCTGCAAGATTTTAAAGGCTTCCCAATCCTCTAGTTTCCCACTAGCTTTGGCTTCCTTGTATGCCCTCTCTTTTGCTTTTCTTTTGCTCTGACTTTACTTGTCAGCCACGGTAGTGTCCTTCTTGCATTCAAAAATTTCTTTTTCTTTGGAATATATCTGTTTTGCACTTCCCTCAGTTTTTGCAGAAACTCCAGTCATTGCTGCTCTGCTGTCCTTCCTGCTAGTTTCCCTTTCCAGTCAACCTTGGCCAATTCCCCACTCATACCATTGTAATTTCCTTTATTCCACTGAAATACTGACACATTGGAATTTAATTTCTCCTTCTCAAATTTCAAAGTGAACTCGATCATATTGTGATCACTGTTCACTAAGTGTTCCTTAACTTTAAGCTCTCATCACCTCCGGATCACTGCACAACACCCAATCCAGCACTGCCAATCCCCTAGTGGTCTCAACAACAAGCTGTTCTAAAAAGCCATCCCTTTGACATTCTGCAAATTCTCTCTTGAAGTCCAGTACTGGCCTGGTTTTCCCAGTCCACATTCATGCTAAAATCCCCAACGATTATCATGACATTGCCCTTCTGACACACTTTTTCTATCTCCTGCTGTAATTTGTAATCCACATCCTGGCTGCTGTTTGGAGGCCCGTATACAACTGTCATTAGGGTCGTTTTACCGTTGCCTTTTCTTAACTCAACCCATAGAGACCCTACACCTTCTGATCCTGTGTCATCCCTTTCTAATGATTTAACATCATTTCTTATACACAGGGCCACACCACCCCCTCTGCCTACTAACCTATCTTTCCGATACACCATATATCCTTGGATGTTCAGCTCCCAATGGCAGCCATCCTTTAGCCAAGTTTCAGAGATGGCCACAACGTCATACTTGGCAATCTGTAGCTGAACTTCAAGATCGTCCATTTTATTTCATATGCTGTGTGCATTCAAATGTAACACTTTCAGTCCGGTATTTGTTGCTTTCTGTTTTAACTGCACCACGCCTCTATTGCCCTGTAACTCATCCCACTGGCTGTGATTATGCCTCATCTCCTGCCTGTCCTTTCTATCATCTCTGTTGCACACTATCTCTGATTTATTTCTGTTTTCTCCTTCCTCAGTCCTATCACTCCGGTTCCCATCCCTCTGCCAAATTAGATTAAACCCTCCCAAACAGCTCTATTAAACATGCCCACTAGGATATTGGACCCCTTTGGGTTTAGATGTAACCTGTCCTTTTTGTACAGGTCGTACCTCTCCCAGAAGATGGCCCAATGATCCAGGAACCCAAAGCCCTGCCCCCTACACCAGTCTCTCAGCCACGCATTAATATGGCTGATCATGCTATTCTTGCGCTCGTTAGCACGTGGCACAGGCAGCAATCCCGAGATTACTACCCTGGAGGTCCTGCTTTTCAGCTTCTTTTCCAGCTCCCTGAATTCTCTCTTCAGGACCTCCTCACTTTTTCTACCTATGTCATTGGTACCAACGTTTACCAAGACTTCTGGCTGTTCACCCTCTCCCTTCAGAATACTCTGTCCCCGATCCAAGACACCCCGTACCCTGGCACCTGGGAGGCAACACACCATGCGGGTATCTCTATCAGGCTGACAGAACCTCCTGTCTGTTCCCTTCACTATGGGATCCCCTATGACTACCGCATTCCTCATCTTCCTCTTTCCCTTCTGCACCACAGAACCAGTCTCAGTGCCAGAGACCCGATCACCGTGGTTGTCCTCTGCCAGGTCACCGCCCCCCCCCCCCACAACAGCATCCAAAACGAGATAACGACTACTGAGGGGGATGGCCACAGGGGTGCTCTCTACTGTCTGAGTGCTTCCTAATCCCTTCCCTGACAGTCACCCACTTATCTAACTCCTGCAGCCTCAGGGTGACAAACTCCTTGTAGCTCCTATCTAGCTCCTGCTCACTTTCCCTCATAAGCTGCAGGTCATCAAGATGCAGCTCCAGATCCCTAACACGGTCTCTCAGGAGCTGCATCTCAGTGCACCTGGTGCAGATGTGGCCATCGGGGAGACTGGAAGATTCCCAGGATTCCCATATCTGGCACCCAGCGCAAAGTACTAACCCTACAGACATAATCTTTATTTCTCTAAAAAAAAATGGAAAGAAAAAAAAGTGAAGTTCACTCACCCACTTACCTCATCGAAGCCCGAATGAGCCAAAGCCCTACCACTCTGACTCAGATCACTCCGTCGATGACTGCTCCGCTAGGCATTATCACTGACATACGTAATGAAATGTGTTGATTCTTGGCAGTGGTACAGTTACTATGTGACAATAAAAATACATTAATAGATAAGGCAAAAGAGGAAGTGTTAATGAGTTTCATGGACCGTTCAGAAATCTGATGGTAGAGGGGAAAAAGTTGTTGCTAAAACATTGAGTGTAGGTCTTCAGGCTCGTGTCCTTCATCTCTACATGTAGTAAGGAGAAGTGGGCATGTCCCAAGTGGTGAGGGTCTTTAATGATGGGTCCCGGTTTCTTGAGGCACCACCGTTTCAAAATGTCCTCAATGGTGGGGAAGTTTACACCGGAGTAATGACATTAAAAATTTTAATCCTCTGTGTGAAAAGCTTATGAATGACCCAACTTATGGAAACAGGAGGCTGCAGGTGCTGGAAATCCGAGCAATACACAAGATGCTGGAGGAAGTCAGTGGGTCTTGCATCATCACTGGAGGGAAATGGACAGTTTGATGCTGCATGTCAGAAACCCTTCATCTATCAATTTTACAGGTCAAACTCTGCATCAGGACTGATGCAGGTTTCAGCCAAAACACTGATAATTCATTTCCTCCCACAGATGCTGTTTTATCTGTTGTAGTCCTTCAAGTGGAAGAGAGAGTTGATGCTGAAGCACGTGGAGACTGAAACGTAATAGAGAGAACATAGAACATAGAATAGTACAGCACAGTACAGGCCCTTCAGCCCACAATGTTGTGCCGACCCTCAAACTCTGCCTCCCATATAACCCCCCACATTAAGTTCCTCCATATACCTGTCTAGTAATCTCTTAAACTTCACTAGTGTATCTGCCTCCACCACTGACTCAGGCAGTGCATTCCACGCATCAGCCACTCTCTGAGTAAAAAACCTTCCTCTAATATCCCCCTTGAACTTCCCACCCCTTATCTTAAAGCCATGTCCCCTTGTTTTAAGCAGTGGTGCCCTGGGGAAGAGGCGCTGGCTATCCACTCTATCTATTCCTCTTAATATCTTGTATACCTCTATCATGTCTCCTCTCATCCTTCCTTCTCTCCAAAGAATAAAGCCCTAGCTCCCTTAATCTCTGAAAATAATGCATACTCTCTAAACCAGGCAGCATCCTGGTAAATCTCCTCTGTACCCTTTCCAATGCTTCCACATCCTTCCTATAGTGAGGCGACCAGAACTGGACACAGTACTCCAAGTGTGGCCTAACCAGAGTTTTATAGAGCTGCATCATTGCCTCGCGACTCTTAAACTCTATGCCTCAACTTATGAAAGCTAACACTCCATAAGCTTTCTTAACTACCCTATCTACCTGTGAGGCAACTTTCAGGGTTCTGTGGACACGTACCCCCAGATCCCTCTGCTCCTCCACACTACCAAGTATCCTGCCATTTACTTTGTACTCTGCCTTGGAGTTTGTCTTTCCAAAGTGTACCACTTCACACTTCGCTGGGTTGAACTCCATCTGTTACTTCTCAGCCCACTTCTGCATCCTATCAATGTCTCTCTGCAATCTTCGACAATCCTCTACACTATCCACAACACCACCAACCTTTGTGTCATCTGCAAACTTGCCAACCCACCCTTCTACCCCCACATCCAGGTCGTTAATAAAAATCACAAAAAGTAGAGGTCCCAGAACAGATCCTTGTAGGACACCACTAGTCACAAACCTCCAATCTGAATGTATTCCCTCCACCACGATCCTCTGCCTTCTGCAGGCAAGCCAATTCTGAATCCACCTGGCCAAACTTCCCTGGATCCCATGCCTTCTGATTTTCTGAATAAGCCTACCATGCGGAACCTTGCTAAAAGCCTTACTAAAATCCATATAGATCACATCCACTCCACTACCCTCATCTATATGCTTGGTCGCCTCCTCAAAGAACTCTATCAGGCTTGTTAGACATGATCTGCCCTTCACAAAGCCATGCTGACTGTCCCTGATCACACCATGATTCTCTAAATGCCCATAGATCCTATCTCTAAGAATCTTTTCCAACAGCTTTCCCACCGCAGACGTAAGGCTCACTGGCCTATAATTACCTGGACTATCCCTACTACCTTTTTTGAACAAGAGGACAACATTCGCCTCCCTCCAATCCTCCGGTACCATTCCCGTGGACAACGAGGACATAAAGATCCTAGCCAGAGGCTCAGCAATCTCTTCCCTCGCCTCGTGGAGCAGCCTGGGGAATATTCCGTCAGGCCCCGGGGACTTATCTGTCCTAATGTATTTTAACTACTCCAATACCTCCTCTCCCTTAATATCTACATGCTCCAGAACATCAACCTCACTCATATTGTCCTCACCATCATCAAGTTCCCTCTCTTTGGTGAATACCGAAGAGAAGTATTCATTGAGGACCTCACTCACTTCCACAGCCTCCAGGCACATCTTCCCACCTTTATCTCTAATTGGTCCTACCTTCACTCCTGTCATCCTTTTGTTCTTCACATAATTGAAGAATGCCTTGGGGTTTTCCTTTACCCTACTTGCCAAGGCCTTTTCATGCCCCCTCCTTGCTCTTCTCAGCCCCTTTTTAAGCTCCTTTCTTGCTACCCTATATTCCTCAATAGACCCATCTGATCCTTGCTTCCTAAACCTCATGTATGCTGTCTTCTTCCACCTGACTAGATTTTCCACCTCACTTGTCACCCATGGTTCCTTCACCCTACCATTCTTTATCTTCCTCACCGGGACAAATTTATCCCTAACATCCTGCAAGGGATTCCTAAACATCAACCACATGTCCATAGTATATTTCCCTGTAAAAACATCATCCCAATTCTCATCCGCAAGTTCTAGCCTTATAGCCTCATAATTTGTCCTTCCCCAATTAAAAATTTTTCTGTCCTCTCTGATTCTATCCTTTTCCATGATAATGCTGAAGGCCAGGGAGTGGTGGGGGTCACTATCCCCCAGATGCTCACCCACTGGGAGATCTGTGACCTGACCCGGTTCGTTACCTAATTCTAGATCTAGTATGGCATTCCCCCTGGTCGGCCTATCAATATACTGTGACAGGAATCCGTCCTGGACACACTTAACAAACTCTGCCCTGTCTAAACCCTTGGAACTAATCAGGTGCCAATCAATATTAGGGAAGTTAAAGTCACCCATGATAACAACCCTGTTATTTTTGCGCCTTTCAAAATCTGCTTCCAAATCTGCTCCTCTGTATCTCTGCTGCTACCAGGTGGCCTATAGAATACCCCCAATAGAGTAACTGCTCCCTTCCTGTTCCTGACTTCCACCCATACTGGCTCAAAAGAGGATCCTGCTACATTATCCACCCCTTCTGTAATAGTATCCCTGACTAGAAATGCAACCCCTCCTCCCCTCCCCACCCCCATCTCTATCCCTTTTAAAGCACTGAAATCCAGGAATATTGAGAATTCATTCCTGTCCTGGTGCCAGCCAAGTCTCTGTAATGGCCACTACATCTTAATTCCATGTATGTATCCAAGCTCTCAGAACAACAAAACCAAACACAGAAAACCAGATAAAGGGAGGCAGGCATGGACAGACAGAGAGCATGACTCACACAAAGCAGGACATACAGATAAATAGACTCACGCTCAGAGAAAGCTTACTAATGACTCAACTCTTATCAAATTAGAGAGCTGAAGATGTACATCATGTGCCAATGATCATAAAATTGCTCATAATTCAGACTTCCCAATTACCAAATAAACATGGAACAGACAAATACATCTGCTTTGTATAAAACATTTTAAACAAGTTGATTTGTAACATGGAATGGGAAGATTCCAGCCATCTCAGCCATAACTGGAAAATTGGTCATCTCAGAACAATTTACATTTAATGAACAGTTGTCAAAATAAACTGTTTTGATAATAATAACTGTTTTGATACGCTATAATCCTGCATGGGGAGAGGCAGAACAGTTACTGTCTTATGAATTTTCCCATGGTATGCATGCAGTACAAGCCACACACTATAACATTGTACTTCATAGACTGAACCAAGTAGAAATGCAGTTACACTTCACCTGTGAGCCGGCTGGGGTGATATACTGCGTCTGGTGCTCCCGATGTGGCCTTTTATATATTGGCGAGACCCGACGCAGACTGGGAGACCGCTTTGCTGAACATCTACGCTCTGTCCACCAGAGAAAGCAGGATCTCCCAGTGGCCACACATTTTAATTCCACATCCCATTCCCATTCTGACATGTCTATCCACGGCCTCCTCTACTGTAAAGATGAAGCCACACTCAGGTTGGAGGAACAACACCTTATATTCCGTCTGGGTAGCCTCCAACCTGATGGCATGAACATCGACTTCTCTAACCTCCGCTAGGCCCCACCTCCCCCTCGTACCCCATCTGTTACTTATTTCTATGCACACATTCTTTCTCTCACTCTCCTTTTTCTCCCTCTGTCCCTCTGAATATACCTTTTGTCCATCCTCTGGGTCCCCCCCCCCTTGTCTTTCTTCCCGGACCTCCGGTCTCATGATCCTCTCGTATCCCCTTTTGCCAATCACCTGTCCAGCTCTTGGCTCTATCCCTCCCCCTCCTGTCTTCTCCTATCATTTTGGATCTCCCCCTCCCCCTCCAACTTTCAAATCCCTTACTCACTCTTCCTTCAGTTAGTCCTGACGAAGGGTCTCGGCCTGAAACGTCGACTGCACCTCTTCCTAGAAATGCGGTTAACCTTATATTTACATAATTGAAGAGATTCTCCAACTTTATTCTGCCTGCAGTCAATCTCCAAAAGCTGCCACTGAGAAAACTGCATGTACACTCTGTAATTCTTCTAATAATTAAAATTTTAATTCTATGCGTTAAGATTTTTTGCAGTTTGGGCCTGCTGCATGAACTTCAGAAGGAAAACAAGAATGTATATTTATACTGTGCCTCATATATTACAGGCTGTAAACTGGTCCATTTCTGCTCCTGTTTCCCTTGTTTCCAAGAGGTTTTGGATAGGTACTTTAGTCACCTTGAGTTAGGTATTCTGTAAATTTGCAGGTTAATCAGCAGAGTTAAATGGATTGTAGAGCAGACGCAGATAGGTGCAACAGCAGTATGTATATTTATGTAAGATTAACCTAGTAATGTATATTTATGTAACTCCTCACCATGGATGGTCCCAAGCCCAGCTGCAAAATTGGAGAGTTGAGCATGGTGTTAGCAACCCCATCCCCTAAAAGCCCAGTGCTACAGAAATGCCAACAGAAGCTCCAAAGGCTGAAGCCACAGGGCCGATCAACCTTCAGCCCAGGCCTGAGGATTCTGGCAAGCTGCTGTCAGTTGCCTATGTCCCAATGGGCTTGAGAAGGTATTTATGTAACATGTGACATTGGTTCAGCATGTAAAACATAAGACTCAATTAATTCACAGAAAGATCTCAGCAGGTCAGAAAGTATCTGCGGAAGAAAATGGACTGTGGATGTTCTGGGATAAAGCCCTTCATCTGGATCCTTACCCTCTGTCCCACTCGTTAATTGTCCACTCCCCTCCATAGCTGCTGGCTGGCCCACTGAGCTCCTCCAGCACTTTGTGTGTTGCCCTAGATTCCAGCATCCACAGTCTTTTGTGTTGTCCACAGTGAGGGTCTGACAAATAACAATAATAACATGGAGAAGCAATAAGAATGATAAAATAACTAGATTAATACAGTAATGAAAAGAGCATTTTGATTCTGAGAGTTCCATATTCAAAGCGCAATTAGTTATGCTGTCATAGTCCAAATCAAAAGTGGTGATGAATATGCATATAGAAGGGAGAAAGTGTTGCTTCTTCAGAATTTTTTTTAGTTTATGATAGACTGCTTGAAGCGGAACACAAATATAATTTCAGACTACCGGTATCACGTAGGAATATGGAGAAATAAGAAATTACCTTTTGTT
Organism: Mobula birostris; assembly: GCF_030028105.1. Classification (NCBI taxonomy): domain Eukaryota; kingdom Metazoa; phylum Chordata; class Chondrichthyes; order Myliobatiformes; family Myliobatidae; genus Mobula; species Mobula birostris. The sequence goes on along the minus strand of NC_092372.1, from coordinate 29,474,914 downwards.
GAATATAATGTGTTTAATTGCATAATGGTGCTGATGCTTTACAATAGTTCAACTGAGCTGAAATGTTTCTTTTTTGATAATTTTCATTTCTACTCAGTGTCTGAGGCTTCTTACTTAAGTGTCTATCAACAAGCCGCCCAGCACTGATGGATTCCAGGTGCCCTGATACCATTTCTCCATGATCGCAATCTCCTGGTGAAACCTTTCACCATGCTCGTCACTGACAGTATCAAAATTTGCAGGGAAGAAGCCTAAATGGGAATGCAGATAGTAAATATATAGTGACATGTTGCTCTTCATGGGTTTGTGTGCTTGAAGCATGTTGTTAACCAGCCGCACATAGTTTGGTGCTCTGTCGTTGCCAAGAAAATTTTCAACAACATCCCTGAATGCCTTCCATGCAATTTTCTCCGTTCCTACAAGAAGTTCTTCAAAATGCCTGTCATTGATGACCTGTTTGATTGTGGATCAACAAAAATGCCTTCTTTAATCTTGGCATCAGTTATTCTGGAAACATCTTTCTCAAATATTGCAAGTTTCATGGAAATTTTTGTACTTAGTGGCAGCAGATTCCATCCTCGCTGTCTTGAACTCAGTAATTCTGCTTTTGCCTTTGACAAACCCAAGTCTCTAATCAGGTCATTTAACTCAGATGTGGCTCTCACAACATAAAAGGTTCAAATTCTATACCAATTTAGGTGTTGTTTTCCATTCCTGGCGTGTGCATCATGGCATCTATGTCTGCCTCCACTAGATTCCATGGTTTCGGTACTGGACGACTATCGATATGTGGCACAGGTCTCATGGCTGAAGGAAGATTAGGGTAGTCAATGGATTTCTTGTTTATAGCAGAGAAAGCACAGCAACGTCTCTACTACCTTGGGGGTTTGCAAAGACCCAGCATGACATATAAAACTTTGACAATCTTCTATACGTGTTTGGTGGAGAGTATATTGACAGGCTGAATCACAGCTTGCTATGGGAACACCAATGACTATGAATGGAAAATCCTACAAAAAGCAGTGGGTGCTGCACAGTCCATCACGGGTAAAGTCCTCCCCACCATTGAGCACATCTACATGGAGTGCTGTCGCAGGAAAAGTATTCATCACCGGGTTCCCTCCACAAGCCAGGTCATGCTGTCTTCTCATCGCCATCATCAGGAAGAAGGTACGGGAGCCTCAGGACCTACACCACCTCAGCCATCAGGTTCCTGAACCAGAGGGGTTTACTTCACTTGCCCCATCAATCTACGGACTCAGTTTCAAGGCCTCTTCATCTCATGTTCTCAATATTTATTATATTATATTTCTCTTTTTCTCTTCTTTCTTTTTGTATTTGTACAGTTTGTTGCCTTTGGCACCCTGGTTGTCTGCTCTGCTGATGCAGTATTTCATTGCTTCTATTATGGATATTGGATTTATTGAGTAGGCCTGCAAGAAAATGAATCTTACAGTTGTACAACATACGGTGAAATATATATGTAACACCCTGGTTAAGATTTTACGACTTATGTTGCAGGGTATTTCACTTAATGGTTTTCTGTAGAAGTCGTGTGTTCTGCTGGTAGTTTGGGTTGCCATTAAAAATAAGGGGTTGTGATTTTCATGCTTAGGAATGTAGTATCATCCAATCAGGATGGTGGAAATGGGAGAAAGTTCTAGAGAATGTTACAAACATATAAAACCTACAGTACAATACAGCCCTTTGGCCCACAGTGCTGCGTCAAACATATACTTACTTCAGAAATTTCCTAGTGTTACTCATAGCCCTCTAGCTGGCTGGTGGCATCAGCACCGGACTTCGGAGCAAAGGATCCTGAGTTCGAATCCAGCTGGCTCCCTTGCATGCTTTCCATCCGTGTTGGGTTGAACGTCGAGCTAGCAACTCGGCCCCGTAAAAGTAAGAAAGCCTACTAAAAAAATGCCGTCACGACGGCGTCCCAATGACGCCACTCAGAGTTAAGGGCTTTCTTCTTCTACTCATAGCCCTCTATTTTTCTAAGCTCCATGTACCTATCCAGGAGTCTCTTAAAAGACTCCATTGTATCTGCCTCCAACAGAGTCGCCGGCAGCCCATTCCACACACTTACCACTCTCTGGGTAAAAAACTTACACCTAACATCTCCTCTGTACCTACTTACAAGCACCTTAGAACTGTGCCTTCATGTGTTAACCATTTCAGCCCTGGGAAAAAGCCTCTGACTATCCACACAATCAATGCCTCTCATCATCTTATACACCTCTATCAGGTCACCTCTCATCCTCCGCCACACCAAGGAGAAAAGGCCAAGTTTACTCAAACTGTTCTTGTAAGGCATGCTCCCCAATCCAGGCAACATCCTTGTGAATCGCCTCTGCAGCCTCTCTATGGCTTCCACATTCTTCCTGTGGTGAGGTGACCAGAAATGAGCACATTACTCCAAGTGGGGTCTGACCAGGGTCCTATATAGCTGTAACCTCACACTTATCTGGGTTGAACTCCATCTGCCACTCCTCAGACAATTTTTGCATCCTATCGATGTCCTGCTGTAACCTCTGACAGCCCTCCACACTATCCACAACACCCCCAACCTTTGTATCATCAGCAAATTTACTAACCCATCCCTCCACTTCCTCATCCAGGTCACTTATAAAAATCATGAAGAGTAAGGGTCCCAGAACAGATCCCCGAGGCACACCACTGGTCACCGGCCTCCATGCAGAATATGACCAGTCTACAACCACTCTTTGCCTTCTGTGGGCAAGCCAATTCTGAATCCACAAAGCAATGTCCCTTTGGATCCCATGCCTCCTTAGTTTCTCAATAAGCCTTGCATGGGGTACCTTATCAAATGCCTTGCTAAAATCCATGTACACTACATCTACTATTCTACCTTCATCAATGTGTTTAGTCACATCTTCAAAAAATGCAATCAGGATCATAAAGCATGACCTGACTTTGACAACGCCATGCTGACTATTCCTAAACATATTAGGAATATTAGGTAATGAACCGGGTGAGGTCACAGATCTCTCAGTGGGTGAGCATCTGGGGGGCAGTGACCACCGCTCCCTGGCCTTTAGCAGTATCATGGAGAAGGATAGAATCAGAGAGGACAGGAAAATTTTTAAATGGGGAAGGGCAAATTATGAGGCTAGAACTTGCGGGTGTGAATTGGAATGATGTTTTTGCAGGGAAATGTACTCTGGACATGTGGTCGATGTTTAGGGATCTCTTGCAGGATGTTAGGGATAAATTTGTCCCGGTGAGGAAGATAAAGAATGGTAGGGTGAAGGAACCATGGGTGACAAGTGAGGTGGAAAATCTAGTCAGGTGGAAGAAGGCAGCATACATGAGGTTTAGGAAGCAAGGGTCAGATGGGTCTATTGAGGAATATAGGGAAGCAAGAAAGGAGCTTAAGAAGGGGCTGAGAGGAGCAAGAAGGGGGCATGAGAAGGCATTGGTGAGTAGGGTAAAGGAAAACCCCAAGGCATTCTTTAGTTATGTGAAGAAAAAAAGGATGACAGGAGTGAAGGTAGGACCGATTAGAGATAAAGGTGGGAAGATATGCCTGGAGGCTGTGGAAGTGAGTGAGGTCCTCAATGCATACTTCTCTTCTGTATTCACCAATGAGAGGGAACTTGATGACGGTGAGGACAATATGAGTGATGTTGATGTTCTGGAGCACATTGATATTAAGGGAGAGGAGGTGTTGGAGTTGTTAAAATACATTAGGACGGATAAGTTCCCGGGGCCTGACGGAATATTCCCCAGGCTGCTCCACGAGGTGAGGGAAGAGATTGCTGAGCCTTTGGCTAGGATCTTTATGTCCTCGTTGTCCACGGGAATGGTACAGGAGGATTGGAGGGAGGCGAATGTTGTCCCCTTGTTCAAAAAAGGTAGTAGGGATAGTCCAGGTAATTATAGGCCAGTGAGCCTTACGCCTGCGGTGGGAAAGCTGTTGGAAAAGATTCTTAGAGATAGGATCTATGGGCATTTAGAGAATCATGGTGTGATCAGGGACAGTCAGCATGGCTTTGTGAAGGGCAGATCATGTCTAACAAGCCTGATAGAGTTCTTTGAGGAGGTGACCAGGCGTATAGATGAGGGTAGTGCAGTGGATGTGATCTATATGGGTTTTAGTAAGGCACTTCACAAGTTTCCACACGGTAGGCTTATTCAGAAAGTCAGAAGGCATGGGATCCAGGGAAGTTTGGCCAGGCGGATTCAGAATTGGCTTGCCAGCAGAAGGCAGAGGGTTGTGGTGGAGAGAGTACATTCAGATTGGAGGATTGTGACTACTGGTGTCCCACAAGGATCTGTTCTGGGACCTCTAATTTTTGTGATTTTTATTAACGACCTGGATGTGGGGGTAGAAGGGTGGGTTGGCAAGTTTACAGACAACACAAAGGTTGGTGGTGTTGTAGATAGTGTAGAGGATTGTCGAAGATTGCAGAGAGACATTGATAAGATGCAGAAGTGGGCTGAGGAGTGGCAGATGAAGTTCAACCTGGAGAAGTGTGAGGTGGTACACTTTGGAAGGACAAACTCCAAGGCAGAGTACAAAGTAAATGGCAGGATACTTGGTAGTGTGGAGGAGCAGAGGGATCTTGGGGTACATGTCCACAGATCTCTGAAAGTTGACTCACAGGTAGATAGGGTAGTTAAGAAAGCTTATGGGGTGTTAGCTTTCATAAGTCAAGGGACAGAGTTTAAGAGTCGCGATGTAATGATGCAGCTCTATAAAACTCTGGTTAGGCCACACTTGGAATATTGTGTCCATTTCTGGTCGCCTCACTATAGGAAGGATATGGAAGCATTGGAAAGGGTACAGAGGAGATTTACCAGGATGCTGCCTGGTTTAGAGAGTATGCATTATGATCAGAGATTAAGGGAGCTAGGACTTTACTCTTTGGAGAGAAGGAGGATGAGAGGAGACATGATAGAGGTGTACAAGATAATAAGAGGAATAGATAGAGTGGATCACCAGCGCCTCTTCCCCAGGGCACCACTGCTCAATACAAGAGGACATGGATTTAAGGTAAGGGGTGAGAAGTTCAAGGGGGTTATTAGAGGAAGGTTTTTTACTCAGACAGTGGTTGGTGCGTGGAATGCACTGCCTGAGTCAGTGGTGGAGGCAGATACACTAGTGAAGTTTGAGATTACTAGACAGGTATATGGAGGAACTTAAGGTGGGGGGTTATATGGGAGGCAGGGTTTGAGGGTCAGCACAACATTGTGGGCCGAAGGGTCTGTACTGTGCTGTACTGTTCTATGTTCTATGTTCTAAATGTTCATAACTCCTGCCTCTCAGAATCTTTTCCATCAACTTACCAACCACTGAAGTAAGACTCACTGGTCTATAATTTCCTGGGCTATCTCTACTCCCTTTCTTGAATAAGGGAACAATATCTGCAACCTTCCAATCCTCCAGAATCTCTCCCACCCTCATTGATGATGCAAAGATCATTGCCAGAGGCTCAGTAATCTCCTTCCTTGCCTCCCACAGTAGCCTGGGGTGCATATCTTCCAGTCCCGGAGACTTGTCCAACTTGATGCTTTCCAAAAGCTCCAGCACATCCTTTTACTTAATGTCTATATGCTCAAGCTTTTCAGTTCGCTGTAAATCATCCCTACAATCACCAAGATCCTTTTATGTAGTGAATACTGAAGCAGTACCTCTGCTATCTCCTCCAGTTTCATACACACTTTTCCACTGTCACACTTGATTGGTCCTATTCTCTCATGCCTTATCCTCTTGATCTTCACATACTTGCAGAATGCCTTGGGGTTTTCCTTAATCCTGTCCGCCAAGGCCTTCTCATGGACCCTTCTGGCTCTCCTAATTTCATTCTTAAGCTCCTTCCTGCTAGCCTTATAATCTTCTATCATTACCTAGTTTTTTGAACGTTTCATAAGCTTTTCTTTTCTTCTTGACTAGATTTTCAACAGCCTTTGTACACTATGGTTCCTATACCCTACCATCCTAATATCCCCTGAACATTTGCCACATTTCTGCCCCGTACATTTCCCTGAGAACATCTGTTTCCAATTTATGCTTCCAAGTTCCTGCCTGATAGCTTCATATTTCCCCTTACTCCAATTAAATGCTTTCCTAATTTGTCTGTTCCTATCCCTCTCCAATGCAATGGTAAAGGAGATATAATTGTGATCACTATCTCCAAAATGCTCTCCCACTGAGAGACCTGACACCTTGACTAGGTTCACCTCCCAATACCAGATCAAATACAGCCTCTCCTCTTATAGGCTTATTTACATATTGTGTCAGGAAACCTTCCTGAACACACCTAACAAACTCCACCCCATCTAAACCCCTTGCTCTAGGGAGATGCCAATCAATATTTGGGAAATTAAAATCTCCCAGCATGACAACCCTGTTATTATTACACCTTTCTAGAATCTGTCTCCCTTTCTGCTCCTCGATATCCCTGTTACTATTGGGTGGTCTATAAAAAACACCCAGTAGAGTTACTGACCCCTTTCTGTTTCTAACTTCCACTCACAGAGACTCAGTAGACAATCCCTCCATTGCTTCCTCCTTTTCTGCGGCTGTGACACTATCTCTGATCAACAGTGCCATGTCCCCACCTCTTTTGCCTCCCTCCCTGACTTTTCTGAAGCATCTAAAGCCTGGCACTGTAAGTAACCCATTCTTGCCCCTGAGCCCTCCAAGTCTCTGTAATGGCCACAACACTACGCTGGGTGTAGAGATTTTGTAACAGACACTGGGGTGGGTCGAGGTCTTTTTCAGGGGAGATAGAGAGAGAAGAAGCTTGAGAGAACCGGCCGTAGGATTCCATCCAATGGAAATGTGCGATTCAATAGAGTCTAAGAGGGGAAACCCTATCGGTGATCGGCGAGTAGGAGCTGGTTAATATCTATAGGAGCTGGCGCCATGAGTACATCGGACACATCAGCTTTTGGAAGATTTGAGCTCCAATCTGCGTACATTTAACTGTTTTAATTGTGTTGGGCCTTCTTTTTTCTCTTTCTTCTTTAACAACAGTTTGGTTAAGTTAACATTCATAAATATACTTTCTTTATAATTGTATGCAGTGTACGGTCTGTTGTATCTTTCCCCCATTTCTTGCACGGGGGCAGTAATTACACAGTATTCACACGGATTGGGGTTCGGGTGTGTGAGGCATCCCAACCTGCCGGGTTTGGTGGGACCCAAATCATATCGACCATAGATGTACAGAGTCCGAGACAGGTGGTTTTCTCACCAATTAGTCCAATGGCTGTTAACAAGGGGCTAACGAGAGAAGCCCTTTAAAAGGGGGTTTCATGTGAACTTTGATAATAAATCTACTTTGAACTTACATAAGATATTAGAATGATCCCAACAACATGTCAAGGCACTTAATCAAGAAAATATCTTGGCCAATAGGACAAATGGAAAGGAAAGGGTTAATCTGGAGACAATTGAAAGTGGCAAAATGTAGTCTGGAAAGGACTCTGCAACTGTTCTGTTCATAGTTACACTTTAAAAGATGCCATAAACTTATGTGAATAAACTTCAGTTATTTTAAAGCAGCAATTTACACACCTAATTGACCTTCTCTCACTGAGATTACTTCAGTTTGTTACACCTGACAATCTGTTGAGTATCATTTATTAAAGGTGCTGTGGTCAATTGCTTTACCCTTAATCAAATTAATATCATTATATGGTGATTAGACAGTGGTTTATCATGAGCTTCTGGATCTTAATGAAGCTTTTTTTTATTAAATGCAATCGTGAACAATAGCCAGATCAGAAATGCTGATCGTCAGCTAGTTCCCAATGAGGACTCTGATAGGCCAATCAGATGGTTCACTGCTGCTCAGTGATAGAACACAAAAGAAATCATATGTACAGTTAAGAAACATTAAAAAATAGTAGAAATACTGAAGACATGATGATCATGATGAAGTCTGCTGGAGAGAGACATTTATACACATGCTGTCCTCCATAATTCAAAGAGATTGAAGGATAAGGTTGCAGGGTGACAAAACGTGGCAGGAGCACTTTGAACTAAAAACTAATCCCTACCGGGAGAAAACAGCACCTGTTCTTTCTGCACTGTTCTCCAGCAGCTTAAGGACTAAGTCCAGCTGGAACATAACTCACAAGTGCTCTTGAAAGTCAGGTATTAACCCTACCTACCAACAACCAAGCATTGCCATCCTGGACCCCTTCATGATAGCTTATGAAGAAGCCTGTGACTTCCCTCCCAGAGATGATAGGTGTTTGTGCACTCGACTCTTGAAGGCTTGGACCCCATCGTCACAGATGTTTCCAACCACAGCATCTGGAAGACTGTTCCAAATTCTGATAGCACAGTGAAGGAAGCTTCTATCCTGTGTGTAGGTTCTCGCATCAGGCATGGAAACAGCATGAGCAGGCATAGATAAACTTGATCATGTGGTGCACCGTCCCTCATAAGATAAAGGCAGCATGGTGCGAAGGTCTGCAGGGCTGTGGCTGGTGTGCATTTTGTATAGCACAGTAGCTGCAGCAACCTGTCGTCTGTGGTGTAAACTACTGATGGCTAGCTTCTCACGAGCTGTGGCTTCATCTACACCTATAGTCCTGAGAGCCTTTCTTTGAATGAAATCCTAACTTTAGATTCTATTATTGGGCAATTAATATTCGACATATGAAATTTTGGTTACTTGACCAGGATATACTATCCATTCCTAAATGGGTAGCATTGGAATTACAATCTGTTCAGGGCTATACACTTGGCTCTATTTTAGGTTCCTCTCTTCCTTTTGATTTGAAACGCCTCAAACTCGTCTCTAACCCGATAGTTAAATATACCTTACGTATTTGGTTTCAATTCAGAAAATTTTTTGATCTTAACCAATTTGGGCTAGCAATTCCTATCTTAGGTAACATATTTTTTCCTCCCTCTTTTACGGATCGTGCTTTTCAAATTTGGAAGACTAAGGGTATTTCACGGTTTTTGGATTTATTTTTAGATGGTTCCCTTATGTCTTTTGAACAATTATCTAATAAATATAATTTATCAAGAATACATTATTTTAGATATCTACAAGTTAGAAATTTCTGAAGTACTATACTTTCTTCTTTTCCAATGCTTCCTCCTACATACATTTTAGATACTATAATTAACCTTAATCCATGTCAGAAAGGTGCATCGGCTATGATTTATAATATTATTATGAAACTTAGGAAAGCTCCACTTGATAAGATTAGGGTAGATTGGGAACAGGAATTGGGGTCTATCATTTCCGTGGATGACTGGGGGCAGATTTTACAATTAGTCAATACTTCCTCTATCTGTGCTAAACATTCCCTAATTCAATTTAAAGTTGTTCATAGAGCACATATGTCCAAAGATAAATTAGCTGGCTTTTATTCTCATATTAATCCTTTTTGTGATAGATGTCCGGGGCAGATAGCCTCTTTAACTCATATGTTTTGGTCTTCTCCTACTCTGGAAACTTTTTGGAGAGACATTTTTAATATTATCTCCAAGGTATTGAATATAGATATCTCTCCTCACCCTATTACTGCTATCTTTGGACTACCTAAAATTTCCAGTAATCTTTCTCCTTCAGCCCGTAGAATGATTGCATTTCTTACTTTAATAGCGAAAAGATGTATCTTACAACATTGGAAAGAGCTTAATGCTCCAACTACCTTTTTTTGGTTTTCTCAGACGATATTATGCTTGAATTTGGAGAAAATTAGGAGCAATCTTTATGATTCCTCACTTAAATTTGAACAGACCTGGAGATCTTTTATTCAATATTTTCATTTAATGTAATTTTTTTTCTCCTCTTTTTTTTTGCTCCATATTTATATACCCTTCTTGTTTTTTTTTACTGTTTTTAATGGAGGTCGGGATTGAGGACGTGATTTTAAGTTTTTTTAACTCTGCTTGGTTCCAAGTTAGCCCATTGCTTTGCTTTGCTTTTAGTTAGTTGCACGGTGGTTTTTTTGGGTTTTTTTTTTCCTTTTCTTTATTGATATATATATATATATATATATCTATATAAAAATCAGTATACTATTATGTTACCTTAGTATGTTATGTTTAAATTACATTGTTTGTATCATTTTTTTTGTATTAATACATCCTGTAATTTTATTATATTCTAACAGTGTATTAGTGCCTATATGGCTTACCTTTTTGTATACTTATTCAATAAAAAGATTTAAAAAGAAAGAAAGAAAGAAATCAAGCTGGCTGAGGACACTCTGCGACGTATTCATCCATGATAAGCAGGCATACTCCATAATACTTTGTACCTGGGCTTTGTAAACCATGACTCTGCCCTCTTTGTCTAGTTTGGATGCTAGACAAATTAGCTGTGCTAATTTTGTAGAAAAAACTTGATAATATATTATTTATCATTGAGAAATGTTTTTCAGTCTGTAAAAAAAGCCGGGTAAAGCAATGGGAGCGAGAAGTGCTCTGACAAATGCAGTAAAAGGCACAGGCACCATTGGTACAGAGAAAGTTACTGACTCAGCCCATTGATCTTTCAGTTTTGAAGAAAGGCCATTGATCTGAAACATTCAATGCTTCTCGCTTCACAGATGGTGCCTGGCCTGCTGAGTGTTGTCCCACATTTTTTGTTTTCATTTCAGATCTACAGCTACCAACATTTGTTGTGTGTTTTAATGCAGTACTTACTCTCTGTGGAAAAAGCAGTCTCTTCTCAGTATGTGATGTAGAAGATTTTCCAAATTCAGCTCAAAACTTGCTCAATTTATCAAAGAAGCCAGTTCATTGAGGAAAAATGCTGGATTGGCTTAATTTGTTTCAGTTTGAAATGTGAGTAATGTTTTTTTCTGTATCGAAATTTCTTAGAAAATTATACCCCCAGCAGGACCTAACTGCTCAACTTTGTACAAAATGTACTGTAGTTTCCAAACTTAAAAGCAATATAGGACAGCTTTTGAATTTAGGACCCAAAAGTAAAATAGGTGAAAGAAAAATGGACAGATGGAAGTATTAGGTTGACATTGAAGCATATATAAAGAAGCTTAGCTTTAATTGTCACACACACATTGAAACATGCAGTGAGATGAACTGTTTGCCTCAAATCAAATCAGTGAGGATTGGGCCGGGCAGCCCACCAGCTTTACCATGTTTCCAGCACCAACACAGCATGCAGAAAACTTACTAATCCTAACTGTATGCCTTTGGAATGTGTGGAAAAACTTGGAGCACCCAGAGAACACCCACCGGGTCACGGTGTCACAGACTCCTTAAAACTGCGGGAGAATTGAACCCCAGTGGGTGATTGGCGCTGTAATAGTTTTATGCTAATCACTGCTGAACTGTGCAGCCTTCACAGTGTAAATTAAAAGATCGGAACAACATCGTGTGCTGTCATGATCTGTGTTCTATGAGTGAATTCCTTTCCATAATTTTTACTTAAACAGCACAGCAGCAGAACATTCTCTGTGTAACTTAAGATGTTTACTTTTGGACAAGTGCTCAAAGAGAAGAAACTAATATTGACTGCTTGAATGTGTCAGGGATCCACGCACTCTGTTTCTCTGCTTCTGGTGTCTGGTGATAATGAGGATAAATTCTTCAAAAAGACTTTTCGGAGTCTCCCTCTGTATAATGACTGCCTGGAAACTGCAGGCTACCTTCAAAATAGAAAAAAGTAACTATCTATCTATCTATCTATATATATATATATATATATATATATATATATATATATACACACACACACATACAAACACACACACACACACACACACACACACACACACACACACACACACACACATATATATATAAAAAATGCCTCGTTAGACCTAAGAATATTAAGTCGTGCATCACGATGGATGAAACACATTCCAAAGCCATTGTTGGAAAGCTGCCAACTAATTTTGAAACATCTTAGGGGGTGGCAGTAGAAAGTCGTTTTTGGCAAATTTGGCCCATATCCCTCAAAACCTATCCTATCTATGTAAATAATCAAGTAACTTTTATTTGTTAATGTACCTGTTTCAACCACTTCCTCTGGTGGTTCATTGAATATACGGACCACCATGTATTTCCTCGCTCTCTCATCTCCCCTCGCCCAACCGGCCTAACCGATTCTCCGGCTACCCACCCCTGAGCAGCACTTCCCACATCTGCCACTCACCTTCAGGATTAGTGCATGACTACTGATCAGCCTATAAGCAAACCTAACCCCAGCACCCCCTCACACTCACCCTCAGTTCCAGTAATTTTGCTGCCCGGACCCTGCGGCCTGCCCATGAGAGACTCAGCCACCGCAGAGTGCCGTCTGATGTTAGCAGGTTGCAGTATTCCAGTGTACTGTGGCCAGGTGTGGTGTGTTCTAGTGTGTGATTTCTAGGTCAATGGATGTGGATTCAATTGTTTCAGGAAAAGAACTCCACAGCACAGATATAGGCAATTATTCAGTACAAGAAAACACACGAGGGTAGAATGGCAATATATGACAGATAACTGGCACCCATCAAAGGTGCCCATGACTATGCCTGGTATATATGAATGGTGAAGTAGCCTTCCATGGTCCATGCGCAACTGGGAGTTACACACACAAAGTGCTGAAGGAACACTGCAGGCCAGAGGGCAAATAAACAGTCAGCATTTCAGTCCAAGAGTCTTCCTCAGGTCTTATTCTTGTTTCTCCCACATCTGTCCTCTCTACCACCCAGGGACAGACTTTCCTGTTTTGGAGAGTGAAAAATAAAATGCTGGAGGAACTCAACAGGTCAAGCAACATCTGCGGAGGTGAAGGAAGTGTGATGTTTCAGGTCAAGGCCCTGCATCAGGTCTGGGGGAGTGAAGAGGAAAGGTGGAGAGTATATAGAGGTATGGGAGAGGAGGGGGATGAAGAGCTGGGAGATGAAAGCTAAAATCAGATGAGGGTTGGAATGGAGGGCAATGGAACGTGGTGGGAGAAAGACAAAGGAATGGAAAAGGTGAACAAAGGTGGCAGTGAGTAGGTAGAAGTGTTCAGCAGAACGATCCCAGGAATGAAAGGGTTAATGTATGAGGAGTATTTGATGACTCATTGGAATTTAGAAGAATGAGGAGGGAGATTTCATTGAAACATATCGAATACTGAAAGGCTTAGAGTGGATGTGGACAAGTGTTTTCTATAGTGGGTGAGTCTAGGACCAGAGGGCATGATCTCAGAATAGAGGGACATCCATTTAGAACAGAAGTAAGGAGGAATTTCTTTAGCCACAGTGACATTGTGGAATTCATTGCCATAGGCAGCTGTGGAGGCCAAGTCACTGGATTTATTTAAAGCAGAGGTTGGTAGGTTCTTGATTAGTAAAGGTGTCAAAGTTTATGGGGAGAAGGCAGGAGAACGGAGTTGAGAGGGATAATAAATCAGCCATGATAGAGTGGCAGAGCAGACCTGATGGGCTGAATAGCTTAGTTTTGCCCTGTTGTCTGACGGGAGGGAGGGAAGTTGAGAAAAGGGACTTGTTTAGCTGCTTTTGTATTGTTATGTTTTGTTTTGTTCCGTTTTCTTTGTCGTTGCTGCTTGTGTTCTGCTGAACATTGTGGGTGTGCTTTGTTGGCACTAAAATATGTGGTGACACTGGCGGGCTGCCCCCAGCACATCCTCAGGTGTGTTAGTTGTTAATGCAAGTGATGCATTTCATTGTATGTTTGGATGTACATATCATAAATAAATGAATCTGAATCTGAAAGTGTGTTGTGTATTTGATATTTCAGTAATATGTCAGTATTTTTGTGTGTGTATATATATAGTATATATATGTGTGTGTGTATATATATACACACACACACACACACACACATACACACACACACACACACACAGTATATATATGTATATAGTTTGATTAAGCATTCTTGTTCATTTAAATAATTCATTACAGGTTGTATGTATAAATACATTAATTGCATACGTCATCCTGCTACCACGTGGTAATTGCACTCCTCGCTTACAGTAAACTATATTTCAGACTCCCATGTGTTCCTTTGAATTAGTTCAATGTTTTGAAGTTACAAAACATAAACGTGTGGGCTACGGGAAGCTGGCAAATTCAGTGGTCATACCATTGGGTTGTTGGTTACCCAAGAGTAATGAAGTCTTTTTCTAGTTTGCATTTGGCCTCTCCTTGGTCAAAGTTAGTCAGTGAAAGAATGGGAAAGGGAGTTGGAGTGATGTGCAAAGGGAAGTTCAAATGGCCACTGCAGGTGCTCTGCAAAATGGTCGGCTAGTGTATATTTGGTCTTGCAGTTGAAAAGGAGGCCCATCAGGGGCACCACATTGAGTAGACTATATTGGAGGAGATGCAAATGAATTTCTGACTTGCCTGTGAAGGCTGTTTAGGTCTCCGGATGGTGGCAAGGAAGGAGGTGAAGGAACAAGTGTTGCACTTCCTATTGTTACAAGAGAAAGCACTATGAACAGGGAGGGAGGGATGGGGAAGTATCAGCAGATCCTGTGGAAGGCAGTAGAGGGGGGGGGGGGGAAGATGTGACTGTTGAACAGTTACTGTTGAAGCTGCCAGAAATGGCAAATGATGATATGCAGGATGAGGACACTTCCAGTGTGAAAGGTGAGGAATGAGGGGAAGGGTGGGAACAGGCATGTAGGAGATGCATGTGAAGGTGCTAACAAATCCAGAAGAGGGAGAACCACTCCTACAGAAGGAGGAGGAGACCTTAGACGTCCTAGAGCGTAAAGCCTCATCTTGAGAACAGATGCAGGGAGACAGAGAAACGGAGAGAAGGGAATTGCGGGCTGGTATGAAATGGAATACGAGTGGGGCAGTGAGGTTTAGTTGAGCTAGTGGTGGGAGCTGATGGGTTTATAGAAGATATTGATGGCTAGTTTGTCCCCTGATAAGGGGACTGGGAGATGCATTTAGGAACAGAGAGTCGAAGAGAGCTGAGATAAATTTCAGGGCAGGTCAGAAGTTGATGGGAAAGGAGTAGGGTCTGTTTATACAGCTGTATCTTATATTTCATATGGATCATCACTTAAATTACATTTGGAATCAGTTGAAAGACTATATTTTTGGATATCAGTTGTTCCTATTTCCTATATATAATGTACACACTGACTATGGTTAATACTTTGTAACAGGCTCATTCAGTAGGAGCGGGAGCATTGTAACCAGCCTCCACCATCATCAGTCAGAAACACAAAGACCATAAACTTGCTTCATCACCCTCGCTGACCCTAAGCCCACAGAACTTTGATCCTCCAGCATTGTCCTAAAACTAATGGCCAATGTAAGCTCACAGGAAACTGCCTGCAGCATTGCCTTTAAACCCAGGAGGATCCTATCCGAGGTGTGCTGACACCAAGTTGAAACGGGCCTGATGAACTCCTAAGGTCCATGTAGTGAAGATATGCTCTGACAGCAAATTCCTACAGATGTACTGTGAAGAGTATTCTAAATGCTTACATGTTTACCTGGCATGGAGGCTCAGATGCAGAGGATCAAAAAAGCTGCAGAGGGTTGTAGTCCAGCTCCCCAGGTATCAACCTTCCCAACATTGAGGACATCTTCAAAAGGTGATGCCTCGAACAGGTGCCATCCATCGTTAAGGTCCATCACCTCCCCATCACCCAAGACATGTCCACTACTAACTGCCACCATCAGAGAGGAGACACAGGAACATGAAGACACACACTCGACATTTTAACAACAGCTTCATTCCCTCCATTCTCAGATTTGTCAACCATGAACACTACCTCAATATTTTTGTTCTTTTGCATGACTTATTTATTGTAAATGTATTGCTCTGTACTGCTGCCATAAACAACAAATATCACTACGTATGTCAGTGATAATAAACCTGATTTTCATTCTGAAGCCATTCAAGGCTGGGCAGACATACAAAGAGACTTAAAAATAAAGGAGTTTCAAGGGTTTAATCCACTCTTCGATTGAAAGGAGCTTGAAGGTTGTAGTGTACCTTTGCAACCACTAGATGGTAGGAGCTGCAGGTTTTAGAGGTGTGATTGAAGGTGGCAATGTGAGTTGCTGCAATCCAAGTTGTGAAAAATCCTTTTCTTCTGAGGCATTCCCTTGACATCAAGTGTGGTTACTTTTACTTTGAGGTTCTGTGGTGCAGAGTTGACTAGAGGGCAATGTAGGAACCACAGATTCTTCCACTGATGGCTGATGAGGTGAGTGGTTTGTGAGGTGACTTACCCCTTTCACCTCTTAAGCAGGGAGCTCCCAGTGCATGGCCATGACACTATCATCACCATCCAGAATGCTTCTTGTTCACTTTGAGTCATTATGGCCAGATGTACCATGAAATCCATTCCTAAATCTTTGCTAGCCTGAAGAAACCCTTGCCACACCCCAGTAAATGACTAACTTGTATAATGTTCTACACCATCACCTCATCCCCCGCCTAACCAGTCCTCTATTCATTCCCACCATCAGAATCAGAATTGGAATTTGGTTATTATCACTGATATAAGACATGAAATTTATTGTTTTGTGGCAGTACAGTGCACCTAAAAATTACTGTCACAATAAGAAACATATACCGTATAAAAATAAGAAGAGTAAAATAGTAAGGTAGTGTTCTTGCATTCATGGGTTCTTCAGAAATCTGATGGTGGAGGGGTTTCCAAAAACGTTAAGCATGCCTCTTCAGCCAACTGTAGCTCCTCTCTGTTGGTAGTAATGAGAATATGGCACGTCCTGGATAATGAGTGTCCTTAATGATAGGTACTACCGTATTTTGTAGATGTCCTAATGGTGGGGAGACTACTGCCTATGATCGAGCAGGCGGAGCCTACAGCCTTCTGCTGATTATTCTTTCCTGTGCATTGCAGCCTGCGTACCAGGCAGCGATGCAGTCAGTCAGAGTGCTCTCCAAGGCACATCTGTGGAAATTTGCTGGAGTCTTTGGTGACATAACAAATCTTCTCAAACTCTGAATGAAATATAGGTGCCAGCATGCCTCCTTTGTGATTGCATCGACATGTTGGGCCTTGGATAGATTCTCAGAGATGTCGAGGCCCAGGAACTAGAAGCTACTCAGCCTTTCCACTGCACTACAAGCCCAAGTCAAATTTATCCGGTTTCCTTTGTGTTCTCTGAACTGGGGAATTATGTACACGGAAAATCTTTTCCAATGCAAAGCCTGTTTGGCAGTGCAGAATTCCTTCAGCCTTCTGTATTAATGCTTTTTATAAAGGTGGATTCCCAATAGAAGCAGTCATTGGCACTCCATAGCCAGACCCATTAGCAAATCCTTACCCCAGCCACCTGATTTCCAGATCTTGTTTTTCTCCAAGCTTCTCCTTCCAGTTGAACTATTTTCCCTACCTCATACTTAATCTTGTACAAGGAATTGGGAGTCCTCATGCACGATTCCTTAATGGTTAATTTACAGGTTCTGAGGAAGGCAAACACGATGTTAGCATTCATTTCAAGAGGACTAGACTATATAAACAAGAATGTAATGTTAAGGCTTTATAAAGCACTGTTGAGGCCTCAGTTGGTGTATTGTGAGCAGTTTTGGGCCCCTTATCTAAGAAAGGATGTGCTGACACTGGAGAGGGTTCAAAGGAGCTTCGCGAAAATTATTCTGGGATTGAAAAGCTTATCATATGGGGAGTGTTTAATGACTCAGGACCTATATTCACTGGAATTCAGGAGAATGAGGGTGGATCTCATTGAAACCTATCGAATGGTGAAAGGCCTTGATAGAGTCGATGTGGAAAGGATGTTTCCTGTGGTTGGGGAGTCTAGGGCCAGAGGGCACAGCCTCATAATAGAGGGACATCCATTTAGAATGGAAAAGATAAGGAATTTCTTGAGACAGAGAGTGGTGAATCTGTAGTATTCATGGCCACAGGCAGCTGTGGAGGCCAAATCACTGGGTGTATTTTAAGGCAGAGGTTGATAGATTCATGATTAGTCAGGGCATGAAGGGTTACGGGGAGAAGGCAGGAGACTGGGGCTGAGAGGGGAATGGATCAACCATGACAGAGCATATTCAATGGGCCAAATGGCCTAATTCTGCCCCTATATCTTATGGTCTCGTGGCATTAAGAAAGAGAATTATCCCCAATGAATTTAGAATCTTAGAATTTATTGACAGTGACATATTCATGAAATTTCTTGTTTTGTGACAACAGTACAGTATAAGACATAAAAATTATTGTAAGTTGCAAAACTAAGTGATGCACAAGAGATGTCGTGTTCATGACCATTCTGAGCTCTGATGGAGGAGGGCAGGCAGCTGCTTCTTAAACACTGAGTGTGTGGCTTGTACCTCCTCCCTGATCAGAATCCGAATCGGGTTTAATATCAAGGGAATATGTAGTGAAATCTGTTATCTTTACAGCAGCAGTACAATGCAATACATGATAAGATAGAATAAAACTGTGCACTTCAGCTTATATATACATATATATAAAAATAGTTAAATAAGCAGTGCAAAAACAGAAATATAAAAATAGTGAGGTAGTGTTTCTGGGTTCAGTATCCATTTAGACATTGGGTGGCAGAGGGGAAGAAGCTGTTCCTGAATCATTGAGTGTGTGTCTTCAGGCTTCTGAACCTCCTACTTGATGGTAAGAATGAGAAGAGGGCATGTCCTGCATGGTTAGGGGCCTTACTGATGGACACTGTCTTTTTGAGACATTCCTCCTTGAAAATGTCATGAATACTATGGAGGCTAGAGCCCATGGTGTTAGGAATGCAAAGAGGGCATGTCCTGATTGGTAAAACTAATGATTAAGGGCAACAATTTCTGAAAACTTTACCAACTTGCATTGGTCAATCTATCACTGCATGTTGTTTCTTAAGTTTCACATTATAGTTCTGGGGCTTTTGTAACCCCATGGAGACACAGAATACTGCAGATGCTTAAATCTGGGGCTAAGGAAAACAAATTGCTGGAGAAAACCTGGAGGTTGAAGTTCAGTGTCTGCAGGCCCGTGTCCATGTGACTGAGACCAGAGGCCTGTCCTGGGGTTAAAGAACTGTGTATGTGTGTGAGTGGGAGGGAGGAATGTGGCTTGTTTCTGCTGTGATGTTTTATTGCTTGCTGTGCGTTGTTCTGCCAAGCATTGTGGGAATGCTATATTGGTGCAAGAATATGTGGCCACTCTTGCAACCTGTCTCCAGCTCACCCTCAGGTGTGTTGGTTGTTAACACAAATGTGCAGTTAGCATTCAAAACTACATGTAGCAATCATCTCATTCTCTGTACAATGAAGGCTTTATTCCGTGAATGGACAATGTTAACTAAATTACCCATGTATCATTGTGGGATAACTAGAAAGCTGGTATAACACTTTCCTCATGGAAATAAGCTAGTCATTCTGCCAGGAAAGGGCAGTAGCTTTAATGAAGCAATACCATTTCAAGAAGTGAGTTAAAGCAAAAGACAGGAATTCTGAAATCTCATTCTGAGTATTTAAATAAACATAAAGTTTCATGAATACTTCCAGAAACTCTGTAGTGCTTAGACCATAAGATATTTATTCATTCATTATGACCCGTGTTGTATAACATGGGTGGTCATGGTCTTTGACCATGATTGCTCTTGGCAATTTTTCTACAGAAGTCATTTGCCATTGTTTTCTTCTAGGCAGTGTCTTTACAAAATGGGAGACCACAGCCGTTATCAATACTCTTCAGAGTTTGTCTGCCTAGCATCAGTGGTCACATAACCAGGACTTGTGATATGCATCAGCTGCTCATAGGACTATGCACCACCTGCTCCCATGCCCTCGCTTGACCCTGATTGGGGGCTAAGCATGTGCTACACCTTGCCCAAGGGTGACCTGCAGATGCGTGTAGTGAAAGGGCACCTTACACCTCCTTTGGTAGAGATGTATCTCCACCCCGCCACCCAACATAAGAAAGAGGAGCAGAATTAGGCCATTCTGACTCCACCAAGTCTGCTCAGCCACTCAATCATGACTGCGTTATTATCCCTCTCAACTCCATTCTCGAGCATTCACCCTGCAGCCTTTGACACTCTTACTAATCAAGAACCTATCAACCTCCGTTTTAAATATACCCAATGATTTGGCCTCCACAACTATCCATGGCAATGAATGCAATAGATTGTCTAACCTCGAGCTAAAGAAATTCCTGATCTCTGTTCTAAAGGGATATTATTCTATTGTGAGGCTGTGCCCTCTGATTCTAGACTCTCCCACTATTGGGAACATCCTCTCCATGTGCACTCTAAGTAGGATTTTTAATATTTGTTGGTTTATTTGTCAGGATCTGGGAACTGTCAAGGCCAGAATACATTGCCCATCCCTGATTGTGTCTTGCACCATTTCAGAGTCAACTATGCCAGTGGATCTGGGGTGGGATATAGGTAAGATCAGGTAAGGATGGCCAATTTCCTCCTCTGAAGGATATCAGCAAATCAATTGTTCTTTTTTTCACCCGTGACAATCCCATAGTTTTAATGTCAACATCACTATGAGTTATTGATTTAGTATTTCAGATAATTGAGTGGATTCAAATTCTAACTCCACAACTGCTATACTTGGAGTTGAACTCTTCTGCCTATTACTCTAGACCTCAACCGATGTGCTGCCACTACACCCCATGTTAGACTAAACCCTGAGTGGGATACCCAGACTTAAGAGAACATAGATGCTGGAATCGGAAGCAAATAAAAAAGAGGAACTGATGGTGGTTGTCAGTGGACAAGCAGCATCTGTGGAAGGAAAGGGATGGTCAATGTTCTGGGCTGAAATCTGTCCTGATGGTAGACTGCATTCAGTAGTTGAAAGTATTGGTAATAATTATGAAGGTTAGATGACTGCGGGTGGAAGAGGGTTTTGGTGGGTGATTGATAGTGGATATCACAAGGCCTTTCTCTTACCGACTGCTGTATGACTGTCCAGAGGTGGTGACAATGTGTAACATAGCACCTGCCAGTCGGACAAAAGAGCGCAAAGCTAATACATGAAGTATAAATAACAATTCAGTCCCGATTTTTCTTTCTCTCACCAGCAACTCCAAAAGCCTTACAAAATCCTTCAGTAATAAAATATTTCCTCGATAATTTCTTCTGCTTTCAGTTATGGAATTGGAAATTCCCAGAAAGTGGAACACAGGCGGTATGAATGGATGATAACATCTCCTTGCTGGCAATCAACATGGAGCTCCTCAAGGATGCACACTCAGCCCACTGCTCTATTCTCTCCACACTCTCGTCTATGTGGGCAAGCACAGCTCAAGTGTCATTTATAAGTTTACAGATGGCAATAAGAAGGCGTAAAAGCATGAGATAGATTGGCTAGTTGAGTGGTGTCATGACAACAACATCTCACTCAACATCAGCAAGACCAAGGAGTTGTTTGTGGACTTCAGGAAGGGGCAGTTGGGAGAACATGCATTAATCCTCACTGAGGGGGTCACTGGTGAAAATGATGAACAGCCTCCTGGGGTCTCAACATCTCGGAGGATCTGTCCTGGGCCCAACATATTGAAGAAGGAACTTGAGGAGATTTGTCAGTTTCTATAGATGTACGTACAGTGGAGAGCATTCTGACTGGTATGGAGGCTCCAATGCACAAGATCACAAGAGACGGCAGTGGGCTGTATCAAGTCCAACATGTACATAATGCTCCCAATCATCAGGGACATGTTCAAGAGGCCTTGCCTCAAGAGGGTGACCCTCGCCATCCCCTCTTCTCGTTACTACTGTTAGGGAGACTTACAAAACCCTGACGACCCATACTCAGTGATTCAGCTACAGCTTCTTGCCCACCATCACCAGATTTCTGAACTTGTGAAGTCATTATTCTTCTTGTTGCACGATTTATTTTGGAATTTATAGTAATTCCCCAAGCAGTAAAAGCTGATCAACAGTAATCCACCCCACCATCACTATCCTACCATTTCCTATCAGGGTCACGTCACGTAGAGACATTCCTGTGCCTAGTGCCACTTTATAGACATATTGTCAATCTATGTATATACGCTCTGGAGGACTGGAAAATTACAAATGTTACTCCACCTTTTAAAAAGGGAGCGAGGCAGAAAAACTGAAATTGTCGGCCAGTTAGCCTGACCTCAGCGGTTGGGAAGATGTTGCAGTCCATTATTAAGGGTGAGGTTATGGGGTACTTGGAGGCACATGATTAAATAGACCGAAGTCAGCATGGCTTCCTTCAGGGGAAACCTTGCTGAACAATTCTATGTGAATTCTTCGAGGAAATACTGTGCAGGATGGATAAAGGAGGGTCAGTGGATGTTGCTTACTTGGATTTTCAAAAGGCCTTTGACAAGGTGCCGCATGCACATGAGGCTGCTTAACAAGATGAGAACCCGTGATAGTACATGAAAGATACTAGCCTGGAATAGAAGGTTGGCTGACTGGCAGGAGGCAAAGAATGTGAATGAAGGGGGACAATCTGTTGGCTACTGGTGACAAGTGGGGTTCCGTAGGAGTCAGTGTTGGGACTGCTTCCTTTCACGTTATATATCAAATATTTGGATGATGGAATTGGTGGCTTTCTGGCCAAGTTTGCAGATAGTACAAAGATAGATAGAGGGGCAGGTAGTGTTGAGGAAGCAGGGAGTCTGCAGAAGGATTTAGACAGATAGGATTTAGACAGGCAAAGAAGTGCCAGATGGAATGTAATGTAGGGAGGTGAATGGTCATGCATTTGTGTAGAAGGAATAAAGGTCTTGACTATTTTCTAAATGGGGAAAAAAATTTAAAAATCAGAGGTGCAAAGGGATTTGGGAGTCCTTGTGCAGGATTTCCTAAAGGTTAACTTGCAAGTTGAGTCAGTGACAAGGAAACCAAATGCAATGTTAGCTTTCATTTCGAGAGGACTAGAATATAACAGCAAGAATGTAAGGAACGGTGAGGCCTAACTTGGAGTACTGTGAGCAGTTTTGGGCTCCTTATCTAAGAAAAGATAAGCTGACATTGGAGTAGGTCCAGAGGAGGCTCACAAGAATGATTCCGTGAATGAAACGGTTAATGTATGAAAAGCATTTGATGGTTATGGGCTTGCACTCGTTGGAGTTGAGAAGAATGGGGTGATCTCACCAAAACCTTTCATTGAAAGGCCTGGATAGGGTGGATGTGGAGAGGATATTTCCAATAGTAGAGAGTCTAAGACCAGAGGGCACAGCCTCAGAATAGGAAGATGTCCGTTTAGAACAGACATGAAGAATTTCTTAGCCAGTGGATTGTGAATCTGTGGAATTCATTACCACAGACTGCTGTGGAGTCCAAGTCATTGAGTATACTTAAAGCAGAGATCGATATGTTCTTGATTAGTCAGGGTGTCAAAGGTAACAGGGAGAAGACAGGAGAATGGGGTTGAGTGGGAAAGTAATTCAGCCATGATAGAATGAGGAAGCAGGCTTGATGGGCCAAGTAGGTTGATTCTGCTCCCATGCTCCCCTTTATCGCTTCCATTCATCACCCCTCTATCCCCTTCCCTCTCTCCCATTATCGCCCGACCCTTTCTCCCCCTGCCCCTGCCACTCCCAGCACACCCTTTCTCCCATCCCCTATAGTTCTCCCTTGTTGCTCCCTCCTCCCCCTTTCACTCTCCCTCTCCACACCCACTTTTCTCCCCAGCACTGCATTCCCAGCACCCCCATCTCTCCTCATCCCACGTCTTCTCCCACCCTCCTCCCTGCTGCCTCATTCCTTTTCCTTGCTTTTCTCCCCCTCTCCCTTGTTCCTCCAGGTGGGAGGTTGCAATGGTGTTACAGAAGGGTGGAGCGGGTAGGAGAGGGTAGTGGGGTTACGAGGGGGTTGTGGAGTGGGTGGAAGAGAGTAGTGAGGATACACGGGGAGTGGGTGAGAGAGGATGTTGGGGTTACAAGGGGGGAATAACTAAAATAACTGAGCCCAGAACACACGCTCTCTTATGACTCAAAACACTTTCTATTTTACTTGTGCACAAGGTTTACAGCAAGGCCCCTGTCACCCACACCATCCTGAAGTCGCAGCAGAAATCTACTAATTTTATACAGAATTGGCTTATCAGTTACGGATATTATTTATTGTAAATGGTATACATTTGAACTGAACACAAGATCAATCGCCATTCACAATAGAGATGTTATCGTTTAAAGTTAAATTGGATAGATATATGGACAGGAAGGGAATGGAGGGTTATGGACTGAGTACAGGTCGGTGGGACTAGGTGAGAGTAACAGTTCGGCATGGACTAGAAGGGCTGACATGGCCTGTTTCCGTGCTGTAATTGTTATATGGTTATATGAAACAATCAGATTTCCACTTGTGGGAAATTTCCTTGCTGGTTTTCCCGGTTGTCTGCCCAAATCTTTCAATGCCTCATCATTGGAGAAGGAAAAGGAAAGAATGAGAAGAGTATGCTGGGGTGAAAGCGTTGCCTTAGCTAGAATTCTTGTAAATTCCCATCTCTCAGGGTCTGCAAACTGGCAGATCATTGCTTAATATTACTCCTGAAGCTGTGTGTCAGTTGACATTAGGTTTCAAAATTCTTTCATCTGCCCCTCCTCACTAGAATTCTCTGTAAAGCAGTAAATATCTCTGATTTTCCAGCGATAGATAAAATTTGATCCTTATGCTACCTCTCCTATCTGTCACATTTCTTCAAAGGAGCTGTATGAACTGCCTTCACAGGGTGTGATGAGCCAGATAAATGTCTTTTCAAAGTGGCTGAAGTCACAAGGAGTTGTTCAATAGCCAGACACAGCCCCTCAGTCGTTCTTTATAGTTGTTACCCTCTGGCTCTTTTTGTGTGGCTGTGAATTGACTCGTCGTCGATTCTTTGTCTGGTTTTCATCAAACAGACTCAACTTTTCTAAGTTTGCAAAAGATAAGGAAAGGGAAGAAAAGGAGGAGCAGGGAAGATGATGTTGGTAAATGAGGATATTGCAGTCCTGAAAGAGAGGATGTCCTGGAGTGGTCAAGGACAGAATCTATTGTGGTTAGATTTAAGAAACAATAGAGTTCTCTTCACATGATTCTACAGGTTGTCAATCAAGAAGATTCATCTTCTAGAAGATAAAATTTAAAGGAAAACTACAGAGATATGCAAAGGCCATGGAGCAGTAATATGTGAGCCCTCACCTCTCTTATGAAAGCCTGAGGTGTCATTAACTTAAAGAAATTCTGAAACATGTTCAAGAAAACTTTTTGGACCTATTCATTTCTGGCTCAATGAAGAAGGTGGCATTACTAGGTTTATCTGTTGGGATGGAGGCAGGCTAAGTGGGATAAATATTTGGGTGGGGAGGGAACATTTAGAGAATAATGATCACACATCAATTTTTTTAATGGGAAAGATATGGATCACTTTGAAGTTAAAATAGTTAATGTCAAGGCATAGGAACATATCAAATTTGTCTAAACAGATCAAAGTTGATTGGTGGTATTCAAAGAAGAGAGAGTTCAGCTGCAGACGTTTATAAAGGTCTTCCTGGATATCCAAAAGACACAATTACTAGATCAAAGCAAACTAAAAAGTGTATGTTACATACCTCATGGGTATCTTGTGACTGTCTTATGACCATGATGTAATTGAGTATCTTGTGAGCATGATGTCATGGTCTTGTGATGGTGGGGTGATGTAATTTTCCCACCAGTGTGAAATCATGTAATGACATGTTCCCGACAGGTACATAACGGGAAACCCCTGTTGTTATGCAGTTGATTCATCAGTTAATTCGTTAGTTACTTCGTTTTGCTGCGTATTCGTCTCATGACGCAGTTTTGTTTCAAAGTGGAGTTTTTACTTTCTATTGTAAGGTACAAAAATGTTGTGCTGGCAGTTTCGCCAATCGCTGCCGATTTTTGTTTGGGGTACCTTTGATTTACCTTTACAGTCTAGTATTGGAGAGTGAAGACCTTACCAAAGTACGGGAACCTGAAAGATTGAGTAACGTTGGTGTCGTTTGGCAGTTTCATAAAGGATTGACTTTATCGAATCTTCGTTCAGAAATAGTGATCTGTATCTGAGATAACCCCTGTAAGATCAGGAAGGTTTGTGCAGTGTTCATTCGCCAGGGAAAGGTCAGTTCCTTTAAGTTGTTTTATTTCCTTCGTCGTGAATCCTTTGGACAGGATCAGCAGTCACGTCACATCTTTGAAGAAATCCGTTTCCAGAGAAGTCTCTCCTTATTGACTGTATAAATCACTTGGACTTTTGAATTTACCACTTTAAAACTGTGTTCGAAATTAGCACTTTAAGACTGTGTTCGAATTTACCATTTTAAGAACTGTTCCAGAGTTGCCATATAGCAGTTAACTTCCGGTTAAGTTAGTCATTTGAATACTTTTCGCTATTGTTGAGCAGAGTTAAATAAATGTTTCTGTTTGGTTATAAAACCTGACTCAATTCTATATTCATTGTTGCTGGCCTTGTAACATGCATGACAAAATATAACAGTTACACACAAAATGCGGGGATCGACGGAGGGGTATCAGAAACCTGACGAAGGGGCTTGGCCTCAATTGCTGACCATTTATTTCCCTTCATAAATGATGCTAGATCTACTGACTTCCTCCAGAATTTTGCATGTGTTACTTTGGATTTCCAGAATCTGTAGAATCTCTTATGTTTTTGGCAGTCAACCAGCCCTATAGGAAGTCCAGAGAAGATGTAAAGCTGTAACTAGGTGAGCAAAGAGAAAATGTAAGTGTAGACCAGCAGCTAATATAATCAGGAGTCCAAACATTTACAACCTTTATGTGAATAGATACAGTAGCAAGAGATCATATGCCTACGCTGATATCAGGGAAGCAGTTAGGAAGAAACCAGCAATGCCCTTCTACTGTGAATTATTTGTATCTGGGCAATGACCAGTTCTCAGTTTATTGATGAGCACTGTAGAATGCCACATTTCATTTCTCTTCACCAGCCTCCACGTCCAGCATATAATTCTTCGTAACTTCCACCATCTCCAATGGATCCCACCACCAAGCACCTTTCCCTATTCCCCACTATCTACTTTCCATAGGGATCGCTGCGACTCCCTTGTCCATTCATCCCTTCCCACTGATCTCCCTCCTGACACTTCTCCTTGCAAGCAGAACAAGTTCTATACCTATCCCTACACCTCCTCCTTCATTACTTTTCAGGCCCCCAAACAGTCCTTCCAGGTGAGGCAACATTTCACCTGTGAGTCTGTTGGGGTCATATACTGTTTCCGGTGCTCCCGGTGTGGCCTCTTGTATATCTGTGAGACCTGACATAGATTGGGAAACCACTTCCCTGAGTACCTATGCTCTGTCCGCCTGAACCAGTGGGATCTGCCAGTGGCCACCCACCTTAATTCCACTTCCCATTCCCATACCGACATGTCAATCCACGGGGTCCTCTACTGTTGTGATGAGACCACACTCAGGATGGAGGAACAACACCTATATTCCATCTGGGTAGCTTCCAACCTGATGGCATGAACATCAATTTCTGGAACTTCTGGTAATGCTCCCCCCCACTTCCCCAGTCCCTATCCTCTTTTCTCTTTCTCACCGTATCTCCTTATCTGCCCATCACCTCCCTCTGGTGCTCCTCCCCCCTTTTCTTTCTTCCATGGCCTTCTGTCCTCTCCTATTAGATTCCCCCTTTTCCAGCCCTGTATCTCTTTCACCAATCGACATCCCAGTATTTTACTTCACCCCTCCCCTCCTGGTTTCACCCATCGCCTTATGTTTCTCCCTCTCCTCCCACGACCTTTTAAATCTACTCCTCATCTTTCTTTTCTCCAATCCTGCTGAAGGGTCTCGACCCAAAACATCAACTATACTCTTTTCCATAGGCACTGCCTGGCCTGCTGAGTTCCTCCAGCATTTTGTGTGTGTGTTGCTTTCATTTCTCTTATTACTTTTAGAGTTTCTTTTACATGAGAATGTAATCTTGTCTAACCAGGACCCTCCAATGGCCAAGGATTCCAGATAATAAATGTTTTGTTGTTGATAGCTGAAGGCTTAGACAACAGCAGATATCATACCTTTGTTTGGCAAAAGAAAGGTATGTGACACAGCTGACACCAGATGGATGTGGCAGGGAATTAAAGCTCTGACAGACTACAAGATCAGGCAGAAAACTGATGACAGCGACGCCTCTCTACCAGACAGGTTTAACAATTTCTTTGCCCGCTTCGAAGCATCAAACACTACAGCAAGGGGGAGAGCCAGTCCCTTTTTACCATCTGACCAGCCGGCTACAATCATTGATCCAGAGCAAACACGGAGGACCCTTGCCAGGGTCAACCCACAAAAAGCGGGAGGTCCCGACAACCTCCCTGGACGTGTGCTCAAGGAATGTCCTGATGTACTAGCAGATGTCCTGACAGACATTTTCAACATCTCCCTTAGTCAAGTTATTGTCCCCAGATGCTTCAAAACCTCCACAATCATCCCTGTAGCAAAGAAATCAGTTGTAGCCTATCTGAATGATTATCGTCCCGTTGCCCTGACCCCCATAGTGATGAAATATTTTGAATGACTTGTCAAGCCTCATATCACAGCCAGCCTCCCCTCATCGCTGGATCCTCTACAGTTTGCTTATTGTCTAAATCGCTCTACAGAGGATGCAATATCCTCCACACTGCACACAGTTCTCTCTCACTTGGACAACAAAGGCACTTATGCCAGAATCCTGTACGTTGATTTCAGTTCAGCGTTCAATACCATCATCCCACAGAGACTAGTGGAGAAACTATCGCTGCTTGGCCTTAGCACTGCCATGTGTCACTGGATTCTGGATTTCTTGACAGAGAGACCACAGTCGTCCGTGTTGGCAGGAACATCTCTGACTCCATCACACTGAGCACTGGATCCCCACAAGGCTGTGTGCTTAAATAATAAAACAATAAAATAATGAAACAATGTACACTGAGGAGGTCAAACACCTAGAGAGCTGGTGCAGGGATAACAACTTGATGCTTAATGTCACCAAAACCAAGGAGATGATCGTCAATTTCAGATGGTCTCAGCCTGAGCACACACCCCTCAGCATCAGCGGCTCCACAGTGGAGAGAGTGGAAAACATCAAGTTCCTTGGGGTGCAGATCTCAGACAATCTCACCTGGTCCAGGAACACCACTGGGATTGTGAAACGGGCCCAGCAGAGATTGCACTTTCTGAGGAAGCTTAAACAAGCATCGGTCCCCACTAACATCTTAACTACATTCTACAGAGGCATGGTTGAGAGTGTGCTGACCTTTTGCATCACAACCTGGTACTCCAGCTGCAGTGCTGTCAACAAAAAAGCCTTGCAGAGGGTGGTTAGGGGAGCAGAGAAGGTCACTGGGGTCTCCCTACCTTCTGTCCAAGACCTCTTTCAGAGTTGATACCTCCAGAAGACACGGTACATCATTAAAGACCCCTCACACCCTCTCCATGAACTGTTTGTTCTTCTGCCATCAGGCAAACGTTACAGGAGCATCAAAACTAAAACCACAAGGCTACTAAACAGCTTCCTCCCACAGGCAGTCAGACTGCTGAATAGCTGCTCTACCTGACTCTGCTTTGGACACTTTTAACTTGCACTGGACACTTATAACTTGATTTTAACTGACATGTGGCTGTTGTGTTTTACTATTTATTGTTACGTTTATTATTTAGTGTTGTGTTTGTTATGTTATGATTGCACTGCTCCTGAGAAACACTGTCTCATTCTGCCCTGCAGAGCTGATGTACGGTTAGAAAGACAATAATTTTTTTGAATCTTTGAATCTTTGAATAAACCAGGGAAGGTAGTGCACCCGTGGCTGACAAGGGAAATTAGGGATAGTATCAATTCCAAAGAAGAAACGTACAAATTAGCCAGAAAAAGCGGCACACCTGAGGACTGGGAGAAATTCAGAGTCCAGCAGAGGAGAACAAAGGGCTTAATTAGGAAAGGGAAAAAAGATTGTGAGAGAAAGCTGGCAGGGAACATGAAACTGACTGTAAAAGCTTTTATAGATATGTGAAAAGATAAAGATTGGTTAAGACAAATGTAGGTCCCTTACAGTCAGAAACAGGTGAATTGATCATGGGGAACAAGGACATGGCAGATCAATTGAATAATTACTTCAGTTCTGTCTTCACTAAGGAGGACATAAATAATCTTCCGGAAATAGTAGGGGACAGAGGGTCCAGTGAGATGGAGGAACTGAGCGAAATACATGTTAGTAGGGAAGTGGTGTTAGGTAAATTGAAGAGATTAAAGGCAGATAAATCCCCAGGGCCAGATGGTCTGCATCCCAGAGTGCTTAAGGAAGTACCTTAAGAAATAGTGGATGCATTAGTGATAATTTTTCAAAACTCTTTAGATTCTGGACTAGTTCCTGAGGATTGGAGGGTGGCTAATGTAACCCCGCTTCTTAAAAAAGGAGGGAGAGAGAAACCGGGGAATTATAGACTGGTTAGCCTGACATCGGTGGTGCGGAAACTGCTAAGAGTCAGTTATCAAAGATGTGATAACAGTACATTTGGAAAGCAGTGAAATCATCGGACAAAGTCTGCATGGATTTGTGAAAGGAAAATCATGTCTGATGAATCTTATAGAATTCCTTGAGGATGTAACTAGAACAGTGGATAGGGGAGAACCAGTGGATGTGGTATATTTGGATTTTCAAAGGGCAAGAACAGGAAGACAGATTATTATCTCAATAGTGGCCGATTAGGAAAAGAGGAGGTGCAAAGAGACCTGGGTGTCATTGTACACCAGTCATTGAAAGTGGGCATGCAGGTACAGCAGGTGGTGAAAAAGGCGAATGGTATGTTGACATTCATAACAAGAGGATTCGAGTACAGGAGCAGGGAGGTTCTACTGCAGTTGTACAAGGCCTTGGTGAGACCACACCTGGAGTATTGTGTGCAGTTTTGGTCCCCTAATCTGAGGACAGACATTCTTGCCATAGAGGGAGTACAAAGAAGGTTCACCAGATTGATTCCTGGGATGGCAGGACTTTCATATGATGAAAGGCTGGATCGACTAGGCTTATATTTGTTGGAATTTAGAGGATTGAGGGGGGAACGTATTGAGATGTATAAAATTCTAAAGGGATTGGACAGGCTAGATGCAGGAAGATTGTTCCCGATGTTGGGGAAGTCCAGAACGAGGGGTCACAGTTTAAGGATAAAGGGGAAGCCTTTTAGGATCGAGATGAGGAAAAACTACTTCACACAGAGAGTGGTGAATCTGTGGAATTCTCTGCCACAGGAAACAGTTGAGACCAGTTCATTGGCTATATTTAAGAGGGAGTTAGATATGGCCCTGGTGGCTAAAGGGATCAGCGGGTATGGAGGGAAGGCTGGTACAGGGTTCTGAGATGGATGATCAGCCATGATCGTACTGAATGGCGGTGCAGGCTCGAAGGGCCGAATGGCCTATTCCTGCACCTATTTTCTATGTTTCTATGTCCCACACAGGAGATTAGTGTGCAAACTTAAAGCACACGGTATTGGGGGTATGGTATTGATGTGGATAGAGAATTAGTTGGCAGACAGGAAGCAAAGAGTGGGAATAAACGGGACCTTTTCAGAATGGCAGACAGTAACTAGTGGGGTACCGCAAGGCTCAGTGCTGGGATTCCAGTTGTTTACAATATATATTAATGATTTAGACCGAGGGAATTAACTGCAGCATCTCCAAGTTTGCGGATGACACGATGCTGGGCGGCAGTGTTAGCTGTGACGAGGATACTAAGAGGATGCAGAGTGACTTGGATAGGTTCGGTGAGTGGGCAAATTCATGGCAGATGCAATTTAATGTGGATAAATGTGAGGTTTTCCACTTTGGTGGCAAGAACAGGAAAACAAATTATGATCTGAATGGTGGCCGATTAGGATAAGGGAAGGTGCAATGAGACCTGGGTGTCATTGTACACCAGTCATTGAAAGTGGGCATGCAAGTACAGCAGGCGGTGAAAAAGGCGAATGGTATGCTGGAATTCATAGCAAGAGGATTCGAGTATAGGAGCAGAGAGGTTCTACTGCAGTTGTACAAGGCCTTGGTGAGACCACACCTGGAATATTGTGTGCAATTTTGGTCCCCTAATCTGAGGAAAGACATTCTTGCCATAGAGGGAGTACAAAGAATATTCACCAGTGTTGTAGCGTGGATGAAATTACTGGAGAGACAGAGTCACTGGTAGATACAAAGCAGCTTCTTTATTCGACACATCAAAGTACAGCAGGCATCTCAAGACGCTTTCCACAGAAAGGTCTGCTAACTAAATGTGGGCTTGATATTTATATGCTAAACACAAAATCAATGGCTACTTAAAAAGTTACAGACAATACTTAGGCAATGCTTCCTTTTGAAGCTACATACAAACATCACACCTTTGGATTTCATCCTTTCCTTCTGACGCCAACATGTCTGGGTTGGTATCCACAGCCTTTAGGAATGTAAGTTAAGTCTACCATACATCTATTTGGCATTTCCCGTGCTCACATAGAAGACAATTAATATTTATAATGTATAGGTGATACTGCCTTCGAAACTACAGCATCAGGTCAAACTACCAGAAGTATCTGGTATTCACACTTTTTAGGAAGCCCATTGTGGTGGACTCAATCTGCAGTCCTTGGTCAAACAGTTAAAATAGAAGTCTGGTGGCCAAAGTCAATTTAAGTGTAAACAAATCATCTACCCGAAAGGAAATCCACTCTAACAGTACCAGAGTGATTCCTGGGATGGCAGGATTTTCATATGAAGAAAGGCTGGATCGACTAAGCTTATACTTGCTGGAATTTAGAAGATTCAGGGGGGATCTTATTGAAACGTATAAAATTCTAAAGAGATTGGACAGGCTAGATGCAGGAAGATTGTTCCCGATGTTGGGGAAGTCCAGAATGAGGGGTCACAGTGTAAGGATAAAGGGGAAGCCTTCTAGGACCAAGATGGGGAAAAACTTCTTCACACAGAGAGTGGTGAATCTGTGGAATTCTCTGCTACAGGAAACAGTTGAAGCCAGTTCATTGGCTATATTTAAGAGGGAGTTAGATATGGTCCTTGAGGCTAAAGGGATCAGGGGGTATGGAGAGAAAGCAGGTATAGGGTTCTGAGTTGGATGATCAGCCATGATCGTACTGAATGGCGATACAGGCTCGAAGGGCCGAATGGCCTACTCCTGCACCTATTTTCTATGTTTCTATGTTTCTATGTTCTAGAAAGGTGTAAGAAAAAACCAGCACCTACAGGCCAGTTAGCTGAAGTTCAGTAGTGGAGTGAGTTTTAGAAACAATATTCAGAGACAGAATTAACAGGCACTTAGATAATTGTGGATTGATTGGCGAAACCCAGTATAGATTTGTTATACACCGTGGCCAAGAGAGCACACCAGTGCCTCTACTTTCTGAGAAGACTGAGGAAAGATGGCATGTCCCCATTGACTGTCACCAATTTTTATAGATGCACCATAAAAAGCAACCTATCCAGATTCATCACAGCTTGGTAACTGCTTCTGGTTTATGATGGCACTGGTGAAGCCCCGTGACTACTTACTGGTGGCAAACTAAACAAAGAATATAACTAAATACTTTATTAATACACCTGTTCTTGTAAAATTTATGGTAAACAATCACCGCAAGCAGTGGAGAGTCAAGCGTCAAAGCGTGTGACTGCGAGGTGAAGTCGAAGTGAGGTCAAGGCAAGTTTGAGGCAAAGTCAGGGTGAGATCCAGGTATATTCAAGGCAAAGTCAGGGCAAGTGGAGCAGAGCAATGTTGGAGCAGAGCAGTGTCAGATTTGAGGCCTGTCCACCCACACCAACAGTGAGGTTTGATCAATCTGAGCACCAGAGTGATTTGGAAAGGCTAGGTACAGGCCGAAACATGGTGTTCGGATCCAGGCCCAAAGTGTATCGATGTGACAGGCCTGGGCCCTAGTGTGAGGAAAGATCTGATGTTTGGATGAATTAAACGCTGGGCCAGATAGATTGAAAAGACAGGGTTTCCAGACAAGAGGTGAGGGTTGGGCTGGTTCTGCTCGTTGCTCTGCTCTGCACTGAACTGAGACTGAGACTGTGGCCTGCTCCAGGCTTCATGTCTATGGATTCACTTTTGTTCTGAAGGCAATTTGCTTACTTTGATTGTTTGCGCAATTTGTTTTTCTTTCTCTTTGCACATTGAGTGTTTGACAGTCTTTTTTATGGTTTCTTTTGGGTTTTTTTTGTTTTGTGGCTGCTTGTAAGTAGATGAATCTCAAGATTGTATAATGTATACATATTTTGATAATACAATGTACTTGCTCTCTGCCCAAGACTTGCAAGAAACTGCAGAGAATAGTGGACACAGCTCAGTCCAACATGAAAACCAGCCTTCCTTCCAATGATTCAGATTACACTTCCCAATGCCTTATGAAAGTAGCGAACACTATCAAGGACTCCTCCTATCCTAGTCCTACCAACCCTGATATTCTCTCTTCTCCCCTCTTCTGCTTGGCAGAAGATACAAACTCTGGAAGCATGTACCACCAGGCTCAAGGGCAGCTTCTACACTGTTATCAGACTCCTGGTCTCTTGTGGACCCTTGGCCTCACGATCTACCTTGTTACAATCCAGCACTTTATTGTTTACCTGAATTGCACTGTCTTGTAGTTTTTACTCTTCATCCTACACTGTTATTGGTTTACCGTGCTCTTTCTCAATGCGCTGTGTGATGATTTGATTTGTATGAACAACGTGCAACACAAGCCACAATATTTTCACTATGTGACAAAAATAAACCAATTCCAATTCCATTCTTCCATATCCCCTTGTCCTACCTTCCATCGCAGAGAAGATACAAAAGCTTACAAAGAAGCACCACCAAGCACAAGAATTGCTTATAACCCGAGAATTGCTTAAGTGGAACTCTTGTACGATGAAGGTGAACTATTGATTTCATAATATACTTTTTCATGGCCCTTGCACTTTATTGCTTGTGTGAAATGCACATTCTCTGTAACTGTAACTGCATTCTGTTACTGATTTTTCCCTTCGTGTTACATTGTTGGCCTGTGTGGATGCCTCGCAAAGCAAAACTGTTCATTGTTTCTTGGTGCATGTGACAATAATATATCAGTTATCGATTAAAGACTGATTAAAGATTTAGATGGGGTGGAGTTTGTTAGGTGTGTTCAGGAAGGTTTCTTGACACAATATGTAGATAAGCCTACAAGAGGAGAGGCTGTACTTGATTTGGTATTGGGAAATGAACCTGGTCAGGTGTCAGATCTCTCAGTGGGAGAGCATTTTGGAGATAGTGATCATAATTCTAACTCCTTTACAATAGCATTAGAGAGAGGAAAGACAAGTTAGAAAAGCATTTAATTGGAGTAAGGGGAATTATGAGGCTAGCAGGCAGGAAATTGGAAGCTTAAATTGGAAACAGATGTTCTCAGGGAAAGGTACGGAAGAAATGTGGCAAATATTCAGGGGATATTTGTGTGGAGTTCTGCATAGGTACATTCCAATGAGACAGGGAAGTTATGGTAGGGTACAGGAACTGTAGTGTACAAAGGCTTTAACAAATCTAGTCAAGAAGAAAAGAAAAGCTGACAAAAGGTTAAGAGAGCTAGGTAACGTTAGTGATCTAGAAAGATTATAAGGCTAATAGGAAGGAGCTTAAGAAGGAAATTAGGAGAGCCAGAAGGGGCCATGAAAAGAAAACCCCAAGGCATTCTACAAGTACATGAAGAGGAAGAGGATAAGACGTGAAAGAATAGGACCTATCAAGTGTGCCAGTGGGAATGTGTGTATGGAACTGGAGGAAATAGCAGAGGTACTTAATGAATACTTTACTTCAGTATTCACTATGGAAAAGGACCTTGGTGATTGTAGTGCTGACTTGCAGCAGACTGAAAAGCTTGAGCATGTAGGTATTAAGAAAGAGGATGTGTTGGATATTTTGGAAAACATCAAGTTGGATAAGTCGCTGGGACCGGATGAGATGTACCCCAGGCTACTGTGGGAGATGAGGGAGGAGATTGCTGAGCCTCTGGCAATGATCTTAGGATCATCAATGGGGACGGGAGAGGTTCCGGAAGATTGGAGAGTTGCAGATGTTGTTCCTTTATTCAAGGAAGGGAGCAGGGATAGCCCAGGGAAATTATAGACCAGTGAGTCTTGCCTCAGTGGTTGGTAAGTTGATAGAGAAGATCCTGAGAGGCAGGTTTATGAACATTTGGAGAGGTATAATATGATTAGGAATAGTCAGCATAACTTTGTCAAGGACAGGTCGTGCCTTACGAGCCTGATTGAATTTTTTGAGGATGTGACTAAACACGTTGATGAAGGAAGAGCAGTAGATGTAGTGTATATGGATTTCAGCAAGGCATTTGATAAGGTACCCCATGCAAGGCTTATTGAGAAAGTAAGGAGGCATGGGATCCAAGGGGACATTGCTTTGTGGATCTAGAACTGGCTTGCCCACAGAAGGCAAAGAGTGGTTGTAGACGGGTCATATTCTGCATGGAGGTCGGTCACCAGTGGCGTGCCTCAGGGATCTGTTCTGGGACCCTTACTCTTCGTGATTTTTATAAATGACCTGGATGGGGAAGTGGAGGGAGGGGTTAGTAAGTTTGCTAATGACACAAAGGTTAGAGGTGTTGTGGATAGTGTGGAGGGCTGTCACAGTTTACAGCGGGACACTGATAGGATGCAAAACTGGGCTGAGAAGTGGCAGATGGAGTTCAACCTAGATGTGTGAAGTGGTTCATTTTGTCATAGTCATAGTCATTGTCATACTTTATTGACCCCGAGGGAAATTAGTTTTCATTACAGTTGCACCATAAATAATTAAATAGTAATATGTAAATTATGCCAGGAAATAAGTCCAGGACCAGCCTATTGGCTCAGGATGTCTGACCCTCCAAGGGAGGAGTTGTAAAGTTTGATGGCCACAGGCAGGAATGATTTCCTATGACGCTCTGTGCTGCATCTCGGAGGAATGAGTCTCTGGCTGAATGTACTCCTGTGCCCACCCAGTACATTATGTAGTGGATGGGAGACATTGTCCAAGACGACATGCAACTTGGACAGCATCCTCTTTTCAGACACCACCGTCAGAGTGTCCAGTTCCATCCCCATAACATCACTGGCCTTACGAATGAATTTGTTGATTCTGTTGGTGTCTGCTACCCTCAGCCTGCTGCCCCAGCAGAAAACAGCAAACATGATCGCACTGGCCACCACAGACTCGTAGAACATCCCCAGCATCGTCCGACAGATGTTAAAGGACCTCAGTCTCCTCAGGAAATAGAGACGGCTCTGACCCTTCTTGTAGACAGCCTCAGTGTTCTTTGATCAGTCCAGTTTCTTGTCAATTCGTATCCCCAGATATTTATAATCCTCCACCATGTCCACACTGACCCCCTGGATGGAAACAGGGGTCACCAGTGCCTTAACCCTCCTCAGGTCTACCACCAGCTCCTTAGCCTTTTCCACATTAAGCTGCAGATAATTCTGCTCACACCATGTGACAAAGTTTCCTACCGTAGCCCTGTACTCAGCCTCATCTCCCTTGCTGATGCATCCAACTATGGCAGAGTCATCAGAAAACTTCTGAAGGTGACAAGACTCGGTGCCGTAGTTGAAGTCCGAGGTGTAAATGATGAAGAGAAAGGGAGACATATTTGGTAGGTCAAATATGATGGCAGAATATAGTATTAATGGTAAGACTCTTGGCAGTGTGGAGGATCAGAGGGATCTTGGGGTCCGAGTCCATAGAACACTCAAAGCTGCTACTCAGGTTGACTTTGTGGTTAAGAAGGCATACAGTGCATTGGCCTTCATCAATCGTGGGATTGAGTTTAAGAGTCGAGAGGTAATGTTGCAGCTATATAGGACCCTGGTCAGACCCCACTTGGAGTACTGTGTTCAATTCTGATCGTCTCACTAGAGGAAGGATGTGGAAACCATAGAGACGGTGCAGAGGAGATTTACAAGGATGTTGCCTGGATTGGGGAGCATGCCTTATGAGAATAGGTTGAGTGAACTTGGCCTTTTCTCCTTGGAGCGACAGAGGTTGAGAGATGACCTGAAAGGTGATGAAAGGCATTGATCGTGTGGATAGTCAGAGGCTTTTTCCCAGGGCTGAAATAGTTGCCACAAGAGGACACAGGTTTAAGGTGCTGAGGAGTAGGTACAGAGGAGATGTCAGGGGTAAGTTTTTTACTCAGAGAGTGGTGAGTGCATGGAATGGGCTGCCAGCAACGGTGGTGGAGGTGGATACATAGAACATAGAATAGTGCAGCACAGTACAGGCCCTTCGGCCCACAATGTTGTGCCGACCCTCAAACCCTGCCTCCCATATAAGCCCCCACCTTAAATTCCTCCATATACCTGTCTAGTAGTCTCTTAAACTTCACTAGTGTACCTGCCTCCACCACTGACTCAGGCAGTGCATTCCACGCACCAACCACTCTCTGAGTAAAAAACGATAGGGTCTTTTAAGAGACTTCTTGATAGGTACATGGAGCTTAGAAAAATAGAGGGCTATAGATAAACCTAGTAATTTCTAAGGTAGGGACATGTTCAGCACAATTTTGTGGGCTGGGCCTGTATTGTGCTGTAGGTTTTCTATGTTTCTAAAGACAAATTTTCATTTACACAGCAAGTGGTGGGGGCTTGGAATATGCTGGCTGGGGTGGTGGTAGAGGCAGATAGATTTGGGACTTGCGAAGTTCAAAGTAGATTTATTATCAAAGTATTTGCACACAATACAACTCTGAGATTCGTCCTCTCACAGACAGTCCCAAAACAAAGAAACACCACGGAACCCATTCAAGTAAACATCAAAGACCCAACACTTGAAAAAGGGATGGGAAAAAGCGAGTGAACAGCACATAAAATATCAAACATCAAACCGGGAGTCCAACCATAATCAGTCTAGTTCAGTTCAACGCTGTGCCGCTAGCCCACTGCTAGCCTTGGGGCCAATCTTCACCAAAGCACCCCAGTCTGCATCAATGCAGAAAAAAAGAATAACTGGAATCCAGGGACACCTATAACATGAACGTCAAGGTCCACCAAAATTAGCTCACAGCTCACTGATCAATTCTTGCAATGTGGATCCCAAACTTCTGCACTTTCCTCTGACAGCAGCTAGTAAGGGGGAGAGGAAAAC
Source organism: Mobula birostris (assembly GCF_030028105.1). Classification (NCBI taxonomy): domain Eukaryota; kingdom Metazoa; phylum Chordata; class Chondrichthyes; order Myliobatiformes; family Myliobatidae; genus Mobula; species Mobula birostris. The sequence continues at coordinate 29,435,888 of NC_092372.1, read as the reverse complement.
TGGCCAAATGCAGGCAGACAGCACCGAACCTGTACTCGTTCTCCGCTCTTGCTCTCATTGACTTCAACCTTGCTCCACACCTCTATTGGAGAGAAGCAATGGAGCCCATCATGGGCTCGCACCCTGTCTCCAGACTTCCTGACCTCCAGGCCGCACAGAACTCCCCCAGAAACAGCAAAGTGTCAGCTTGTCGAATCGGCCAAAAACACATCATTTATGTGTGTATCTATAAATGTAACTCATAGGTTCCAATCACATGCAGCTTGGTAGTAGAATCACATTTAAAAATAAGAAGAAGTAAAAGAAGTTGCTTCATGAACTGCCAGCAGGACGTCGCCATTGTTTGCTGGCACCATTTTGCAAAGAATGCAATGTTAAGCGACGTTTAGATAGGCACATGAATGTGAGGGAAATTGAAGGATGTGGACATTGAGTAGGCATGAAGGATTAGTTTAGTTGGTCATTTGATTACTAATTTAATTGGTGCGGTTCAACACTGTAGGCTGAAGAGCTGGTTCCTGTGCTGCACCGTTCAATGTTCTGTGCTGATCTCCTGCGATTTTTACGCACTGCAGTCTCTAGAGTTTACAGGGAATGGTGCAAAAAACAAAAAAAAAATCCAGTGAGCAGGAGTTCGGTGGGCGGAAACACCTTATTAATGAGAGAGGTTTGAGGACATGAAGGCAACAGTAACTGAAATACCCAACAGTGATGTACAGAAGAACATCTCTGAATGCACAACATGTTGAACCTTGAGGTGGATGGACTACAGCAGCAGAAGACCACAAGCATTCTCTCAGTGGCCACTTCATTAAGGTACCAAATAAAGTGGCCACTAAGGGTATATTAATTTATTAATTATTTGGGTGGGTTAACATGCCACAGTTTCCAATATGCAAATAACATATGCAAAACAGTTGGAAGAGTAAACTGAGAATGGCAGTGCATTTTAAGCAGGCAGACAGACAGACAGGCGGGCAGATAATGTGGCTGAAGAAACTGTTCGCGTTGCAAGAGAACTCAGCGTCATGGACACAGCGTTGAACCCTTGTTCCATCTAATGAGCTCATCGGGCAGATTCAAAACCATTCTTGAAATGATCTGTGCTTATTCCTACTTATCAGTTTAATGTCCAAGCATCTATTCTGAGTTGCAATGAAGGGCAGTGGATTTTTGCTTTAACTTTTGGTCAAGTTTCTCGTGGCCCTTCATTTTTTTCACTATAATATACGTTTTCCTTTATCAACAAATTGTGGTGCAAACAGCTGTCAGAAAAGTTGATGAAGACAAACAATCCAATGTATGTCATTTCCAATACTGATCAGTGATAGGGTCTCATATCAGAATCTTTCCACTACAAGGTCTTTCTCACTGAAAGGTCACATAGAGGAAGATGAATTATAAATATAGTTTATTGAGAGGTCAGAAACAGATACACGTTTTGTCCATCATATTACATATCAGGCCAGATCCATACCTGCCAGCACACGCACCTTGCCTGTTTGGACCAGTTCTACACTGCATTACAGCCTGGGGACGGCAATGTAAACCCACTGAGTACTTGTTTTGTATACAGGAACATGATACATTAACTTGTTACAAAATAACATACGAACTGGACAAAAAGCAGGAGAATGGTCAGCTGAGTCATTCTCAGAAGCTAGAGTTTCCAGTAGGTCCAAACTCTCACAGTATCTGGAAAAGTCCCTTTAATTTCCCTCATAACCTAATATAACAATGAATTACTTGTACAGTAATCTCCTGCAGTCCATCTGAGATGGCCGTTGTCTAGGGCTGAAGAATAAATGCTTTGCTGGCATTCATTTGAGTCTGTGAATTGCCTTCGCTTCAGTTTTGCTAAAAAGATCCATGCTTTGATGCAGTTCTGATTCTAGCAGGAAGTAGATTAGTATGTGATATTCAGATTTTTATTTTATTTTATTGAGATACAGCACGGAATAAACACTTCCGGCCCTTCATAGAAACATAGAAAATAGAAACATAGAAAATAGGTGCAGGAGTAGGCCATTCGGCCCTTCAAGCCTGCACCGCCATTTATTATGATCATGGCTGATCATCCAACTCAGAACCCTGCACCAGCCTTCCCTCCATACCCCCTGACCCCCGTAGCCACAAGGGCCATATCTAACTCCCTCTTAAATATAGCCAATGAACTGGCCTCAACTGTTTCCTGTGGCAGAGAATTCCACAGATTCACCACTCTCTGTGTGAAGAAGTTTTTCCTAATCTCGGTCCTAAAAGGCTTCCCCTTTATCCTCAAACTGTGACCCCTCGTTCTGGACTTCCCCAACATCGGGAACAATCTTCCTGCATCTAGCCTGTCCAATCCCTTTAGGATTTTATACGTTTCAATCAGATCCCCCCTCAATCTTCTAAATTCCAACGAGTACAAGCCCAGTTCATCCAGTCTTTCTTCATATGAAAGTCCTGCCATCCCAGGAATCAATCTGGTGAACCTTCTTTGTACTCCCTCTATGGCAAGGATGTCTTTCCTCAGACTAGGGGACCAAAACTGCACACAATACTCCAGGTGTGGTCTCACCAAGGCCTTGTACAACTGCAGTAGTACCTCCCTGCTCCTGTACTTGAATCCTTTCGCTATAAATGCCAGCATACCATTCGCCTTTTTCACCGCCTGCTGTACCTGCATGCCCACTTTCAATGACTGGTGTATAATGACACCCAGGTCTCGTTGCACCTCCCCTTTTCCTAATCGGCCACCATTCAGATAATAATCTGTTTTCCTGTTTTTGCCACCAAAGTGGATAACTTCACATTTATCCACATTAAATTGCATCTGTCATGAATTTGCCCACTCACCCAACCTATCCAAGTCACCCTGCATCCTCTTAGCATCCTCCTCACAGCTAACACTGCCGCCCAGCTTCGTGTCATCCGCAAACTTGGAGATGCTGCATTTAATTCCCTCATCCAAGTCATTAATATATATTGTAAACAACTGGGGTCCCAGCACTGAGCCTTGTGGTACCCCACGAGCCACACTGCCCAGCAACTCCCAATTTAACCCTAGCCTAATCATGGGGTAATTTACAATGACCAATTAACCTACCTACCGGTACATCTTTGGACTGTGGGAGGAAACCAGGGCACATGGAGAAAACCCATGCGGTCACAGGGAGAATGTACAAACTCCTTACAGACAGCGGCAGGAATTGAACTTGGTTCGCTGGTACTGTAAATCATTGTGCTAGCCACTACACTACGGTCCCACTGCTAAAACATCCCAAGATCTACTCTCCTAATTTGTGTCCAGAAAATAAACTTTGTTCATAATAAAAATATAGCATATTATTTTTTGTACATAACACATTTGCCACTCATAGATGATCTGGGAAACAGCCCGTGGGATAACCAAGGTGGGGAGACAGGCCACACTTGCACCAAGCACTGCAGTGCCAAGAGCACCTCACAAATATGCTAAAAGCAGGAATGTTCATCTATTATCTTTCCCTATGTAGTTTCAATGGGATAGAAACAGAAAGTCCCACACCCAGTGATTGGTCTCACTAGCCACAAGGTATTAGTTGAAAGTTAAATTGTGTACAGGTTTTAATCCCTTGAAGATTGGTTCTCATTTTAGTTCATCCATAATTCTGCTATATATAATGTCATAACCCCTGAATGATCTCTAACACCAGCATAGAAGGATCTTCTGGTCGTCGATATGGCTTGCCTCTCAGAGTTACTCCCTCACATTCACACACTCTTTCTACAGAAGGAAAAATTGATGCAAGTCTGTTTGGAGTTGGCACAATTCTCTCAGACTCTGTCTTGCTTTCTGAGCACCACTGCAGATGAAGAATCTGTTGGTCTCCTCCTTGGTTGCTTCCCATCAGTGCATTGAGGAGTCAAAGAGTGACTTCGGGGGTCTCCAGCTTGTGTCATACCTCTTTAGATCCCTGATGTTATAGGAATGTGTCTATATCTCTTGTGAAGAAGGAATGGGTATTGCTTCTATATCCTCCCCAATTTAAATAACCCTTGATATTGAAAGAGTACCTAGTGCTTTCCTGGCATATATGATGGATAAACTCCTCTTAGGCTTCCGGCCGGGGCCCAGTGTCAATTTTAACCGAAGTTTTGATGACAAACCTGCCAACTTCATTGATGGACCCAGATGGAAGCCCAAGAAAAGTTTATGAACCCCTGATATTGGTTTAATGCACAAAAAATATAAGCTGCAGGAAGTAAAGGTAAACTTCCACTCCAAATGGATGTTGCTGCAATCAAAGGAGAAATCATAGAATGTAAAACGTAGAGAACATTTAGTGTGAATTATTCTTTTTAACTCATGGTCATCTTAATATCAGGCATGTTATAATTCTGATTCATGGCATTAAAGGACTTTATAAAATAAAGACTACAATGTGGAAAACATGATACAGGTGTCCCCCGCTTTTCGAATGTTCGCTTTACGAAACCTCACTGTTACGAAAGACCTTCATTAGTACCCTGTTTTCGCTTTCAGAAGGTGTTTTCACTGTTACGAAAAAAATTCAGCGCGCAAAAAAAATCAGCGCTCAATAAAACGCAGCGCGCGCTCCGAGCAGCCGCTCTCCCCCGGATTCGGATCGGCATTGCTTTAACACGTGCCTGTGAGCAGCCGTTTGCAAGATGAGTTCTAAGGTGTCGGAAAAGCCTAAAAGAGCTAGTGAGGGTGTTACATTTAGCATAAAACTAGACATAATTAAGCTTTTTGATCGTGGTGAACCAAGTAAGGACAACGTGAATTCTGCTTGTGGAAGCTGACAAAGATGATGTTGAAGCAACACACATCAAAGTTGCTGGTGAACGCAGCAGGCCAGGCAGCATCTCTAGGAAGAGGTGCAGTCGACGTTTCAGGTCGAGACCCTTCGTCAGGACTGAAACGAAGGGCCTCCGCCTGAAACGTCGACTGTACCTCTTCCTAGAGATACTGCCTGGCCTGCTGCGTTCACCAGCAACTTTGATGTGTGTTGCTTGAATTTCCAACATCTGCAGAATTCCTGTTGTTTGCGAAGATGATGTTGAAGAGGTTTTGGCATCCCATGAACAAGAACTGATAGATGAAGAGCTGATGCAATTGGAAGAGGAAAGGATAACAATCGAAACCGAATGCAGTAGCAAAAGTGAAGCAACTACGTGAGATTTTCGCTGCAATGATAAAGTACGACTTTAATTTTGAACGGGTACGTAGGTTTAGGAGATATTTGCAAGATGGGTTGAGTCCTTACAAAGAACTGTATGATAGAAAAATGCGCGAGGCTCAGCAGTCAAGCAAGCCTTCCACACCAGCCACAGCAGATGACGAATCTTGACCTTCGACATTGAGGCGGGCAGTCATAGGAGAAGATGAGCTGCTTGCTCTAATGGAAACAGACAACGAAATGACACCCCAGTGTCCCACCATCCCAACACCCAGGCCGCGAACAGGTACTGTACTGATTCGCGGAGAATGCAGCGGTAGCCGGGAGGCACACAGCACATCTTTAAGAAAAAAGCCGAAATAAACATGCTATTTAATTAGGTGCTGCCCCACACGTAACTGTCGGCCCAGATCAAAGGCGATGCAATCAGCAATTGGCACTGATCTGGGCCGACAATTACATGCCGGGCAGCCCCTAATTAATTAGCATGTTTATTTCGGCTTTTCTCTTAAAGATGTGCTGGATGCCTCCCGGCTCCCGCTGGACTCCTGAATGCTTTGCGGCAATGTATCACTCCGCAGCCTGGAGGGTGGGGGCCACTGCACCACCCAGACTCCGACAACTCAGCCTAACACACTATCATCAGTGTGCTCGGCGCTGAACCAATTTTGGTAAGTGATACTACACTGTACATACATTATTTCTACTTTGTATCGCCTGTGTATTTTTACGTGTTATTTGGTATGATTTGGCAGCTTCATAGCTTAATGGTTACTGGAGAGCGCTTGCGCCTTGCTTTTGCCAACAGCGCTTGCGTGAGATTTTCTGCCGACGGCGCTTGCGTGAGATTTGCGCTACAGAGAACAGTTCAGTAATGATTGTGGAGAAGTATTTCTACTTTATATAGGCTGTGTATTTGTCATATCATTCCTGCTTTTACTATGTGTTACTGTTATTTTAGGTTTTATGTGTTATTTGGCATGATTTGGTAGGTTATTTTTGGGTCTGCCAACGCTCACAAAATGTTCCCATATAAATAAATGGTAATTGCTTCTTCGCGTTACGACATTTCGTCTGATGAACCGTTTTATAGGAATGCTCTACCTTTGGATGGCGGGGGAAACCTGTACCTAGAAGACATTTCAGAGCATATTTTGTGAACACTCAGACCAGATAAAATGAACCTACCTAACGACAACATTCACAATGCCAGTAAGTAAAAGTTTTAGTGAAGCTAGAACTAATTCACACAAGATAAAGAATATCATAAATATTGGATCAGGGCATAATGCCAAGGCTGAAATTCAGATCACAGATAAGAATTATTAAATACTGATGCATTGTTCTTTCGGTTACCAGTGTTAATCTTACCAGTCAATTGCATCCATATTAATATCTGATTATGCAGGTATTAAACCATTATAAATACTGACTTTATTTATGTATAGCTTCATTATATCATATTATATTGTAATAGAAGTCTTTATTTATTTATAGTTTTTCACAAATTCTATTGTATTTATTTTTCTGTAAATATCTCCAGGTTCAGAAAGTTATTACGCCAAAACTATCAGGTTCTTGAACTCAAAGGGATAACTTCATTTTACTTCACTTGTCCCGTCATTGAACTGTTCCCACAACTCAGAGACTCACTTTCAAGTACTCATCTCAGGCTCTTGACATTTATTGTTTATTTATTACCTGTAATATTATTTTTTTTTTCTTTCTGTTTGTATTTTGAACAGTTTGCTCTCTTTGAAACATTGGATGTTTGTCTGTCCAGTTGGCTGTGGTCTTTCATTGATTTTATTGTGTTTCTTGTACTTACTGTGAATGTCCACATGACATCAATCTCATGGTTGTATATGATGACATTTATATACTTTGATAATAAGTTTGAATTATTTTGAAATTGAAAAATGAATCTCAAGATAGTATATTGTGATATATATGTATTTTGATAATGAATTGACTTGAACTTGAAAAGAATACCCATTTGATTGTCAATTTATCTTTGAAATTGGTTGATTAGCTCTGAATATTTAGTTAATTCTTAATTGTAATATTTTGTGCCCTTGGATTAATTCTATTGAAACTATAGTACTGTATATAAAAACCTGGAGATGCTTGCACATAAGCTATTCTCAATAGATTATGTTTATTTAGAAGATACAAAAGATTGCAGATACTGTAATCGGGAACAAAAAGCAAGATCTTGATCCAAGATGTTGACTACTCCTTGCCCTTCCTAAATGCTGCTCGGCCATTTAGTTCCTCCAATAGTTTGTTTATTACAGCTTCATTTAGAATTTACTTCATCATATTCTCCAGTTCTATTTAAATAACACCTGATAAGTGATGATTATTGATTGTTCTATTTGAATTTTTCTTTCATTAATTTATGGTATGAGACACTACCTCAAAGCGCATTGATCAATAGATGTGTCTAAATTCCAGTGTCACCACATTTTGAACCTTCTGAATAATCCATGTTTCCAAACAAGTTTTACTGTTGCTGACTCCATTTGCTAACACTGAGTGGACACTTTATTAGTTACATCCAGAACCTAACAAAGTGACCACCGAGTGTCTGTTCATGGTCGTCTGCTGCTGTAGCCCATCCACATCAACAGCTGGTGTGTTGTGGATTCAGAAATGCTCTTCTGCGCACCACTGTTGTAATGCATGGTTATTTGAATTACATTCGCTTCCTGACAGCTCAAATCTGTTTGGCTGTTCTCCTCTGACCATTCTCGTCAAGGAACCATTTCTGCTCACCGAACTGCCGCTCACTGGATGGTTTTTTATTTTTCGCCCCATTCTCTGTAAACTCTAAAGACTGTTGTGCGTGAAAATCCCAGGAGATCAGTCGATTCTGAGATATGCAAACCACCCTGTCTGGTGCCAACAATCATTCCATGATCAAAGTCACTTAGGTCACATTTCTTCCCCGTTTTGATGTTTGGCTTGAACAACAACTGATCCTTTTGACCATGTCTGCATGCTTTTATTCGTTGAGATACTGCCACGTGACTGGCTGATTAGATATTTGCATTAATGAGCAGGTGTTCCTAATAGAGTGGTCACTGAGTTTATATTAGGAAAAGCAATAATTCCAGGATCAGTCCCTATGGAATGCTACTGTACACCAGTCTGCAGTCAACCCATGTATACATGCATTTGAATAGCAACAGGGGTAAACCACATAGCCCTTTGAGTCTGCTCGGCCAGTCAACGAGATCATGACTGATCAGACTATAATCTCAACTCTAATTTCTTACCTCCTTCTGGTTTCCTCGAACCCCTTTGCTAATCATGAATCTACCCTTGCTATAAAAATGTACAAAGACTGGTTCCACTGCTCTTTGAGGAAGAAAATTTCCAGGGCTCATAACATTCTGAGAGAGAAAACAGAATGCCTTTTCTCTGTCTTAAATGGACAACCCTTTATTTTTTTAAAGCAGTGACCCCTTATTCTATATACCCCCAAAATAGAAAAAACCCTCTCCATATCCACCATGTCAAGACCCTTCGAATTTGAGCAACATACATACTGGAGAAAATCAGGAGCTAGGCTGCATGGTTGGAGGGAAAATGGCAGCTGACATTTTGGGTTGAGATCTTTTATAGGGCGTCACAGTACCGTGGCGGTTAGTGCAATACTATTACAGCTCGGGTGTTCCAGAGGGTTCCATCTATAAGGAGCTCGTATGTTCTCTCTGTGAGTGCATGGATTTCCTCTGTGTGTTCCGGTTTCCTCCCATAATCTAAAGACATACCAGTTCGTGGGTTAATTAGTCATTGTAAATTGTCCTGTGGGTAGGCTGGAGTTAGATAGGTGGATTGCTAAGTGCTACAGTTCGTTGGGCTGGCGTGGCCTGTTCAGGGCTAGATCTCGAAATAAATAAATAAAACAGGGACCTCTGATATCAATTGTCTGTTTCCCTCTAAAGACCCTGCCTGTTCTGCTGAGTTCTTCTAGCAGTTTGTTTTTTGTTCCAGATTCTAGCATCTGCAGTCTCTTGTGTCCTTTTAGTTTCCGTCAGAATCTTATACAGTATATTGAATTTTACATATTGCAAGTTTAGACTGTCTAAGTGTTCCTCGTATAGAAACCTGCTCATTCTAAATAGCAGACTAGTTTCCACTTGATTTCCCTCTCCCCAGACCACTTTAATTGAAACCAGCGGTAACACTGCAAACCCCCTGTTCCCTGAGCAAGATTATGTGATGAACACTTCATTGTTTGCACACTGGCTGTCTGCCCTGTTGGTATGGTCTTACACTGATTCTGTTCCGGTTTTTGGATTTATTGAGTATTCCCAAAAAAGAAAATCAGTCTCAGGGTTGTATGTATATGGTGACATATAGGTACTTAGATAATCAATTTCCTTTGACCTTTGAACTCTGATCCTTACCTTATCTCTGCAAGGTTTGCCTCTAATTGTCTCTCAAATGGGACTGCAAATGGGTGGTCTAATTAATGGTCTTGTCCTTCTTTTGTGGCTCTGTTTATCCCATGACCTGCTGTCCTGCATAAAACTACAGTATATTCCAACCTCTGTTTGTTTATCTCTGCTCCAGCTAGTTATGCCTTGCAGTCTAAATATTTCCCTGCTCTTCTAACCTATATCTTTAAACTACCTCCACTATTGACCTATTTTTCCATTGTCTCTTTCTAATCTGTGCGACACATAGGTTGATTATATTTTACAAACTTATAATTAGAGATTCTTTCACAGAACTAGTAACAACACTGAAATGATAGTCTGAACAGAGCATTTTGCAATTTGGTCATTGCTTTCTGTAACTTATGGTGCTGGGAAAAGACATTCTTTTGACTGATCGTTGCTACTCTGCGCTGGTCGTCTATCTTGCTTTCATTTTTGTTCTCGCCTTTCCAAAATCATTCATGATTTTTAAATTCTGCAACATGCATTAAATTTCATTTCCCATTTTTCTGCCCAATGCATGTATAACATTGATATGCATATCCTAGCACACAATTGGGCCCATCCACTCATCACACCAATTTTTGCTAAATTACACTGGTATGCCAGGGTTTAAGAATCCATATTTTTGTCTTTAAACGTTTTCACAGGCTCATTCTCTCCTCATCTCAGCAAAGTCCTACAGTTCTAAAGCTTCTCAGAGCTTCGTGATACTCTGGCTTTTTGCAAATCCATGATTTTTGTTTTGTTTGTCTACTCCTAGTGGTCGTGCCTTCACCCAAGGCCCGGGGCTCTCAACTTCCTCCCTAGCTCTATCAGCCTCCGTATTTTTTTCTCTTTCAAGGGACTCTTTAAAGCCTAACCTTTTAGCCAAACCTGTCACATGAGGTTAAATTCTGTTCAATCACAGGAAATTTACAAGGATGTTACAATGACTTAAGCACCTGAGTTATAGGGAAATGTTGAACAGGTTAAGACTTTATTCACTGGGGTGCAGGAGAGTGAAGAGAGATTTATAGAAATGTACAACATTATGAGGGGTAGGGGTTAATGTTTGCAGGCCTTTTCCCATCAGGTTGGGTGAAGCTAAAACTAGAAGTCATAGGTTTAGGGTGAAAGGTGAAATATTTAAGGAGATTCTGAGGAGAGATTTCACACTTAGAGGGTGGTGTGAATGTGAAGTGAATTGCCAGCAGAAGTGGTAGATGCGAGTTCAATTGTAGCATTTAAGAGAAGTTCACATAGATACGAGGATAAGAGGGGTAAGGAGGGCTATGGTCCGGGTGTAGGTAGGTGGGACTAGACCGAAGGTGAGGTTGGCATCGACTTGATGGAGCAAAAGGGCTTGTTTCTCTGCTGTGGTGCCCTGTGACTGTTGTGACATGCCTTGGGATATTTTACAACATTAACTATATTAAGAAGTCTTTGAGTACATTCTTAAATCTCTGAGAATGGAACATCTGCAAGATCCCTTAGTCATCTGTTTAAACAGCCAGTACCATTGACAATAAGGTGTTGGCCTTATAAGAAGAAATTTCTTCAGTCAAGGGATAGTAAACCTTTGGAATTCTCCGACCTAAACAGCTGCAGAGACTCAGTTCTTGTGTTCATTCGAAAGGGAGATGGATCGATGTCTGGATACATAGAATCAAGGGGCATGAAGATAGTGCAGGAGAGTGACTAACGTCAAAGGTCAGCCATGATCTTATTCAAGATTCAATGTTCAAGATCTTGAATAAAGTCACTTTATGTATATATAATCAATATTGATTATATATACATAAAGTGTATATAAACCAATTTCCCCCGGGATCAATAGAGTATGACTATGACTATATATATATATATATATAGCTATCTTATGTATTTATATTTATTGTGTTTTTTAATGATTGTGTTCTTTATCTTAGTATGTTTTTTATATGTTACATCAGATCCGGAGTAACAATTACTTCCTTCTGCTTTATACTTGTGTATCAGAAATGACATTAAACAATCTTGATTCTTGAATAAGGACACCTAAGGACACCAAGTTTTCAGGCTCTAACCTTATACATCATGATCCAAATTTTTTGATCAGGTTAGATGATCTCACATTTTTTCATTTGATGTTCTATCTGCCATTTTCCTATTCACCTCCCCGAAACCCCTCTATCTTCTTCTCAGAGTTCGCACTGTCATGAACAAATTTCATGTGATTTCCTCAACCAAGTAATGTACAGAGATAAAATATTGAGGAGAGAGGGAGAGAGCTGAATATCAACTAGAGAGCAAAGCGATGACAAACAAAAAATATTTATATTCAAACTTAAGTTAACAAACTGACATCATAGAATATATTGGCTATTCTGAAAGAAGAGGCATTCAGATTATAAAAAGAACATAGACTAATTAGTAACTTATTATGTCATAATGCAAATAGCTAAAAAGCAATAAAATGTTATTACCCATGTCATAAAAAAGCTGTCTTTCTTTCAAGGTTGGTTTTTTGAATAACGATTAGATCTGATCATTTTTTAAGGCTTCAGTATCTCCTAACAGTAAAATGATGATCAGATGAGATTGGTTTATTATGACATACACCAGAGTACAATAAAATCCCTTGCTCACATGAAGTTCTCAGAGTAAATAGAACATCTGGAGGAATAGTTTAATTTTCTTCTGAGCTTCATCAACTTTTTTTTCCCTATTTCTATAATACATTAATGGAATTCCACTTTCCTACCAGCTCCCTTTAATTTTATAATCAGAATCAGAGTCAGGGTTATTAGCACAAACATATGTCATGAAATTTGTTGTTTTGTGGCACCAGTACTGTGCAAGACATTAAAAACTACTATAGGTTACAAACAAACAATAAATAAATAAAGATTGTGGACGAGGAATTGTGAGGTAGTGTTCATGGGTTCATGGACCATCAGGAATCACTCCTGTACCTCCTCCCTGATTGTATTCCTTGATAGTTGTATTTTATCATGTGTTGGCACGTGGCCAAGTGGTTAAGGCGTTCGTCTAGTGATCTGAAGGTCGCTAGTTCGGGCCTTGGCTGAGGCAGCGTGTGTGTCCTTGAGCAAGGCACTTAACTGCACATTATTCTGCGATGACACTGGTGCCAAGCTGTATGGGTCCTAATGCCCTTCCCTTGGACAACATCAGTGGCGTGAAGAGGGGAGACTTGCAGCATGGGCAACTGCTGGTCTTCCATACAACCTTGCCCAGGCCTGTGCCCTGGAAACCTTCCAAGGCACAAACCCATGGTCTCATGAGACTAACGGATGTCTATATATAATCACACCATACCACAGTGAGGAAGGCAACTCCAAAGTTTCACAGCTCTTCTGCTTATCCCAAGACCAAAGCAATTAATTCTAGGCACGCCTGCCAAGGGAAACATCCTCACATCACCTACAATATCAAGGACCCTCAGAATCTTTTGGATTCCAGTGAGATCTGTAATCTCCAGAGCCTGCAGTCATCCTCATAGCAACAATTTGCAGGGCATTGTGCATTATAATTAAGGTGAGATTTAAATATCCTTTCAAAATATTGCATTTCTTTGTTTTGCTCTTCCCTCAATGGCAAGTGTAACAGTGTGCGTGCTGAAGTAATATGTTTGGTGTAGCTGTAAAGTGGATGCCATTGTCCTGCTGCTTCTCTATTTTTCATTGTCCTGACAATCTTGTACCCCTAATACCCTTTTCAAAAGTGCTGAGGATGGAGTGTAAAAGGATTAGCAAATTTATGTCGGCCTGGGGGGGGTGGGGGGAGAGAGAGAGAGAGCGAGAAAGAAAGAGGAAAAAAAGAAGTCCATCATCAGAGATCCCCCATCATCTGGGCCAGAACCAGTCTCCAAGTAGGTTTTTCTTTGCACTTGTGCATATGACGATAAACCCAACATTGACTTTGACTTTATACCTTATCTTCTGTTTTTAGGTATAACATGAAGCTGAACAAACATGGATTGTTTTCTTGGGTGCATCGAGAGATGAGGGGTGACCCGATAGAAGTGTAGAAATTCAGGGGTGGTATAGGTAGGGCAGAGAGTCAGAGTCTTTATCCGGGGTTAGAAATATAATATTCTAGAAGGCATAGATTTAAGGTGAGAAGGGGTAAGTTTAAAGGAGATTTACAAGACAAGTATAATTAGAGTGTTAGGTGCCTGGAATGTGCTGTTAAGGGAGGTGGTGAAAGCAGATACGATAGTAACAAGTAAGAGGCATTAAGTCAGGTGCATGAACAGACAGGGGATAGAAGGATATAGACCTTCTGCAGGAAGATGGGCTTGACATGGATTGTTTGGTATGGGCTTTTTTAGGATTCCTCTGTTGTGCTGTTCCATGTTCTACGTTCTGTGGTCTCAGTCCCTGTGTCAACCGGGAACAAAAGGTTTATCCTGGCCTTTGGAACAAAATGAGGCTGTGTTATGGCTGATGATGTGCTGGGATGAGACCTTAGTGTTTAAATTCTTTGCTTTGAACAGAAGAAGATGAAAAATAGGAGCAGGAGTAGGCCATCTGCCCTGAAGAGCCTACTTCGCTATTCAATATGATCCTGGCTGATCTGCCCATGGACTTTTGCACTTCTACCTTCTCCCACCAGGCAGAAGATACAAAAGCCGAAAGCATGTATCAACGAGCTCAAGGACAGCTTCTATTCCACAGTTATCAGACTCCTGAAGAGACCTCTTGTTTGATAAGATGGACTCTTGGCCTCACAATCTACCTTGTTAAGACCTTGCACTTTAATGTTTATCTGCACTGTACATTTTTGGTGACTTTTACACTTTATTGTGCACCTTATATTAGCTCAAAGCACTATGCAATAATTTGATCTGTACAATAGTATGCAAAACAAGCTTTTCACTGTTTCTTGGTACATGTGACAAAAATGAGCCAATACCAAACCAAGCCAGATATATTTAATGACGTAGCCTCTACTGCTTCCTGAACAGAGAGTTCAGGGCAAAGCAGTTCCCTGTCATCTCCATCCTAAATCTACTCCCCTGAACCCTGACAATGTGTCCCTTGTTCCAGTCTCAACGACCAGTGGAGCGGAGGGGAGAGATGGACTGATTCTGCTCGCCCTTCCATAATGATCACCCCTGTCTCTGCGGCGCTGAGGCTGTGAGACTACTCCGGCTGCTACGCACTTCGTGTCTGCGAGCTTCACGGCAGTTTCCCCGCTGAGTGATGAAATGAGATCGAGGCTCTGGGCAACTCCGGCTGCTCTGAGCTCCCAGTCTATGGACTCAGTTTGGTTCGGAATGCTGGTGCCTGGTTTTACTGTCTGCATGATTTGTGTTTCTTTCTCTTTCTCTGCACATCGGATGTTGGTCTTTTTTTAATTTAGTCCTTCCGAGTTTCTTGCTTTGTGGCTGCCTGTAAGCAGACAAATCTCAAGGTTGTGTAATTTATACATTATTTGATAATAAATGTACTTTGAATCCTTTGAAACATCTTTCCTGTCTCTGTCTTATCTTATGGGAACCTCAATTCATGCACATAAATGAATTAAAAGGTAAGAGGAGCCAATCATTGCTGTCAGACAACCTACAGGCAAGTTAGGAGAAACTGACTAATTTTTAAAAATACTTAACAAAATAGGAAGAGGAGTAATGAAAGTTTCTTTTACATATCACAACCATTTGTTTTGAGTTTGGCTATTTTATTACATAGAAACATAGAAAACCTACAGCACAATACAGGCCCTTCAGCCCACAAAGTTGTGCCGAACATGTCCCTACCTTAGAAATTACTAGGGTTACCTATAGTCCTCTATTTTTCTAAGCTCCATGTACCTATCCAAAAGTCTCTTAAAAGACCCTATCGTATCCGCCTCCACCACCGTTGCCAGAAGCCCATTCCACGTACTCACCACTCTCTGAGTAAAAAAACTTACCCCTGACATCTCCTCTGTGCCTACTCCCCAGCACTTTAAACCTATATTATGTTAACATTTCAGTTATGTGTTCCGAGGAAGGTTCTCGGACACAAAATGTAGACTGCTATCCGATCTATTGAGTGTTTCCAGCATCTTCCATTTCATGGTGAAAATTTTCTGTGTCTATTTTTCTTTTGGTTTTATTTTATCACGTTCAGGATGGCATTTTTGCAGATACTGTGAGTGAGAAGAAAACCTGTAATTCCTGTCCTGAAACCCTCGTTCTGAAAGTACCTTCCTTGGGCTCCCGGTGAGAAACTTTACCAGATTCAGCTCTGCTGTTGAGAGGTTTGCAGACATTTGGGCCATTGCGTAGGACAACAGCACGCTAGCTCTCAGATGCGTGATCCTATAGGATGCTGGTGCGGGTAACTTGTTTGATCTTTTATTGCCTGTTGAATGGAGCTGCATGCCAGTTTTGTGAACACAAACAAAGATGCCAACAAAACCTGCCCCAATCCAGATATACTGGAGAGAAGCCCAGCCAGAGCAGATTAAGTTCAGACGGAGCACAGATTTGGACAGACTATAACGAACAGCATTGCCCTGCATACTGTCTCAATCCCTTTCCAAAAGAGGTTACTACTGAATAGAAACTGAGTGACCCTTTCTCTCTCAAAAGCAGCCTTTTCTATTAATAGTGTTTCACACTCAGTCCACATCGCTTTATAATTCCTTTTGCTAAGGGTTTTTTTTGTCGTTTGATTTATGCTGTTCATTTAGGCAGGCAAAATGAGTGCAGGGACCATGATCTGTAAATAGCCCACACCTTCTTTGTGTGCCTGCTAATTTACATGATTGCTGGCTGTAACCAGTGCTAACCAAGCTACTGAATGTCTCCAAGCTCCAGAAAGGACCAATGTTGTAAGTAGCTACTGTTACTTCAAGTACCCAGCACCATTTAAAGGGGAGGTTCACACTATGACTGCAACAGGTGGTACAGATCATTGAAGAAATATTCCTGAACTGAAAAAGCTATGAAGAAAAATAAAAGAAACAAAACAAGGGCCAGAGTATAGAATCAGAATCAGGTTTAATATCACTGGTGTATATTGAGATATTAGTTAACTTAGTGGCAGCAGTACTATATATATATATTTGTAAGTTGAATAAAAAAGTAGTGCAAAAACAGAAATAAAAAGCAATGTTCATGGGTTCAATGTCCATTCAGAAATTGGACGGCAGAGAGGAAGAAGCTGTTCCTGAATCATTAAGTGTGTGCCTTCAGACTTCTGTACCTCCTCCCTGACGGTAACAGTAAGAAGAGGGCAAGTCCTGGGTGATGAAGGTCCTTACAGATGGATGTCACTTTTCTGAAGATGTCTTCAGTGCTCCGGAGGCTAGTGCCTATGATGGAGCTGACTAGTTTTCCAACTCTCTGCAGCTTACTTCGATCCTGTACAGTAGCACCCTCTCCCCCGCACATACCAGACAGTGATGCAGCCAGCATTGCATTCTTCCACTTCTAGACAGGGTGTACCTAGGCTGGGTTAGGATTATTGTAGTACTGTACCACCCCAAGGGACCACATGAGTGTGCAACAGTCCTATTGGTTTTAAGGAACACAATAAAACACTATTTAATGCATTCTTCTTTTCTTGCCATTTTAGCATTTCTATTTGCACAAGTTCAGTTTGCACCACTAAATTGCACCATCTGATCATTATTAAATTTATTTCATGAGTTTTGATGAAGGGACTTGGCCCGAAATGTCGACTGTCTATTCCTCTCCATAGATGTTACCTGATTTGTTGAGTTCCTCCACCATTTTGTATGTGTTTCTCTGAATTTCCAGCATCTGCAGAATCTCGTTCTTATAATTAAAATTTATTGCAATATTTATAATTTCCACACAGTTTTTTTTACATTACAAGCAAGGAATTTGATCGCAGCCTGAAAGTTAGCTAATGAGAATACGAAAATGAACATTACACAGGTCTGCTAACCCATTGCCATCTGTGATTAGTCCAACAACAGTAGTGTTATCAGCAGATCTGAAGATGGCATTGGAGCTGTGCTTATGTGTGTACAGGGTAGAGCTGGGTGCTGAGTATGCAATCTTGAGGTGGACCTGTGTTGATGGTCAGCGAGGAGGAGATGTTGTTAGCCATCTGCACTGATTGAGGTCTGCTAATTGGGAAGATGAACATCTATTTGAAGAGGAAGGTGCAGAGGCCCAGGTCCTGAACGTTGGTGATGGATCTGATTGAGACATATAAGATTATTAAGGGATTGGACAAGATAGAGGTAGGAAATATGTTCCAGATGCTGGGAGAGTCCAGTACCAGAGGGCATGGTTTAAGAATAAGGGGTAGGTCATTTAGGACAGAGTTGAGGAGGAACTTCTTCTCCCAGAGAGTTGTGGAGGTGTGGAATGCGCTGCCTCAGAGGGCAGTGGAGGCCAATTCTCTGGATGCTTTCAAGAAGGAGCTAGATAGGTATCTTATGGATAGGGGAATCAAGGGTTATGGGGACAAGGCAGGAACCGGGTATTGATAGTAGATGATCAGCCCTGATCTCAGAATGGCGGTGCAGGATCGAAGGGCCGAATGGTCTACTTCTGCACCTATTGTCTATTGTCTATTGTCTATTGCATTGAGCTCCAAACTGTAGTCGATAAAGGCAGCCTGGCTTATGTGTTCCTGTTGTCCAGATAGTCCAGCAAAGACCAGAGAAATTGCATCAAATCGCATCTACTGTAGACCTATTGTAGTAGTAGGCAAATTGAGGCAATCCAGGTCATCTCTGAGGCAGGAGTTAATTCATGTTATCACCAACCTCCTGAAGAACTTCATTACAGTTGATTGAAGTGCTGCCAGACAGGAATCATTGAGGCAGGTCATCACATTCTTCTTGGCACCAGTAAAATAGATAATATGGAATAATAAGAAATTTGAACATCCAGATGCGGATCTTGTAAACGTTAAGAAACTAAAAGGAGACTAGGTATGAAGAATACCTACAAAATGCTGGAAGAACTCAGCAGGTCAAGCAACAACTAAGGAGGGAAATGAACAGTTGATGTTTCAGGCCAAGACCCTTCATCAGGACTAGGCAGGAAGGGGGTAGACGCCAGAATAAGAAAGTGGGGGTAGGGGGAAGAGAACAAGCTGTCGGGTGATAGTTGAGTCCAGATGAAGTGGAATGCAGGTAGATGTCGGAGGTAGTTATAAGGGAATGAAGTGAAAAATTAGGAGCTGATAGGTGGAAGAGGTAAAGGAATGAGAAGGAATCTGATAGGAGAGGACACTAGACCATGGAAAAAAGGGACTGAGGAGAAGAACCAGAAGGAAGCGATGTGAAGAACATGAGGATGGGTAAAAAGAAACGAAGGAGTGAAAGGGCTACCACAATGAAGTAAAACAGAGGGAGGTTCTTTCTAGTCCTGAAGAAGGGCCTTGGCCTGAAATGTTAACTAGTCATTTCTCTCCATGGAACCTGTTGAGTTCCTCCAGCAACAATTTGCGTATGTTGTCAGGATTAATATTATTAACTCTAAATAATAAAATAAATAATAATAATTAATAAAGATTTTGAGCATGTGCAGAATCACTTGTGTCTACATGTGAAGAATGACCCTCCTGTTCTGTTTCCCTGATGTACTGGTAGGCAGCAACCAAGGGGAACATCAGGAGGTTCTTCATCCTCAAAGGTTTTCGGAAAGCAAGACAGCGTCAAAGGGAATTGCGCCAACTCCAAAATCTTCCCCTCTTGCAGTTGGAGGAGGTGATTAATGTGAGGGAGGTACTGCTAGAGGTGATGAGCTAACTTTGTGCCTTTGAATCTTCCAAGGTGATCTTTCGTTACAGAGCCGCTCCATGGAGGCAGTATGAACTGTGCTCACACTTCTTCTTTGAAATGATCTAGAGCAGAGTACTGAGATTGCAGCCTTAAGAAAGAGGGTGGCTCGGTAGCATTATAAACATGAGAAAGTCTATAGATGTAGAAATCCAAAGACACAGACAAAATCCTGCAAGACATCAGCAGGTCAGGCAGCATCTATGGAGATGAATAAACAGTCGATGTTTCAGGCTGAGACCCTTCCTCAGGACTGGAAAGGAAGGGGAAGATGCCAGAATAAAAACGTGGGGGAGAGAAAGTCGGATAGCTAGACGGTGATAGGTGAAGCCAAGTAGGTAGAAAAGATAACAGCTAGAGAGGAAGCAATCTGATAGGAGAGGAGAGTGGATAATTGGAAAAAGGGAAGGAAGGGGTGATCCCAGGGGAGGTGATAGGCAGGTGCAAAGAGGTAAGAGGCCAGAGTGTGGAATAGAAGAAGAGGGGAGGAAAAATGTTTTTACCAGAAGGAGAAAACAATATTCGTGCCATCAGGTTGGAGACTACCCAGAATATAAGGTGTTGCTCCTCCACTCTGAAGTTTGCCTCATCTTAGCACACTGAAAGTGAATGTGATGTATGGAGGCCAAACACAGCAGTTAGAGCTTTATGTGTTGAAAAGTGGAGAGCCAGCACTTCTTGGACGTGAATCATTGAGAAAAATTCAGCTACACTGGCACACATTCAATGCTCCCAATGTGTCATCAACAGACAACCGCAGCCCAAATGGTAGCACTAACCAGTGACTGTCACAGCAGCTTACTTTGAAATCTTCACAAGGCGAACAGCTCCAGCTAATGAGAAGGTGTTTGAGAAGGGTATTGGTAAACTCAAGGGCATGAAGGCCAGAATTGAACTGGATGAAACAGCAACACCTTAATTCCATAAAGCGCACTGAGTGCCTTACGCACTATGCCCTAAAGTGGATGCTGAACTTCAGAGCTTGGAGGCATCTGTAATTCTCTCCAAGGTTGAGTGGATCAATTGGGCCATTCCCATTGTCCCGGTGATCAAGGAAGTGAAAGCTGGAGCTGTTCGCATTGTGAGGATTTCAAAGTAAGCATCAACCCAGTGATGCATACTGTGCAGAATTCCCTGCCACAAGTAGAAGACATTTATGCATTTTTGTCAGGCAGAGAGAGGTCTTCAAAGATTGACTTGTCACAAGCCTATCTACAGATGAAGATTGAGGAGTTAAGCAGGAATTTCCTCACAATCAACACTCACAAGGGACTGTTCCAGTATAATCGTCTCATCTTCGGTGTCACATCAGCTCCAGCAAAGAGCAATGGACCAAGTGCTCCAAGGTATCCCAGGAACATGATGACATCATCAGGACTGGCAAGAATGATGAACAGCACCTCCAGCTCCTTGGTAAAGTGCTTACCAGGCTGAGTCTGTGCGCAAAGAGAGAGAAATGTGAGGTTTTTCAAGAATCAAATCTCATATTGTGGGCATGTCAATGAGAAGCATGGCTTATAAGTCACAAGAGAAGACTGAAGCAATGCTACAGGCATCAAAACCAGAAAAAGCGTTACAACTCAGGTCACACTTGGGCCTTGTAAACTACTACTACACTCGTTTCTCCCAAACATTGCTACAGTGCTGCACCCGTTGAACACACTGTTGCAGACAGGAGCAAAGTGGGAATAGCCAGAAAGATGTGAAAAAGCATTCAAGGAAACAAAGAGACTAATAACATCTGATGAACTGCTCACCCATTATGACCCATCTCTGCCCAACAGACTGGCATGCAATGTGTCCTCTTATGACATTAGAGCCATTCTGTCACATATTATGAAAGATGGATCTGAACGCCTGATTATGTTTGCTTCAAGATCACTGATGAGTGCAGAACGCAACTACGCACAGATCAACTGAGAGGCGCATATTCTAGTATGGGGAATAAAGAAGTTCCACCACTATCTCTACAGACAAAAGTTAATGCTAGTGACAAATCACCAGCCCCTTGTGTACATTTTCAATCCCAGGAAGGAAATTCCAGTGAAGTCTGCTACCCAGTTACAACGTTGGCCACTTTTCCTCTGAGCCCATTCTTATGACATAGAGTTCAAGGTTATCAAGCAACACAGCAGCACTGACAGCATGTCATGTCTTCCACTGTTGGCAACTGAAGAAGCAAAGTCTTCATACTGTGACTAGTAGAACTGTTTCACACAGCATTGGCGGACCTATTGCCAGTAACAAATTCTGAAATAGGAAAAGAAACAAGAAATGACCCGACATTGTCAATAGTCTAAGACATCACCTTGCAAGGTTGGCCAGCTCATGGTAACCCTATGTTTCTAGAGTTCTCAGCTGTCGGTATGTCAAAGAACGCTAATGTGTGGATCTTGCGTTGTGATTCCCTCTAAAATGCACACCAGGGTGTTACAGAATCTGCATGAAGCACACCTGGATACAGTCAAGATGAAGCGTCTCACCCGGAGCTACGTGTGGTGTCTGCAAATAGATAGACAGACTGAAGACTGGTTATAAAGCTGTTTGAGATGCCAGAAATTTCAAAGTGCTCCTTCACAGGCACCATTACACCCATGCAATGACAAATTGAACACCAGCAAAGCTGTTCATGAGCAGGATTCTTAGATCTCACATAGACCTCCTGAAACCAGATCTACTGAGGGAAGTGCCAAATAAATAGTTCAGTCAGTAGCCAAGTGAATTAGCAAGGAACTTTGAGGTTGGACAGGAAGTCCTGGCATGTGATTACTGAGAAGACAAGTGGACACCCGATAGGATAGCTACCAGAATTGGACCACTGATATACACAGTGAAAGTTGGAGATCATACTTGGAGATGTCATGTGGACCAAATACTGGATGATCAATGAAAGAACACACCTGAGTGGACTGCATTCAACAAGGCAATCCATTTTAGCCACTGGACTTACCTTTTAGTGATGATCATGTCACTGACAGCAAGGTGGCACCGGGCAACTGAGAACGTTGTCTGTGACAAGACACCTACAAAACCTGATGCCACTCCACAGGTCCAGAGCCGCTATCCTGAAAAAAATGGAGCACCACCGAAAAAACTGAATCTTTAGTATAGCGAAGTTAGTTATGGACCTTTTTTGTGAAAGCATGTTTATTTGAAAATGATTTGTGAAAGGGAAATTGAATGTTTTGTACATGTGCCGTTTTATGTTACATTCATCTGAAGGGGGAGGAGGTGTAATGTATGGATCTATTTATTTTAGAGCAATGACCCCCTTTAGCACTACGCATGGACTGGTAACTCACCAATGCACATTGATCTGTTGTCTATGCATACATATTGATCTGCTCTCTCTCTCTCTCACCGCAATGTGAATACACTAGTTAAAGCCATCTCCTGCATGTGTGCTTTTATTTAATTGGTACGTAGTTACACAGACACAATTATCAACAAAACAAGGAGAGTAGGAAAGACCCTTTAATGGAAGTTGCGCAGGGACAGTTAGGGTATTACACCTGAGTGAGTTTTGTTGAGAAGCTGGATAGCTACAGTAAAGAAGCTTCAGAGATGATGTAGTCCTGGTGGTGATGGACTTGTAGAATCTCCCTGATGGCAATTTGGTGAATAGATGACTGCTAGGGTGGAGGGAGTCAGCAATAATTTTTTCAGCTCTTCTTTGCTCTGGCGATGAGCAGTGTTTCTCTGCTGAGTGGATGACTCATTGCAACCTGGACTTGGAGACGGAGGAGGCGGCAGGAAACCAAATGATCATAAAGGTGGTCACAACACTGTCAATGATTCATCAGAATACACCCTGAGATGTTAAGTTTCCTAAGACAGTGTAGGAGGAACAATCTCTGCTGAGCTTTCCTAGGGATGAGCGTAACGTGCTTCTCTCACTTCAGTGTATTGGTGATGGAAGTGTAGAAGTGCCCAGGAATTTGAATGACTCTACCATATTCCCTGACCCTCCGAATTGTAGTGGTTAGAAACAGGGGAGGCAACAACTACAATTCGGAGGGTCAAGGACCGTGATGGATGGAGAGACATGATCGCCTGAATGAATGAACCACAGACACAGCCTGACCATTAAATTCCAAGGGTGGGGTGGGGGGGGGGGTGGAAGGTAGGGAGTTGTCGGTGGAAATCCTCGCTTACATGTCATCACCTACATCAAGGACAGGGGTTGAACATGTGCCTGGTCTGTTTAAACCAGGAAAAGGCTTTGACATACGTGATGGTCATACGCTCCAAAATGGGCTTTGTGAAGGGAATTCAGGAATTAAATACAACTTCAGGGCTATCAGGCAGGTTTGTCCACTTTCTCCTGTCATGTTTATGTGGTTGCATACAGCCCTTTGCCAAATCCATTAGGAAAGAGATGGACACAAGAGTGGCAATGATGCCAGGAAGAAGGGAAATCGGATCAGAACCATCCCTGCCAGTGAAAACCAGACAAAAATTTAAAATAAAAACTGAAAATACTGGAAATGCCAAACAGGTCAGGCTGCAAATGAGTGAAGAGAATCCCACATTATGGAGATCACCACATGGAGGCCTTGTCCACAGGCTGACGCATGCTTGTGATCAGTAAGAGCTAGCTTTGGGGGCCAGAGTCAAGCATAAAAAGAGAAGGGCAAAGTGCTTTGTCAGCTGGCCTGCCCAGACCATCATGCCCTTCACCATCAAGTCTGGCTACCTGAAGGTGGTGGGGAACTGGTTTGGAGGAACCATGGTGTGTCACAAAAATTGTCTGGAGTAAATAGCCAAGATCCAATAAAAATATGGGGTAATGTGGGAGCAGGGCACCTTCTCAGTAGTGGGCAAGAACCTTGTCAGTGGGTGAAAGCTATTCTTGGTGTTGTTCGTGCTGCAGGTATGGTCTGTATCCCGATCTTGTGTCGTGAAAGTCACCCAAGCCTGCCTCTGTTTCATCAGAGGATCTATGATGATGTGTAGTGTTTCTAGCAGATCATGATGCCCAAGTTTCCAGGGAATGGGGGATAATGTATCAGGAACAATGTCCTTGTGCACATGGCCATTTTGTGCTTTGGTTGCATCCAGCCGTGCGTAGAACCAAATTACGCAAACACAGAGTGTCATCACATGCTGAGATTCTCCCTGCAAAGGATGGATCAGCCTCACTTCCACAAAATATTCGATTCAGTTGGACTTCGCCCCAGCAGTTGTTCTCCATAGAAAAGTTCCTTCAGAAAATCACTTTTGACCACATGTCCATCAAGCAGTGGTCAACACAGAACATCATGCAGACTCTGCTGAGAAATGACACAATGAACCATCAAATCCATCTAGCAGAATGCCTCATTGCCAGAACTCACTAACAAGCACCAAGACATCGTTTGGGTGACCATGGGCCTCGTCGTAACCTTCTTGACCAGTTGGAATCTCACTCCCAATGCACACTGCTCTTGAGACACCCTTGATGAGGATGAGTTGATAATCCATCTCTCTCTGCGGACTTTCCAAGCAGTTCCAAAAAAGTATGCAAAGGTCCTTAAAGAGGTTCATTCTTAGCAGCTATGTAACAGAGGCCTCCCTAATCAGTGGGCTGTTCCCAGGGAATATATGAATGATAACCATCAAGTACTACTGGAAAGTTGTCAGTTTGATGAAGATGTACTTCTATCTCTTCGAAACTTACTAGTGTTCCAGTACAAGAAGAAATGGGTTATTGCTAACTACTAGCACATTTCAGTAGTAAGGAATAGATTGAAACAGTGTCGCCAATGTAAAAGCTTTGTGGGGAAAGATTGCCATCTTTGGTCCTGTTATCATTGAACACTGAGTGACTGGGTCTGCTGTAACAGCTCCTCAGACACTTGATAGGTACGTTTTTCAAAGAAACCGTCTATCATGCTGCCACAAAACAACAGATTTCACAACCTGATTCGGATTCTTTGGTGCTCTGTAAAAAAAACTCTATTAATTTGATGACAGAATAAACGTATGATATTATGAATGTAAATAAAGATGTGTACTGTTTTATTGTATCTTCTGCAATTTTTATTTTTGAAATTAAATAGAAGACCTTAAACAAAGATTGTTGGTCAAGTCTGGTCTGGACAAGTGATCCACCTAAGCCACTACATGTTATGTCTGGCAGGATGACCTTGGATGGAAAGTAGAAAGCCATGGCAGTCCATGAACCATCTTCCATTTCATCCAGAGAACCAGGAATCAAAATCAGGTTTAATATCACTATCATATGAAAAAGGATCTAGTGCTTTCTTGGCGTTTATGATGAACAAACTTGTCTCAGGCTTCCAGCTGGGTACAGGTATCAATTTTAACCAACATTTCAACGACAAACTCTGCTATCTTCATCAGGGATAATGCCTGGGCATGTCTAGTCTGGTGGTACTTATGCCCCGTCATCTGTTCCTCCCAATTGGTTACTGCGCATCCAATCAGGTTTCTGCTGTCCCAGCTTGTTTGCAATTGAATTCCAGTTCTTATTTGGAGAGAGACCTTCATCTTTGTTAAAATTCTTTTCCTTTAGTTTTATTTCAATGGCTTCCTTCACTAGGCGGTCCCAAAAGCCATTGGCTTAGCGCAGTAATTTTGAGCCAAAGAAGTCAATCCTATTGTCATTGTGAATGCAATGTTCTGCTACCGCCAGTTTCTTCGGGAAACCCAAAACGATACACCTCCTGTGCTCCTTGATGCAGGTTTCTACCAAGCATCCCATCTGGCCGATAAGAATTTTAACAAAGATGAAGGTCTCACTCTTAGTAAGATCTGGAATTTGATTGTAAACAAGGTGGAACAGTGGAAACTTGATTGGATGAGGACTAACCAATCAGATATGGTCAGGCATCATCCCTGATGAAAATGGCAGAGTTTGTCATCAGAACATCAGTTAAACTTGATACCTGTACCTGGCTGGAAGCCTGTGAAGAGTTTACTCGTCACTAGCATATGTTGTGAAATTTGTTGTTCTGTCCACAGCAGTACATTGCAATATATAAGAAGAAAATGATAAATTGCAATAAGAAGGATATATAAAAGTATTACATTAAATAAGTAGTGCAAAAAGAGAGAAAAAATATTGAGATAGGAACTACATTCATTGCATCGTGGTGTATGTGTCTCCAGAGAATGGAAGGAAAATATACCCTTCTCAGGATAGAGTTAAGTCAGTGAAAAGCAGAATACTGGTAGCAGGTCCACTGCAGGATTTGAATTCCCATATACTGCTGAAGGATTTAAATGATCCGATTAAACATCAGGAGGCAAACAGTGTTGTGCAAATGGGAAGGCTAGAAAGGCATTATTCCTGCAATTGGCTTCACATGCTTACCAATCTGTCTAATTCCCTCCACACACTCACTGAACCAAGCCATGTAAAATATTCAAAGTTCAGTAAGTTCAAAGTAAATTTATTATTGAAGTATGGATATGACACCAAAAACTACCTTGAGAATCATTTTCTTTCAGGCATTCACAGGAAAACAAAGAAATACCGTAGAATCAATGAATCTAGGGGTGTGGGACCCAAGGCTCCTGTACCTTCTTCCCGATGGCAGCACCGAGACGTGAGCGTGGCCTGGATGATGGAGGTCCTAGAAGATGGGTGGTGCTTTCTTGTGGCAGTGCTCCTGGAGGATGTGACTACAGTTTTCAGCATTCAACACCATAATTTCCTCCAGACTTGATAAGAATCTCAGAGACCTTGGCCTTCACCCCGCCTTGTGCAGCTGGATCCTGGACTTCCTGTCAGATTGCTGGCAGGTGGTAAGAGTGGGCTCCCTCACCTCCACCCCTCTGACTCTCAACATAGGAGCCCCCCAGGGCTGTGTACTAAGTCCCCTCCTTTACTCTCTGTACACCATGACTGTGTCGCCACCCACAGCTCTAATTCTCTAATTGAATTTGCAGATGATGCTACATTGATTGGCCTTATCTCAAATAATAATGAGGCAGCATACAGAGAAGAAGTCATCACCCTGATACGGTGGTGTCAAGAATACAACCTCTCCCTCAAAGTCGCAAAAACAAAGGAGCTGGCTGTGGACTACAGGAGGAGTGGAGACAGGCTAATCCCTATTGACATCAATGGATCTGGGGTTGAGAGAGTGAACAGCTCCCTATATCAAGTTCCTCGGTATACACATCACCAAGTACCTCACATGGTCTGTACATACTGGCTGTGTGGTGAGAACAGCACAACAGCGCTTCTTTCACCTCAGATGGTTGAAGAATTTCGGCACGAGTCCCCAAATCCTAAGGACTTTCTACAGGGGCACAGTTGAGAGCATCCTGACTCGCTGCATCACTGCCTGGTATGGGAACTGTACTTCCCTCAGTCACAGGACTCTGCTGCAGAGAGTGGTGCGAACAGCCCAGTGCATCTGTAGATGTGAACTTCCCACTGTTCAGGACATTTACAGAGACAGGTGTGTAAAAAGAGCCCGAAGGATCATTAGGAACCTGAGTCATTCCAACCACAAACTGTTCCAGCTACTACCATCCAGTAAATGGCTCAGCAACATAAAAGCCAGGACCAACAGGCTCCGGGACAGTTTCTCCCACCAGGCCATCAGACTGATTAGTACACGCTGACACAATTGTATTTCTAAGCTATCTTGACTGTTATGTTGTATATCTTACTGTACACACCATTTATTACAAATTACTATAATTTGTACATTACACATTCAGACGGAGATGTAACATAAAGATTTTTTCTCCTCACGTATGTGAAGGATGTAAGAAATAAAGTCAATGCAATTCAGTACAGTTGCTCAATTGTTCGAGTTCAGTTCAACCACAACTGTGCACTATTCCACTACTCAGACAATCTATTTGTATCTGCTCAAAATTACTTTCCAGGAGCATGAAAAATGAGTGTGAAGACAATAAAGACACTGTGCCAATCACTCCCACCCCACCTTCACCAGCACCATAATCATTAAATTTTTAACACTTGAAGGCCACACTTGATCATACAAATCCCTCCCACCCTCCCTCCTTCCCTATCTTTCTTTACCCTACCATTAACAGTTGAAACCCCTGCCTGATTCACAGAACACCTTTCTTCCACAGCTAAGATACATTTTTCAAAAATCACCTTTTTTTTATAAATCTTTCATCCCTTCACACTCCCTTCCTGTTTCCTACATTTACATTCACTTCCAATTGCAAAAGGTTTTGGAGCTTGTTTCTCACCGACGGTATTTGGTAAAGTTATTGTATTTCAACATGACTGGAAAATTGGATTAGCTCAGAGCAGAAGAGTTTGTCCGGGTGTTGCGAAATGCATACTCATCAGTGAGATTTCCATTCTCCCAAGATCTTTTTGAGTAAAAATCCCCAAATTGACATTTCCATTGATGATTATAAGAAGATAAAAGGAATAAGAATATTCATAGGAGAAAAATCTGAAGGAAAAAGAGAGGGCATGAGATAGATCTGGCCGGTAGGGTTAAAAAAAAAATCACAAGTGATTCCATAGCTAAAGAGAAAAGGAGTGACTAGGGAGGGAACAGATCCCCATGAAGATCAGCAGGGTTGTCTATGAGTTGAGCTGCAGGATCTTTAACAAATATTTCTCCTCGGTATTTACTGAATAGAAAATCATGGAGACTCAAGAGATAAGGAAAACAAATGGTGATGTTTTGGAGGACACTTATATTACCAGGGATGAGATATTTGTAGCATTATGGTGCATTAAGGTAGATATGTCCCAGGGGCTGACTGAGTGCATCCTCGGACATTGTGGGAGGCTAGTCACAAAACTGTAAAGGCCCCTACAGAGATATTTGCTTCATTGTTAGCCATTGGTGAAGTTCCCAAAGGCTGGAAAATGGCTAATGTTAAGAAGGGAAGCAAGATCAAAGACAGTGAATTACAGGCCCGTCAGCCTGGCATCAGTAGAGGGGAAAATAGTGAAGGGAATTTGGAAAGACAGGATCTACCTGCATTTGGATATTCAGTCTGATTCGGAGACAACGTGGCCTGGATGGGAAATCATGCTGAATGAACATTTTAATAGCTTTTTGAAAAGGTAATCAAAAAGATAGATGAGGATAGGGCAGAGAACGTCGTCTATTTGGACATTAGCAAGGCCTTTGAAAAGGTTCCAGCTGAATCCCACGGAATCCAGAAAAAACTAATTAGGTGGTTTCAAACACAAACATGAGAAAATCTGCAGATTCTGGAAATCCAAGTTTGTGTTGCTCAGGTGTTTTCAAAACTAGTACAGAGGTAGGAACCTGAGGATGGTGTTTGAAGGTTGTTACTTCAAATGGGGCTCAGGACTGCTCCTGTGCTGCAGGGGTCAGTGTTGGGATTCTTGTTACTCATTATTTATATAAATGTTAGGCTTCTGATTCTCATAAATAATTGATAGTGAAGAAGGATATTGTGGATTACAGAAGGATCCTGATCAGTTATGAAACTGGGCCGAGGAGTGGCAAATGGATTTCAGTTCAGATAAGGGTGAGGTGATACACTTTGGAAAGTCAAATCGATATAGGACTCATACGATGAATGATGGGGCACTAGGGAGTATAATGAAATAGAGAGACCTTGGCATACAAGTGCATAGTTCATTGAAAGCAGGTGGACAGGGTTGTGAAACAGGTGTTTAGCACACTGGCCTTCACCGGTCACAGCAATGATCATAGGAGTTGGGACTTATGTTGCAGTTGTTTAAGTCATTGACAAGGCTGCACTTGGAGTACTGTGCACAGTTTTGGTCACCCTGTTGTAGGAAAGATGTGGTTAAACTGGAAGGGATTTACAAGGATCATAGAACATAGAACATAGAATAGTACAGCACAGTACAGGCCCTTCGGCCCACAATATTGTGCCAAACCTTAACCCTGCCTCCCATATAACCCCCCCCCACCTTAAATTCCTCCATATACTTGTCTAGTAGTCTCTTAAATTTCACTAGTGTATCTGCCTCCACCACTGACTCAGGCAGTGCATTCCACTCACCAACCACTCTCTGAGTAAAAAAACCTTCCTCTAATATACCCCTTGAACTTCCCACCCTTTACCTTAAAGCCATGTCCTCTTGTATTGAGCAGTGGTGCCCTGGGGAAGAGGTGCTGGCTATCCACTCTATCCTCCTAATATCTTGTACACCTCTATCATGTCTCCTCTCATCCTCCTTCTCTCCAGAGAGTAAAGCCCTAGCTCCCTTAATCTTCTCATGCCCCCTTCTTAGTTGCCAGGACTGGAAGGATCGAGTTATAGGGAGAGGTTGACCAGGCTAGTACTTTATTCCTTGGAAAGTAGGAGAAAGAGGGGCAACCTTATTTAAAATTATGAGAGGCACAGATAAGGTGAACAGGAACAGCCTTTTTCTCAAGATAGGGGACACCAAATCTAGGGGACATGGATTTTAAAGGGGCCCAAGGGGCAACTTTTCCACACAGAAGTTGGTGAATTTAAGGAATGAGCAGGAATGATTGAGGTAGGTACAATGATATTATTTAAAAAGCCCCAGGATAGGTATCCAGACAGGTGGGGCTTAGAGGGATATGGGCCAAACACAGGAAATTGGGACTAGGAGGGTGTGCACTATGATTGGGCTGAAGGGTCTGTATCTGTACTATATTGCTCATGAATCTGTGACTCTAACAGTAGTGAAATGTGCAATGCCAGAAAATGGCAGGTAATGTTTGACTCTTCACCTTTTTTTCTCTAGTCGTGTTGAAGGGTCTCGGCCTGAAACGTCGATTGTACTCTTTTCCATAGGTGCAGCCTGGCCTGCTGAGTTCCTCCACCATTTTGGGTGTGTTGCTTGGATTTCCAGCATCTGCAGATTTTCTCTTGTTCGTGATTTTGCAACCTAGCATATTTAACATTTCGAACATAAGTTGTCCATTTGAAACCTCTGCACAGACCAGTATTTATGGTGAAGCTGCTAAGTGTGCTGAAGTTGTTATCTTTCCGCTAATATTCCAGTACAGGCGGTCTCTGGGTTGCATAAGGGTTCTGTTCCTGGGAACCATCTGTAAACTGGTTTCCCTGTAAGTCAGAAACGTTCATTTTCAATAGCTTCCCATGTCATATTGCTCTTTGTATACTTGCTTTGGAAGGGCATTTCAAACTCTACATACTTAGATCATAAGACACAGGAGCAGAATTAGGCCATTCAGCCCATCGAGTCTGCTCCACCAATCCTTCATAGCTAATCCCAGATCCCATTCAACCCCATACACCTGCCTTCTTGCCATATACTTCTTCCATTGCACTGAGTAATCACCTTAACTAATGGAATATATACGGTATCTAGTCATTAACTGAAACATTTTATTATTGAACATGAAAAAATGTGTTAAAGATTTATGAGGTAATCTGTGTAAGGCTGTATTTCCGTATGTCAGACTATCTGCAAGCTGGGGAACTCCTCTGCTTTACCTATGGTTCTATTCTTCACCATCCATGAGATCATAACTTCTCCTGGCTGTGTCTCTGCCAGCAACCTCATCCTACACACTCATGTCTTTCTCCTTCCAGTTTAATTTGTGGACTCCCTCTCTTTCTGGTCCTCAGCTTCTCCTCCTTTGCCCCACTACAGGGATAGTGTTCGGTCATGCTCACTGTAGGGGCTTGCCATTGTCTTTTATTCTGTTCCAGTATATTGAATTGGATGGGCCAAGCCCTGTGGAAGTGTGCTGTGTTATGCTTCCAGCTGGCAGTATATCACACATCCATCAAAACATACAGTGAAATGGGTCATTTGTGCTGACAGCTTGAAGATATGCTTGGGGCAGCCACACCTTCCCAGCTCCAGCGGAATTTTCCCACAATGTTTAGCAGAGCATCCCAAGGAGCAGCAACAAAACAAAACAACGGGAGTAAAGCATGCTCCTTTCCCATTCGCCCACCCGCTCACAGACACTGACAGGCCTCCAGCCCCAGGAAAGGCTGTCCCCAGAGTTCTTGACGCCAAGTTCTCAGGTTTACAGTCATCGGGCTTCCAACCGTAAGTCCCTCGCCCAGACATGTAGACATCAAGACTTCAACTTGCAGACACGTCGCAGGCTCGCTGATTTTAATCTTTAACCATTGGGCTTCTACCTCCGGTATCAACCTGAAGATGCACCAGTCAAGGGACTTTGAACTCCAGGCCTTGACTTCTGGATTCATACAGACCTCTGACCATGGCACTCACCACCACAGTAAACTGAGAATCCATATCCCTATTGAATATGGATTATAAGGTTCTCTCTAAGTTCATCACCAATCCCGTGAAATTTTCTAGGACAGGTGATCCACCTAGGAGCATAGCTGGGAAAATCACTGACAATCTTGCACTGCTCACGGTTACCGTCATCCTTGTGCAGGAGAGCGGCATGGACTTTTCCTTCATTAACCTGGTCTAGAAGAAGGCCTTTGATCAAATATTGCTCTCATACATGATAGATGTGCTCACCAAAATGAGCCTTGGAAAGAGAATATGAGATTGGATCCAACTGCTCTCTTAGGCAACAGTAGCGGTGTTCAAATTAATGGGTTGAAACAGAAAACTTCCCCATCAAATCTAGAGTCAAGCAAGGTTGCTAGGGCAGCTAGGGAGAGTATAGAACATCTGAAGAATAGAATTTATGCCAAGGAGAAGTGTCATAGGTCTGGTCCGTGAAGTCCGCATTCCGGTTCACGGTCCGGTCCGTGGACTCAGGACTCCAGGTCTTCCAGCTGTCCCTTGTTTGTTTTAACCATAGACACCAGATTCCCATCTTGGGGCTTGGAATATAAGTAGCCTTGGGGTTGAGTGTGAGTTGCTGGTTTGTTTAGTCAAGATCTCCTGGGAGCAACCTGCCAGTGGAAGGCTAGAGCAGCAAATTGCCATCTTTAGGCTGCGTTGGGGAACCATTCCCTCATGGAGCCTTGCTGTCAGTAGTCGAAGCTGTCTTTGTGGTATGGATACGACTGTTTCCCAGGCCAGCTGAGTGGCTGCCAGCTACTCTGAGCTAGGTAGGGATCCGGCTGTTTCCGTAGCCAGCTGAGGTTGCTGGCTGAACTGAGTCTTGGAGCTACCCCGGAGCAGAGATGGAACAGTCTGTTGCTCTTTGGTGTTGTCTCTTCTTATCCTCGCCTCCATGGGGTAAGCCAGGCCGTTTTGCTGTTGCCCTGCGGGGGGATCTGTCTTGTCTTGTCCTTGCCTCCATGGGGTAAGTTAGGCTGTTCTGCCATTGCCCTGCGGGGGGGTCTTGTCTTGTCTTGTCCTCGCCTCTGTGGGGTAAGTCAGGCCATTCTGCCGTTACCCAACAGGTGGACCAGTCCCACCTTGGTGTGGAGAGGTTGAGTCCCAGCTCTATGTCTATGTACTGTCCTGTCTCATGTTGGTGTTTTGTTAATGATGAGTCCCGGCTTTTCGAAGGACAAGTCCCAACTCTATGTTAATGTTCAGTTCCCAGTCACTCTCTCAGCTCCAGCCTCCGAGATATCAGCCGCCGCATTTCAAGACGAAGATCCCGCAGCCAAGCTCCAAGAACCCAAGCCTCGAGGATCCCGCAGCCAAGCTCTGGGCCCAAGGCCCCAGCCTGAAGCTTCAAGAGCAAAAACCCCAGCCTGTCTCCAGGCTCAGGCTTCTAGACCCCAGCCACATCCTGCCCTGAAGCCATGTCATGTCCTTGCCTGGTTCTGGGGTCTGAGCCCGAGGCAAGACACAGGTTCTGGGTCCTTGTCCAGTCTCAGGCTCAGAGTCGAAGCCTTGTCTCCTAGTCCATGGTTTCTGGTCCTGGTCCTGCATTCTTGTCCCTGCTCCTGGTCTGAATCCTGTCACGTCCCTACTCTGGTGAAGTCCTGTTCCTTGTACTTCAGTGTCTGTGTCTTGCATTTGGGTCCGTTCCCAGCACCCCATTGTGACAAGAAGAACATTGATGATAGTGTGACCATTGTGGAGTGGTATAATAATCTAGAACATGCTGTGATCAAGATGAGGATGGTGTTGGGTCTATCAGTGAGCATTAAGCAATGGAAAAGACTACAGAAAATGGTGGACACAGCCCCATCCATCACAGACAAAGCCCTTCCCACCACTGTATACATTTACATGGAACACTGCCACAAGGAAGCAGAATCCATCGTCCAAGATTCCCACCATCCAGGCCATGCTCCCTTTTCGCTACTACCATTGGGCAGAAGGTACAGAAGCCATAGGTCCCACACCACCAGGTTCAGGAACAGTTATTACCCTACAACCATCCGAATTGGTGTGGATAACTTCACTCACCACAACTCTGTACTGACTCTATAACCTAAAGACTCACTTTCAAGACATCTTTGCAACTCAAATTCTCAGTATTACTTTTTTCTCCTTTTGCACATTAGTTGTCTGTCAGTATTTGTTTACATATAGTTTTATTTCATAAATTCTATTGTATTTATTATTTCCTGTAATAGCCACTTCCCTCAAGGCATTTACAATATGGTGGCATACATGTACTTTGATAATAAAATTTACCTTGAAATTTCAACTTTGGATAAAGGGCGAATGAACATCAAATAAAATCTACCCAAGTTATTGAGAGAGGCAAGAAATTAGATTTTTGGAGCTTTGACAAAATATCATCTCTGGCCACAGGCAAAGTCCCGGTGAACATGAGATTAGTTTAGGTTGTTTCTTTGTTTAAGAAGGCCTGTAGTGATAATCAAGGAAATTACTTAACCCAGTGAGCCTCACACTAGTAGTAGAGAAGCTATTGGGGATTTTTAGTGATAGGATTAACGGAAGAAGCATGGGCTCATTAGGGATAATCAGCATGGTTTTTTGCACAACAGGTCATGTCTTAGAAGCTCAAATAAGCTTTTTGAGGAGGTGACTGAGATGATTGATGAGGTTAGGACAGTAAATATTGTCTACCTGGACCTTAGTACGGCATTTGACAAGGTCCCTCATGGGAAGCAGATCCAGGAGATTAAGATACATAGGATCCACCTAGGTAGATTAGATTCAAAATTGCCTTGCCCATAAAAGACAGCATGTAGAGGTTGGGGGGGGGGGGGTGACTCCAAATGGAGGTCTATGACCAGTGGTGTCCCTCAGGAATCTGCGTAGGATCTTTATTGTTTCTCATACATATATAGTGAGCTTGCAGACAACACAAAAATTGCTTGAGTTATGGATAGTGAAGAACATTGAAAAATTACTATAGTGGTATATCAAACAGTTGGAGGTGAAGGCAGACAAATGACAAATAAAGTTTAATCCGGACAAGTATGAGATGTTGCACATTAGGCGTTCAAAGTCAAATTCAAATCTATTATTAGAGTACACCCACACACAACCCTGATATTCTTATTCTGCAGGCATACTTAGCGAATCTATAGAACAGTAACCGTCAACAGAAACAAACTATGCAAATGCAGATAATAAGTAAATAGCAATAAATAACGAGCAAGAATAAACAAGATAAGAGTCCACCAATGAGTGTAGCTATCCCCTTTTGTTCAAGAGCCTGATGTTTGAGGGGTAGTAACTGTTCTTGAACCTGGTCGTGTGAGTCCTGAGGCACCTGTATCTTCTACCTGCTGGTAGCAGCAAGAAAAGAATATATCTTAGATGGTGAGGATTTTCGATGACGGATGCTGCTTTTCTAGGGCAACGTTTCGTAGATATTCTCATTGGTTGTGAGGGGTTTGTCCATGATGTACCGGGCTGAATCGGGTCTCAGCCGAAAACATCAACTGTACCCTTTTCCATAGATGCTGACGAGGCTGCTGAGTTCCTCCAGCATTTTGTATGTGTTGCTTGGATTTCCAGCATCTGCAGATTTTCTCTTGTTTGTCACTCCATTACCTTTTGTGAGATTTTCTGCTCAAAGGCTTTGGTGTTCCCAAGCCAGACCATGATGTAGCCAGTCAGCACACTTCCTGCCACACATCTATAGAAGTTTGCCAAGGTTTTTGATGACATGCCAAATTTCCAGAGACTTCTGAGGAAGTAGAAATGTTGTTGTGCTTTCTTTGCAATTATATTTATATGATGGGTCCAGTATAGGTCCTCTGAGATAGCAACATGGAGAATTTAAAGTTACTGACCCTCTTCAGATATTACTGTCTCATGGACCTCTGGTTTCCTTCTCCTGAAGTCTACAATCATTTCTTCGGTCTTATCGACATTGAGTGAGTGGTTGTTGTTATTACACCGTTCAGCCAAATTTTCAGTCTCCCTCCTGTATGCTGATTCATCACCTCCTTTGATATAGTCCACAACAGTGGTGTCATCAGCAAATAGTACTGTATGTGGTGTTGGAACTGTACTTAGCCACACAGTCATAGGTGTAAAGCGAGTAGAGCAGGGGGATAAGTACACACCCCTGCGGTGCTGATGGAGATTGTGGAGGAGATGTTTTCGCCAATCCAAACTGACTGGGATCTGCAAGTCAGGAAATCCAGGATCCAACTGCACAAAGGGGTTTTGGGGCCCTGGTCTCGGTGTCTACTGATTAGTTTTGAGGGGATGATAATGTTAAATGCCAAGCTGTAATTGATAAGGAGCATCCTGATATATGCATATTTGCTGTCTAGATATTTCAGGGTTGTGTGAAGAACCAACAAGATAGCATCTACTGGAGACCTGTTGCTTCAGTAGGCAATTGGAGTGGATCCAAGTCACCACTGAGACAGGAGCTGATATGCTTCAACACCGGCCTCTCAAAACACCTCATCACCATGGATGTAAGTGCCACTGAGAAATAGTCATTTAGACAGGTTACTACACTTTCCTTGGGCACCGGGACGATTGAAGACAGCTTGAAGCAGGTGAGTACCATACACTGCCGGAGCAAGAGGTTGAAGATATCCGTGAATACGCTAGCCAGCTGATTGTTCAGCACAGGTCTTCAGTCTCGGCCAGGTAGACCGTCCAGACTGGATGCTTTCCTCGGATTCACCCTCTTGAAGGAAGCCCATGCTTCATCTTCAGATACTGAGATCAAAAGATCATTGGGAGACATGGGGGTGTGCGATGGTTCCTCCACTTCACCTGAGAGATGGCTTTCAGGAAATCATATCTACACTTCTTGTAACATTCATGATCTCCAGACTTGAATGCCTCTGACCTGGCACTCAGCAAATTCCGGATTTCATTGTTCATCCAGTTGTTCAACAGTAAGAGAAATGCATACATTACATGGCAAGACTATAAAACACTTAAGAATGTATAGAAGGAGCTTGGGATCCAAGTTCTTTGCTCCCTGAAAAGGGCAACACAATAGATTTGGTGGTAGAGAAGATGTTTGATGTATTTGCCTTTATCAGTTGAGGCTTTGAATATAAGAATCAGGAATTCATGCCGCAGTTGTATGAAGATATGCTTAGTCTGTATTTGGAGTATTGTGTGTATTTCTACTCACTCCAGAAGGTGTGAGGGCTTTGGGAAGACATGGCAGGTCGGGCAGCATCTGAGGAGGTAAATGGACAGTCAATGTTTCGGACCACGACCCTTCATCAGGACTGACGTCCATAAACCAATGCTGGACTGACACTTGCAAAGGTGCGGGAGAATGTGCTGAGGGACTCAGTGAAGCTCAGTGCAGCCACTGCAGAGGCTTCATGGGGAAAGATCACATTCCTGGCTCTTGCTGCCACTGGACCCCGGCTAACAGCCTCTCAAGTGCATTGTCACTAGATTGCCTAAGGAGTGGCACTGATTTAATGGTTCAATGAACATTGAGAAAGACATGTGAAAACAGAAAAAAGTGCCAATTTTATATCCGATAAATAATATTATGAAAAATAGTGCTTATTTGAAATCAAATATTTTTCAATTGTCATCTTTATTTCAAACTTTACCCTTTATCCTTCCATGTACTGGCACTTAATGCTTACACTCCACACCTCATCCCTACCCTGACACAATCACTGCCCTACTATAATTTTATATGGCCTGCAGCTACCTAGAAGGGTCCTGCACCTTCCTCATTTTTCCCAGAAACTCACACCATTGCTGCCCTGCTGAAATCCCTGCCAGCAGCTCCTTTCAATTTACTTTGGCCAACTTCGCTATATACCTC